>NC_048893.1:185820559-185974251 GCF_011077185.1 Oxyura jamaicensis
CCCTCTCTCTGGCTGTCAACACACTTTTTATCAGGGTCACCAACACACATCTGTGTGTTAGACTGGCTGTTTCTCCCCAGAGGTGGTACCTCTCTGTGGAGGAGCTGAACAGAAAGTCTCTGCACCTCTGCCCCCAGCCCTCAACATTCGAACTACATTTCCACATCCTGTCCATTTCTCTGAAAAATGGGGCAAGGAGATGAAAAGCTCTTAGCTCACAAGAGTTTGCTTCTCTGCCTTCATAGCTGCCCTTGATAAAAAACAGCTTTCCCACCCTGTTATTTTTTAGAGATTTTGTCAGTCTGCGAACCTGAAATCCACCATGGGGATTCCAGTCCTCTCCCTGCAGCTGTTATTCCAATAGAGCTTAGAAATTCATCAGAGGGTCTGAAAAACATAGCAGCACTGGGAATTCACACCATAAATAGATGCCGTCTGAACAGCTTTGCTTTCTCTAGGCATTGCAGTGAAAACCCTGACAGGCAACTGAGGAAGAAACCATTCAGGAGGTTCCTATGCTTCCTCCGCTTTAAACATTGATCTAGGTTTGAGGAAGAGGATTACAATGACCATTAAGGATTCTCAGGGACTGAATTTATAGCACAAGCAAGCACTGAGAACTCACTTCTGCAGATATGGACAAATTGGCTTGGACTACCTTGCCCTTACTGCAGTAGCACTGCAGCCAACAGAACTACGCATGTAAATGTTGAGACATCAGACAGACCTCTAGTATTAGGTATCCTACTTTTTTTAGTGTGGGCCAGGCTTCTAAAGAAACACATGGCAAAACTGAAGGAAAATTATCTTGCCAAGCCTCAAGTTATGTTATTCATATAAATCTTGATATGAACAAGCAATAGGAATTTGCTTGAACTTTCTGGAATTCATACCTCATATTCTTGTAATCATCTGATTGTTCCAGCTCTGTATCTGGGAACGTGGTGCTGCTGCTGCTCTGCTGAGGACTGCTAAGGGCTACTCAGAAACACAGAGCTCATAAGCTTGTTCCCTTGTTCAGAGTGCACCTTTTCTGGTTGTGTCTCCCAGTGGATTAAAGGTCATGCTGCAAACCCCACTCCTCCAAAACACTGGAGCAGATTCTCTGCTGTGGCACATTGTCAGAGCACCATGACATTGCTGGAGCTCTGACAAATGATATGAAAAGAGTACAAGCACATTTGTGTCCTTTATTTTCCTAGGTAAAAAAACCCTCTTACAGTTCATCATTGTAAACCCTCAGAATCTGTGAGCCATTCTTGGCCATAGCGTACATAATTACGGAAAACAGTACTCAGCTGTAGAAGTGTGAGGACTGAGTCCTTTGTAAATGTTCGTGAATATTCCTTTCTGAAGATTTGATTGTCACTAAGTTTTTCCCACATACAGACTTAGGTCCAGTAGTGCCCATATTTTATTTATAATTTGAGTCACATGCTGCTTTCATAATTTTTTGTCTATTCATTTTAAATATCTCTGTATAGTACTCAGACAACAATGGTGAATCTTGTAGCTATTATAATATTTGCAATTTCCCTTGGGTGTTAGCAATGTCTATATAGTGCAGAGTCCTCCCAATACTTCAAAGTTATTGCATTCCAAAGCTATTAAAAAGTTGAACCTTTTATTAGAGATGTCTATTAATCTAACAGTGGGAATTAAGCTTATTTCTCAGGATTTTTGAAAAGTACAGATAAATCTATAAGACACACACAAATGCCAAGCTTGAAAAATAACAGCATTCTGGTAATGTGCTTGAAAAGAGTTGTTCATTTATAAGGATATTTTACAAGTAGAGTGTCTCTGTTCAGGAACACAGAATCAAATAGTTTCCATTACTGAAATGATTTGAAATTTTGTGTTTTATAAGGCCAAGGACAAATATTCTAAAGACGGGGTCTAAATTAAGTCTGAAAGGCTAAGATGTTCAAAACAGCTCTTTGGTGTCTCTTTTCTGGCAATTAAGTTTAAAAATTCTGCAGATGCCTCATGTGGTTGCTATGTAAGTGAACTTCAGAAAGTGCATATAGAAAATTAGATCCATTAAGATCTCTTCAGTATCTTTAATTATTCACTTACTTATATCCTAAGTAATGCTGAGGATTGCAGTGCCTGATTTTAAGCTCCCGTTGTTTTAAATTCCTGGCCTCGTCCTTCTGTAGTGAGATTACTCTTTCATTAATCTGTGGCATTTTTTTCACATGTGAAAATTTCAAATACTCTCTTTACATCACTTCATACCTCCTTAGCACTTCAGAAAATTATGTCAACCAAGTCTAAATTGCTAAAGGTTTCCTATTTCATATGATATACAGCTACAATGTTTGCATTAGCGTAGTTTGGGTAGTCACCAGGGTTAGTCCTGCCAGGTTATGGAGAACAGACATGAGCTGCCAAGAAGGCAGATAAGCATGGTACTTTTTTATTCATGGTACCTTTTTATTCACATTTTACGTCTTAAGTAAACTGAGAAGAACAGCCAGTGCAGGCAACAAGACAGCACCAAGCCCGTATGCAATGTATACCACAAGACAAAGAACATTCGTTTCATACCAAATTCTGCCTGCACCTGGCCTTCCAGCTTGACCTGGCAAGCAACTCCTTTCAAGACTGCTCCTTAGATAAGCTATGTCTGAGCAGAAGGTTGTAAAATGGTGGGAAGGTGGGGTTGTTGGTTTTTATTTTTTCATCTTTTGACCAGCATTTAAGCACACAAAGATTACATTTTTTACCCACCTCCCTTACAGATACAGAGCAATTCGCCTCCTTCACCCTCACTTCAGGTGGGCAGCACAGGCATGTTGCTCTGGGCTATTTCATGCCTGGGGAGTCTTTCTGATGGGGCTGAATGCAAGAGCTTTGCCTCTCAATACTTTAGCTACTTTTGTCAGGCTGTAAATTCAAATCCTACTTCTCTGCACTGGTCAAGTTTTGGGCAGTGACCTCACACCTCTTGGTGGTAAGCTTCACACAAGTGGCTTTAGTTGCAACTGGTCGTTAGTACAGAACTGCATGAGTTTACCTCATTTTCAGTCTTAATCTGATTGGGAATATGAACAGCTCAACTCAGCATCAGTTATTCAAACTCCTGACATTGTACTCTTTCTCAAGGTCATTCACACACAGGCACCTCTGCTAGTCCTAACACTGACATTTAGAATATAAGTAACTGCAGAAAAGTAATATCAATTAGGATATATATATTAAAAAAAAAAAAAAAAAAAAAAAAAAAAAAGTCTAAAAGTCTGTTAAAGCTTCACTGGGGACTAATTTGGATATCTATTGACAAAAAAAGAAGGGGAAAAAAATCCTGTGTAGTGAGAGATACATGTCCCAGTCCACAAAGTAAATCATCAGCTTAGATAGATGGAAAAGGATTTTTCTCACATTGCAGAATGCTGGCTGATGCTCTTCTGAGGACTTCTGCTTCCACTCACTGCACTAGTTGGTTCCCATCCCTTCCATCATTACACATAGTACTAGCGGCTGCTGCATGGCTGTTATTGTTGAGTCTGCAGAAGCTAAGGCTACCTTTTTGTTGACAGCACAACCCATAAGACTACAGTGTCATGCGAGCTGTTTTTCAGGTCATGTCTTTGGGATTTGGTTTTGTTTTGTTTTTCCTTTTTTTTTTTTTTCCTTAGGCATTGAAAGGTTTTTACCCTCCTCTGTTTCCTTACCTTTTAAAGAAGGTGCAACCAACTGAATTCACTTAACTTTGATTTCACCTCCAACTCCATTCTTTATATGGAGCTATCTCACCAGCTCCACATTCCACCACAGCCTTGCATTTCATCTTAGCCATTCTTTAGTGTGGCTGCTTGATGACTGGAGCAAGAACTACTCATTCATCTATGGAGTCCTCAAGCTCTTAATCACTGAGCAGAAATTCTACTATTTTGGCCCTTAATAATAATATCCAGTGACCTTGCACTGGCGATTACAAAGTTTCATTTTGTTCCTACTCGTCTACTAAAAGCTCATTTAGTTCTTCTCATGTAACAACGTGATCTTCTTCCATTTTGCTTCTCAAATTTGTCATCCTCAACCTATGAGATCTCCATGTGCTTAAAACAGAGACTAAAAGAACAGGGCAAGACCTTGTATCTTCATAGCAACTACAGACTGTGCCATAACTCTCTCAGAGATACCTTCAGCACCAAGGGCTTTGCATTTTAGCACACGCATCTTCTGAAATGTCAGAGAGAGTTAATATATCCCCCTCCTCCCATTCCTGGTGTGAACATTGCAAGCTGTGCAGAACTAGGGCAAACAGAGCCAGGTGAATGGTTGGCTTACTCTGTCTTGCAGATGATCCACCACATCCACTCAGAGACAAGCCCTTTGTGCAACGAGCTCAGTTGGAATGCTCACACCTCAAGCTCTTTCTTCAGTTAAGCTTTTCAAAATCAAGCAAAACTTCATACATCTCTGGGGTTCTTTTTTTTTTCTCCTTGTGTGAACATTATTTTCAGTGTTTGCTAGGTGGCAACGTACCTTCAGGAAAGAAATATTGTGCCATATCCTGGTTCTCTGGAATACCACTTTTTACATCTAGCTTAACTCCTTTGCCAGTTTTAGTATAGCCAACATTCTTTAACAGAAGATGAATCAAAGAGATCCACAACTACAGATTTTAAATATATGAAAGTCAGTAGAGGTCTCCAAGAAGAGCAAAAACTCTACGTACGCTTAAATTGTGTACACAAAAGCTGGCAGCACCTTTTGGAATTAAAAATCTTTGCAGCACAAATGCAATTAACATGATCACAAAGTTACAGCCACGTTAGCATCTGTAAATTAAATATTATCTGTGCCACAAACTTGGCTTACTAATAGGAGAGACATTTCACAGACCAAGACTCAGAGAAGACTCCTGTCAGCAATAGGAAAAGACTGCTATTTGTTTTGTTTTGGTGCTGGTGTTTGGCTGGTTGGGTAGTTTTGAACAGAACTTTTATTGAGCTTTTTCTGATGTGAGAACCTTGACCTGGAAGCCTTCCAAGCACAGACCTCAGTTGGAATTCTGCAGAAATTCTGTGGATGCAGAACTCGTGTGGTTGCATCAGGTACACAGCATGCTTGCAGCATACATGCACATAACAGCATCTGCTTCTCTAGCAGTAATTTAGATATTTCTAGGCAGAATTGCAGTGCTAAATTACAATGGTATGTTGTATGTTGTAGAGAAATCTAAAAAGAAGACACTTTCCCCTCAACTGAAGCTTTGGAATGAGGTTCTAGCCTTCACTTCAGCTTATACAAAATATAGAAGTTAAAGACAAAAAAGATCCTCTTACTCTCATCACTATATAACTCTTGATCACAGCATTATTAGACATTTTTCAGGCTGCTAATGCAACGCCCACTGGCAGTTCTGTTCTTTCATCTTCAAATACATTGTAATGGTATCCTATCTGAAATTCAAGTCTGGTAAATGTAATAAATTTGATTGTAACTTAGATTCCCTAGTTACTCGGGTGTGGGGTCATTGGTTTTGTTGTTTTGTGTTTTTTTTTTTTGTTTGTTTGTTTGTTTTTTCAGGAAGAGTGCTGAAACTAAAAGAGAAAAAGCTGCAAATTATACCTGACAGTTCTAATGTGCTTATAACTATTTTAATAAAAGGTGTTGTGATTCACCATAGATAACATGTCTTATAAAAACAGCTTGGGTGAGCTAAGAAAATAAAGCTAACAGCTTTGCAAAACTTAACTTACATTTTAAAATAATTTGGGTGATGTGGAAAATGGGGATGACTGAAGACTACAAAGTGTTCCAAACTACATTAAATTCACACTTGCAGAATCTGTTTTTGTGTAAAACAATGGCAGTAATGTCTACTTTAATAGCTGTCAAGGGCAGATTACTATCAAGCATGGAGAAACTAGGCGAGACACCTTTTGTGAGTAAACATCTTGCAATTTTTGCCATTTGCTAGACTGAAGGATGTAGTTTAAAATGAACGCTTTGTATTCATAGGCCTAAAACATAGTACTATTATCAGTAAGAAAATAGGGTTTTATATTTTACAGGGTCAATGTTATAACTCCAAGATTCATGGGAGAAGGCAGGGCAGAGGACTTTGATGGTAAAGGTAAAGGACTCAGAGAGAAATGAGTGGGAACCTAAAGTACAAATAGTGGCACTCTTGTCCTTTGACCCAGGACTTAATCACCTGAACCAAACTGCGTCACTTCTGTTTATAGATGACCTAGAATTACAGCACATCTAGAGGAAGCAACATTTTATTTATGCCATTTGGATAGAAAGCTTGAGATATAAAAAAATCAGCTGCATCTTGCAACCAAAAAAAAATTAATATTATAACCTTCCTACTTCAAGATTTAATTAAAAAAATCAAACTATGGGCTAGTGACCCAGAATCTTCCCATTCCATTTTCATAGGGGAAGGAATCTTTAAAGATCTATTTTGTATCATTTGCATATCTATCTACAGATTGCATAGAATCACAGAAATTCAAGGCTGAAGGGATCTTAAGAGATCACTTTCTCAAACCACTTCACTGGGGCAAATGAAATATGTATAAAACAGCCCCTATAGATTGTCCAGAAAAAGTATCCCCATTAAGGGTATTTTGCAGCCCTTCTACATATATCTTTTCCACTGCTTCCCTATATTTGTAATGAAAAGGATTTTTCAAACCTAGAAATTAAATGTATTCCACTTGCATTTTCCTAAGTGGTCAGTGAAGAATAATTGATAACTATCCTTATAAATGGGTGAGGTTTTCTGTGTGTTTTGTGTGCGTGTACTCGAAGATGACAGCACATCCCTCCTCTATTTTCCATTTACTGCTTCATCTATATCTAGTAGGCAATATATAGAAGAAGGATATTGGTTTAACGTGACCTGTTCCTGACAAAGGCATGTCAGCAAGTTTTTATCACCTTATCATGTTCTAGGCATTTAGAAACTTTTTTTTTTTTTTTTTAGCATCCAAGGAGTTTTTTAAGCTATTTTATTATAATTTTTTTATTTTCTTTTCCATTTTTTTTTTTTTTTTTTCTAAAACCGTTGCTATGTTTCCTTTTTTCAGTCTTGTGTTGTTTCAATTCTCCATGAGTTTTCAAAGATATCAGAAATATCTAGAAATGGTTCAGAGCTTACTTGAGCTAGTTCCTGAATCACTTCAGGAGGCAGATGCAGAAAGTGTGACTGTGTCTTTTACCTAAGTATCTTCTGTCTCTTTCTTAAAAGACTGTAGTCTCTCCTCTCTTTTCAGAATGTAAGTTACAACAAATTAAAATCAGTATAGTTATAGCTAGGAAAATTTAAAAACAAAAGGTAAGTTTAAGATAAGCTAATAGATGAGCAGTAGAATAAGGAAGACAAAAGACATCCTTGGATTTAAAATCAGATGTAGACTCCAAGGGATCAAAAGAGCAGATATTTTTTTTTTAAGTCCTCAATAATCAGCTGGAAAATATTCCAATAATGTGATAATATTTGCAAAAAGTTTTACAAATAGCTTTTGTCTTCAAAGACTATTTCCAGTTCTATCTCTGTCTTGCTTCAATGTCATAGACAAGTTCTTTCAGCCTACTGTGCTTCGTATTACCACAATAATGCCATCAGCCCCTAGCGACCCTCCGTAGATGCTATAATGCTTGGTCCTCGATGAGGTACCCCAGTCCTTCAGAGTAGTGGGGTCCCCTGTTGCTCTCTCTGAACGGAGTCTGGTACATCCCCAACTACCAGTGGTAGCTGAGCTTCTGGTCATCAGCAATCTAGTTACTGAACACACTTAACACGAATTACAGTAAAACAGAGACTATGTAAAAAGGAGCAGAGGAACTAAGAGGAGGAGAAGAAAACAGACACAGACTGCATGGGCATTAAGTAATTTAGATCCTACTTCATATGTAACAACTGCTAACCCACAGTTTATTCAATACAGTAATGCAATACTTATCCTTCAAACTGGCCTTCCACTTCCTCCATCCAGGTCTGGTAAGACAAGTGGGCTCTTTTGGGTGCCAGGATGTCATCAGGTGTCACGAACAGCTGTCCTGAGGATATGTGGGATAATATCACGCCATGGACAGTCCCTGGTTTCCAGCACATGGCCTATAGACTCAGCTGGTCCTCAGTCCTTCACTACTGCCACAGCTTCCAGGAGCTTCTTTGTGCTTATGAAGTGGGATGCTCCAGGCTGACCTCAGGTCCTCTGAGTCTCTCTTGCTGCTGTGGAGTACAACAAACAGCTTGCTTTCATCAGACCCCTTCTCTCTACCCACAGAGCCCTACCCATGTAAGCTTAAGAGCAGCCTAGCATGGTAAGTAGCCCCCTAAATACCTTCCTCTACCCCAGGCAAGCAGGCAGGCAGCCTCTGCAACACTTTGCATTACAGATGATTTGCTGTGGATCCTCACTTACACTGTATGGATACCTCTTTTGTGTTGCATAAACGTGAGGCAGGGCCTGTGCTCAAGGACCAGAACCAGCATCATACAGGTGTCCTAGCTGTGCTCTGGCCTGCTCCAACAAAATCTCTCTTTTACAGATCAGAGAGAAGCTATACCTAAGCTATGTGAACATACGATCCATAAACACTGTGAATGCCATGTGCACACAAAACCACCCCAACTTGTGAACATGAGCCAGTCTGTTTGTCTTGGTATCCTCCTATCAGTATAGCTTATGTCTCCTTGGACATCCACAGTTCAGATCCCGGAGCATACTGACTCCCTCAAGTCCCTCAAGACGCTCCCCCTTTCAAGATGGGGTCCGGCAGTGGACGGGAAGTCCGCTGTGGGTGTACTCAGATGTACTCCTCACACGGCCAACAGTTCCTGCCTGAATGGAGCCAGGTGGGGACCATTCTCCAAAGAGCAGCTTCACCATTTTTTCTGCAGGGATCTGTATCAGAACCACAATTATTATGCCTTCATGAGTGGCCCCAGCACTCCCTTTTGATGTAGCTACAGACTAAGGAAACCTTCACTAGCAAATACACAAAGAATGCTCACAATATTTATACAAATAGTATAGCTGCTTTTCAACTCCCTAAGAGCCAAACACAGACATCAATGGAAACAGAAAGACTCTGCCAACCACAAGGAACTTTGTATTAGGACTTTCAAATTTTTATGAAAGGATCTCAGAACCTTTTATAGTGAAGGTATGTGTCTACCACACACATGTACCAGTGCTGTTAGCTTAGATCAGACCCTATACTAATTTTAGTTACTACACTACCAAACACACTTGGAAAATAATCATTCCTTCCCCTTATACAAAAATAGGTGTAATCAAGGATCATAAATGGCATTCTGAGCAATAGAAGTAAACACTACTTAAAATAATGGAATACATTACAGAAAACAGTAATTTAAAGTTCTATAACTCCTTTCTTTTTCAAAGAAATAATTATATACACTTCAACTTCAGCAATATTAAAGATGTTATAATTGAAAATAACTTCCATTAATAAATCACAGTAGCAGTGCAAACTGTTGTTAATAGTAGCTTTAGGCAGTGGTCTGGGGAAGAAAGCAAGGAAGAAGGTATATGATGCTTCTTCATTTTCAGAAAGCATGTTTTTCTTAAGGATTTTACAGGTTAAAATACTGATAATTCTACATTTGTTTCTTTAGAAATACTGTGAAGAATTCTTTACCATCTTTTTGAACTACATAACAATAATTATTTACAATTATATCAGTCACATCACACTTAAAAAATATGAGTCTGAGTCCACAATAAATCTTTCTGGTTTATGAAGCAACACAGATAAAATTAACTTTGCTAATCTTGACTTGTTTTATTGTACTATCTCTCCTTCTTTTTAAGTACAGAATCTATACAATTGAAAGTGTTAGGCAACCTTAACTATAGTTATTGCTGCCAACTCTTCCTATAAAACTTAGGGTGAAATACTGGTATAATTAAAATTGATGGCAAAGCTCACACTGATTTCAGGGAATGGCAGAAGAGAAAAGAAATGCTCCCTGAAATACAGTAACGTCTCCAAAACAAAAATGTGTATTTACATGGGAAGTACTGGTAATAATATTTGAGAAATACTCTTATTAATATCTTATATGAAAAATACATATAAAAATGTGTGTATATATCTATATATCTATGAAAATAAAGTTACATGTAAAAAGTCCAAATAAGATGGTTTCAATTGGATACAGATTTATCTTTTTAATCAGTGCTGGGAACACTACAGAAAAAATGTTTAGAAGGGAAAAAAAAAAAAAAGTCTAACTTCTTCAGCTGGAACCATGAGGAAAATATTAACCACTAAAGTACATAATGTAATTCCATTACTTAAAATGTTTTCAGAGGACCATGGGACCTCTATTATTGTTGCAAAAGTGCCATGGGATCTTATCACTGAAAGATAAAACAGCAGTTAAACCACAGTTCTCATCTAATAGTGAGAAAGTCCCTAATCTTCAAGGATTTATGTATACAATTTTACGCGGTAGGAGTAGTCTTACTTCAGATCACTGAACTTTTCGAAACACGTAATGCTAGGCATATATCTCTTCACAGAACTGAGATCTACAGCCTAAGCTGCAGAGCCATAGCGAATATACTTATCATATTCCAAGAAGTGCACATTCCTTCACAACAGAGTATTAGTTTTGACCTGCCTTTTTTTTATCCACATGAAAGCATTATTTCAATAGTCTACATACCATTTCTTTTATGAATCAAATATTTATCACACAAAGGTAACTGCCAACTTAGAAACTATATTTTAAACACTTTCCAAATATGTTACTAATATCTTCAAATGTCAAAATTATTATTTTTTTTAATATTAAAAACTTTTTTTTTTTTAACTCTTTTCTCTGATTTTTTAATTTGACTTCAAAAATAGCTCCAAAGTCTGAGGGGACTTGTTACATACAAGGTGTTTTTCAGCTAACAACATCAGAACAGTGTGTTAGAAAGGTCAACATAAATTAATGCTATGAGAGGTATCTGGGGACACATATCTTAGATAAATTTTAATTCTTTTCCTTACAAATGGACTCTGTCATGATAAGCTTTCAAGTAACTTCAGCAAGTTGAAAATATTTGAAGATAGGCTATATTTATGGCCTAGCTCCTACATGCAATGATTGCTGTGAACTCTTATTTATGAGCTGAATGGTGCTATCTAGCCACAAAAAGTTCACATTTATTTTTGTTCTTACTGGTGGATGAACGTTGACTGTCTAGTAATGAGGTCAATATCCATGATTTGCATGTCCTGTAAAATAAGTGGACTTTATGTAAACTAACAGCACAGAGTCATGTTAAGGATTCTTCATCACAGGAGGATATTTCAGCTTCCTTGAAACTGATCTCACAATATTCTTTTTCTTTGGAGGAGGGATTGGTAGGCTTTATGGAATAAGTCTCTCTAGTGAAAAAAACAGCTAATCCCTGAGGTGTCCTCCCAACCTTCACAATAAACAACCTTGGCAAAGTAACTTTGAGGCTCTGAATAAATATTAAGATATCAGCTGGCCAACTTTAAAGACTGTCCAGTTTTATCCAATCACTTTCCAGTTTTCAAGGTGTTCAAGGATTATTTAGTTATATTACTTTTAACAAAACTTGTCTTTGTTGTGCTTATATTCTTATGGGCTTTGGAGCATTTTCCTTGTCATCATAGGCAGGCAGATTGCTTTCACCTCTATTAAAACAAAACAAAAGTGATATTTTTAAGAGGACCAATGTTATCTTGAAGGAGCCAAAGAAGGCCTGGGTTTGTGAGACCTCCTATTTCAAGTCTTGTGTCTGACTTTGGGTGGAATTTAACCTATGCTTCAGTTCTTCACCTACAAAATAAAACAGTGATATTTACTGTCTTTCAATTAGCTTGTCTGTTCAGCTCCTCCAGGAAAGAAGTACCCCAAATATTGTTAGTGCAGTGCCTAGCCTACTAAAATCTTACATTTGGTTGCAGCTAGCTGTCAAATAGTACACACAATCAATAAGCCAGACCAGCCCCACATTATTTCTCCTGACATAAGACTACATATATAAAGGGGGGTTTGCTGGCCCTTCTCTCAATTCACAACCAGCTTGTTGTTCCCTCCCCTGAACCTGTTTATGCTGCATCTGTAGTCCCCAGAGACCAACTAGCAAGACGGGTGGCCCTCACACTGGTTGACTGAATCCACCTCTCAATTCTTATTCTATCTAAAATAGTAAGAAAGGGTTTAGATTGAATGTAACAGGAGTTAATTTAAGCCGTTACAACAGTAAATGAATGCTGGCACTAAGCCTAATGCTCTTGAGGGGATTGGAGTTCCAGCAGAGACTGAATCTGTGCTGGAACTTGGCCTAACACTCTTGAAAGACACTGAAATGCAGAATTGGACATTCAGGCATGTGGAGCTGTAGGTTTACTTGATATTTTTACCCTTTACATTTTACTTTATAACAAAAACATGGAAGAAAATGAAGTTTATGTCAGACATCATTTCCTAAATATCAAAGGTGCTCCATGGGCTTTGTTTCACGGTAGTAGGTTTTCATTTGTGGATGTGATTTCACATTACGCTCATTATGCCTAACAAGAAGTAACAGCATTTAAGTCTTATTATATAATGATTCAGTGGAGCATTGAACCTCACAGGAAAATCACATCCTTAAGCATTTAAGAAAATATTTTATTAGGCTTTTAATTTGCTACTGCAGATTTTCAGCAATGCAACCATCTCTATAAGATAAAGTCTGAATTCAACATGTAGAAAGCACATATTACAAAAGCAGGTATGTCAGCTTGCTAAATGTTATGATTTCTGCTTATGAAAGGCAAGGAAGAGCAAACTACAGGACAGGAAAGAGAGCCTCATTTGCACAGTGGTAGCTGTATGCTCCTCTGGGACACTACACATAGGGATGAATTTACTGCAGGGAGAGAGAGGTTGGCTAAGGACACCTCACCTCCCCATCAGCATTGCGTGCTTGCAGTCATAGGAGAGTAGTTGTCCTTTCACATTGCAGCTATATCTGTTCCAGTCAGGAATGTCATCCAAGGAAAGGCAAATGACCTACTTACTTGTTCTTACTCAAAGAAAAACTGAAAATGCCTAGCAAGGTGCTGAACTAAACATGCTCACCTATGTTGCAGTCACATGTTCAAAACTGTGGGATCTGGCATACAGAATGAAAATCCCTCAGCCATCCTCTAGAATGCTTCTGGGACATTGCCAGCATCCACAAAGTGCTTGTTATTGTCTTACACAGAAAGGGAAGTATTCTTAAGGTGTTTGTGCAAATACTCTGTGTCAAACTTTAAGGCTGAGACAGAAAATACTTTGTCTGTCTGGAGGAAAAGAGGAATAGGGGAGAGGAATTTGCTGTAAGTTTTACATCTCTGTAAGAGAAATTGGATTTTTCAGTATGAGTTTGTGCATGACAGGGATTTTGCTGCTATGTTTCATTGTATCTGAGGATTAGAAAGGATTTTCTTGTATGACTTACTTTCTAGGTCTCTGGGGATGGGGAAAGATTTTGCAATGTACATTACAGCCTGTGAGGATGGAAACCACTCACCCTGCATGTTGCACTCTTGGGTGATTTTGCAATGAGCAGTCATTTGTGTTTCCCAGAGGTGTTTTTGAAGAGTTTGTATCCTGATAAGTATTCAGGTGGCACATTCCTGAAGATGTCTCAAACACTTCACTGAATGACATTCAACGGACAACACATGCTAATGGAAGACTGGAAAAATTCTGAGATGCCATTAGTTAAATGACTGAAATTAACATGTACAAAATCAAATTCATGACTATGAACCCAGATTAAGAAAGGACAGCAAACTAAAAGTACTTTAGTGGCATAGATGTGTATCACTGTGTATCAGTGGTGAGAGGGGAAAAAAGGCATTTCCATGTTTCACAGCCGTGTTTCAGATGCTGCAGCGCCCATAATGCTGACAATACAGTACTTGCTGTTGTAACACAACGAGGTGAAAGGTACAGCTTGCTACGATGAACTGAGTACTTTCTGAAGGCCTTTAACCTAAGCAACGGGAAATTGCACTTTTTCTGCCAGATGCCTTAAGTCTAGAATTGCCTGAAACAGTTCTCTCTCCAGTCTTTTTCCAAATTCACCAGGTGAACTTCAGGTGAACTCCTCCAGAAACACGAATCCCAGTACTACCAACCTAAAAACAGTGGTTAACTTCATCTCAGCTTTACTTCATGTGACCATATATCATCAATTCCCAGGCAGTCCAATGTTTGAATGTGACTCATTAACAACAAGCAAAGCTTAGAGAGCTTCAGTGGAACAATGGTAGTGTACAAAAAAAAAAAAAAAAAAAAAAAAAAAAAAAAAACAAGGGATTTTGAAGCATTCAGGGTAAATAGACATATGACATATGTCTCAGACATAAGTAATTACAGCTGGTCAATTCAATCTGTCATGCTTTTCAGTTATCACCTCTGCCATGACAGTTTGTGTAAGCAACATCTGTCGTCTCATTCGTAAGAAACTCCACCCTTGAAAAGGATGTTTTAGACTTATTCATGTTTCTGTTGTTACTTGTTCTGGAATATACTGTGTTCAGTTTTGGGTCCATCACTACAAGAAGGACATTGAGGCCCTGGAACTTGTCCAGAGAAGGGCTATGAAGCTGGTGAAGCGTCTGGGACACAAGTCCTGTGAGGAGTGGCTGAGGGAACTGGGGTTGTTTGGTCTGGAGAAGAGGAGGCTCAGGGGAGACCTTATTGCTCTCTACAGCTACCTGAAAGGGAGGTGTGGGGAGCTGGGGATCAGCCTCTTCTCACAGGTAACTAGTGATAGGACTAGAGGGAATGGCCTCAAGTTGTGCCAGGGGAGGTTCGGGTTAGAAATGAGATTTCTTCTCAGGAAGAGCAGTCAGGCACTGGAACGGGTTACCCAGGGAGGTGGTGGAGTCACCGTCCCTGGGGGTGTTCAAGGAAAGGTTGGACGTGGTGCTTAGGAACACGGTTTAGTGGGTGACATTGGTGGTAGGGCGATGGTCAAACCAGGTGATCTTGGAGGTCTTTTCCAACCATAATGGCTCTACGACCTTTCCACCGACAACCTGCCGGGCCCGCTGAGCCGGGTGGAGGCCCGGCGCTTTCCCCTGCCATCCACCCGGCCCCAGCCCGGCCGCCGCGCATGCGCCCCCGCGGCGGCGGAGCGGCCGCGTCCATGTCGGCGGCTGGCTGGAAGATGGCGGCGTGGAGAGCGGCGCTGGTGGCGGCCGCCCGCGTTCCGCTTCGGGGGCGGCTCGCCGGGCTGCGGCCCGCCCGGAGCCAGCGGCGCCCGGCCGGCTGGAGGGTCGCCGCCGCCGCCGCCCTGCTCGGGGGAGGCTCCGTGGCGGTGTGTTACGGCGGCTGGCGGGGGCGGCCGGGGGCGGGCGCCTTCCTCACCGTCCTGGCTCAGGTAAGGCGCCGGTAGCCCCGCTCCGGGAGTCCTCGCCGCTCGCCCCGGGGGGCGCCTCGGGCCGGGGCGGGAGGGAGCCGGGGAACGGGGGGAGGCCGGGGGGGAGTGCGGGGAGAGGCCTGCGGGAGCCGAGCGCCGGCGGTGCCCGAGGAGTGGGCTGGGGGAGCCGCTGCCGTGGAGGGGTCAGGGGGGCTCCGGCCCTCCTGGCAGCTGTGTTTGGCCAGAGGTGCTCCTGCTCCGCTTGGTTCTCGAGAACATGGACGTTTTTTGCGGTGGAAGCAAGCGGGGGTCGCCAGACAGCCCTGGGGTGCTCCCTGAGGGGTTCGTGTAGTCGTCGTGGGTACGTGGCCCGTGCTGAGCTGCCCGTCTGCTGGCAGCTTCCAGGGCTCGGCTGCTGGTCCGCGATGCCCAGCCTGA
The DNA here is from genome assembly GCF_011077185.1 of Oxyura jamaicensis. Taxonomy (NCBI): domain Eukaryota; kingdom Metazoa; phylum Chordata; class Aves; order Anseriformes; family Anatidae; genus Oxyura; species Oxyura jamaicensis. The sequence continues at coordinate 185,836,375 of NC_048893.1, forward strand.
GCTGCAGGTGCGCTTAGATATTAGCACGCTTCTCCCCTCACCCCCCTTAACAAAGAATATTTTCCCAAAATATCACTTCTATATTTTGTCTGACACACCTGACACACAGCAGTTAGGGTGATAACAGTTGGTACGTTCAGAAACTAGGGCAATGAACATTAAGATGTATTTTGCCTTGGAGCATCAGTACTCCCACAGAAGGTCAAGAACAGATACTTGTTATTTACAAAACAATCACCACAAGTTCCAAAACACAGTTTTGTTTCCTGCTGTTACTCATTTTGTGTAGTTAACTTTTTCACGTTCTTCCTTCAGGGAAGAAATGACTCTCAATTAAAGTCAGTGAGGCTTCCAAGACGGGTAGACCCAGATGTGATCTGGGCCAGCAGGTTAGGGTGGGATGGGGTTAGGAGGTCAGTGTATGATTGCATTGCCATTGAGCTGCTTCTTTCTACCTAGGAAATTTTTGAAGTATTCCATGGTTTGTATGCTTTGACATCCTGTCTCTTAACAAATATTGAACAGGTTGGACTGCAGGCGGGTAAATAGTGATCGTGTTTATTCTCAAATCAAGAACAAGGAGAGTTTTTTTATTATTTTTTTTGATATTGCAGTCTTAAGTGTTGCAGGGGAGGAAACTCCACTTTTTAAATAAGAATGCTTCTGAAATAGGTGAAGTGTTAGTCCTGATTTCTTGGACAGTGCTTGTTAAAACTTTGGTTTTATGTACATGCTCCCAGCGAGGAAGGCAAACATTATTGCACTAGAATTCCCACTGGAAGTGTATCTTCTTGCTGTAAAGAGACAAAAGAATAAGATTTTATATTTAGTTATGACATTTTTTAGTAACATTGAATTATATTAAAAAAAAAAAAGTCCTCTCCTTGAGGCCTATTACCTATATGTATGTGACTCTTGAATAAGTACGCTGTATGTTGGGTATGTATAAAAAGTGTTAATGCAGGAAGTAATCACTTTTAAAGGCTGTTGAGTTGAAGGCATATAGCTTTGGTGCTCTTGTGTTCTTGGACTAGCTTCCAGGTAACGCATAGACAGTCCTACAAGTACACTTCATAACTCTGTAGGGGGACTGAAATTGATTCATTATCTTCAATTGATTCATTATCGGAGACAATAAGTTGCTGGACTCTGCAAATGTTAAGGAGTGTATTCAATTTAAACTTTTAGTTTCATGATAAAAGACCGTTGGACATCCCATCGTAGTTGCAGACAGAAATTCTCTGTACATCTTGTGCTCTGTGTTGCTGCAAATAATGTAGTGACACTTCAAAAAATTACTGAAGAACTGGCCATGCAGAGCATGACACTAAGGGCAGTAAACTGAAAGCAGAAGTGGCCCGTAAAATCCATGAGGACAGGTTAATAGAACCAAAGCAGCATGCTGCGTTTCTTTTAAGCAGTTTGGATGCTATCAGTGGCTTCTTCCAGACAGAAGTAAGAAACAGTCAAAAGCACGGTAAAGTGTTGAAACGTGTCACCTTTATGTTACATTTTAGAACACTCTTTTTCACTTCAGAGCTTTTGCTTAAATTGAGATACATTTCGCTTTCTACCAGTGAGTGACCTGACTTCATATTATTCCTTTTCACCATAGTGTATCTTAAGCAGCTTGGCTTGAGGTCTCAAGCTTTGCTTGAGATTAGGCTTGCAAACAATCATGTACTGTTAATGTTGCTGTAGGTTATGTAGGGGAATTGCGTGCAGCATAGGTATTGGAAATTTTATAGATGAAGGCAAGGATTTGAAATTAAACAGCACAGTTTTCATGAGCGTTATGGTAATAAAAGCATACTCGGTGGAAACGTTTGTACTTCCCTCTCATGTACCAGGCCCAGCATATGCTCTTGAGAATGCTGAGTCTTTTAAGTTACGATGCTTCCCTGTTTTTCTTAGTAATACAGTCTTTACTGTTGAATCAAAAGAATAAATTACTGCAAAATGGGTGGTAATTATTTAAGATGCCTGACAGAGTGAAGTTGACAAAGTGGCACTATTTCAGCATAATATGAGCCACCGATTGAGTTTGTGTTCTTGTCCTAACAGGAAGATGTAACAACCACTAACAGCTTTATTGAAGTCAGTCTTCACTGTAAAAACTAAATAATTTGTTTAGTGTATGTAACTGAAATTGATAGCTATTTAGGTTTTCCTTTAGTGTCAATCAAACTAGTTTCCATCAAACTAATTAGAAGTTTTTCAGCTTTATGTGTGATTCATGTAGTTATTTTCATTCTCAGTATTTGCTGACCTACTGTTTAGGAAGGTACAGGGAATATATTGGAATAAGGCCTTATTTACTATAGTAAATCTCTGCTGTACAAAAAAATTTAAACAAAATTAACGTGTGTTTTTTTTTTTCACACCAGTTTTTATAGATACCAGGCTCTAGTACTATCCTTGTTATTTACCAGTGAAGCTCCATTGCGTGTCCAAGAACAGATACAGCCTGGGAATACATAACAGATACAGCTGGGAAAATCTAGGTCAGCTTTTCCAAATGAGGGGAGCTAGGCAGCTTTTACAGCGGGTCATGGTGGTGGCAGTGAGTGCCTTCATTCTGCCCGTGTGACTGAAAGTGGTGATTGTATTAAAGTTCACCAAATGTGTTTCTTCTGTTATCCTAAACAACATGCCTTGGTGAAAAACGTACACACTACACTGTGCACTGCAGTGGTACGTCATAGGTTGCTTTTCAGTAATTCCAGAATGATGTGTAATTGGGAACCCTGATCAGACTTGCATTATTGTCCCAGATCTTGCATTTTCCATTACTAAGGTGGCATTACATGTCCTACAGCTGTTGGAATCCTTTGCTTAAAACAGTCACTCAGGTTGTCTTTATCAGGGTGAAGAATCAAGTACAGGATTGCCACAGAGCATGCAAGTGGATTTGGGATAGCACACATCAGGAACCTGTACCATCAAACTTGGGAACTTGCCAAGGCACTGTAGCTTCGATCATTTGCAGTGTGTGTGAGCATGAGATAAAAGAGCTCTGAGAAGCACCAAGCTGCCACAGGCAGCATCTCCTACCTCTGCTGAGTTTTCTATGGATGTGTTTAGTCCCTGGCTTTGACAAGACTACAATTTGATTCACCCGGGAGAAGGCTGCCGTCTCTGTAGAGTGTTGCATTTTGTGCTGAGTCTGAGTCACTCTTTCCAAATGAGACTGACTAAAGTTGTTACTGGTATATACATGAAATAATAACATGTGGGAAGTCCGTCTGTTTGGTACTGATAAAGATGATATTGTTGCAGCATTCTTTTCTTAGGACCATGGGAGCATTACTTGATGGTTAAATTTTTGATCCAGCTTCCCTGAGCTAAAGTGGAAAACACAACTTGACCTCCTGAGGTCCCTTCCAACCTCAACCATTCTGTGAACTTAATGGTAGTTCTTGTTACTGGTTTCTGTTACATGATTATAGCATAGTTAGTTCTCTTCATCCTCCCCTTTCTTCTGTTGTTTGTGTCATATCAGCGACATGCTATGATTCCTCCAGATAAGAAGAGACTTGGTTCCTGTCCTAGAGGTCTTAAATACATAAATCGTATTTGATCATACATTGGGTCTTAACATTTTCAGTTAAGATAACCCTACTCTTTCACAATGGATAACAAACTTCTTGTGCCTTTTTTAGTGTCTGATATTTATGAAATACTTATTTTATTTTAAAATGTGGGGTTTTTTTGAAGCAGTAAATAGCCTTTTTGAGTTTGAAAGTGGAAGGGTGGGGAAAAAGTCCAGGAATTTCTTTTGGGCTGTGTTAAACTGTGTGGAGTGTTTCACCCTTTTCCAGTTTTCTAATGTTAGCAATTCTTAACAGAACCAAAGATAGGCACACATGGGAGTGGTGACTGTGTGTGGCCATTATATGAAAACTGTTACTCCAAACAGCTGTGAGTAAAATATTTTTCTGATTAAAATTGGATTGGATTAAAATTCTGATATTTTTCTGATTAAAATTGGAGCTTCAGTTCATTTTCTTGGGCTATGTATGTAACTAACATTAAACTTTACTTTGCAATTTTTGCCTTACACTGTTTAAAGAATGCAGAATACCATAAAGGATACCCTGAACATCAGTTTTGTTCAGGGAAGATGCTCTTGGATCTGGCACAACGGTAAAGACAAAATAATCCTCTGGAGGACCTCTTCACAAATCCTGGCTGATAGAGAGCTCAAAGTGCTGTAGTTCATAAGATAATCTAGGGAGACTGCTGCAATTAAACGTAACTCAAAAGTTTATCAGGGTTGCAGGAGAAGTCTTTGGGCTTCCAGACATGCAAGCTGATAAAAATGGTTTTAATAGTTCTGAGAGCAGACTGTTGGTCGCACTTTGAGTGCTGGGGTGGATTTGTTTCAGATGAGTTCCAGTACATTGTGCATGGTTTTCATCTGGGTAAAAATCTCAATCCTGATCAATAGATGACTTGCAAGCTAACGTCAGCTATGCATATGTTACCTTTTTAGCTTATTTTCACTTGATGGGTAACTTCTGGCATAGGCATGAATGTGGTATTACATCTTGGTGTCACTGCCCCTCATTATGTGCTACCAAAACAAATGACATCAGTTGCATGCATGTCAAAAGCAGCTTTTTGTTTAAATTGTTTGAAGCAATTTCTTTGGGGCAGTGGAAGGAAGAAATGAATAGCTCTGGGATTCTGGTATTTTTGCATATCCCAGGGACCACTTGATGACTTATGTTATGCTTAGACAACTTTGAGGTCACATTTTCTCAAGTTTATTTATTTATTTTAATATAGATTATATCTAGGAAAGTAAAATGCATATTAACTGCATGTAGAAGGTTTTCAGTATTGGCAGATCGGATGTATGTGTGTAGCATTTGAACTCAGTCACCAAATAGAAAAAGAAATAGCATATTTTTAATAGGAACCATTGCTTAATCTATACTTCACGTGTAGGTGCTTTAAACTGAGAGACTGGTTGGCAAATCTCATTAGAACAGGAATTTTTGTAGGGATTCCTGTGCAATCTGTTCTAAAAGCCTGGTTCATGCTAAGGAATAACATTGCTGTTAAGATGAGGTGTCTCGATAAATATAGAAGTCTGGATAAAATTGCATAAGGATTTGTAGTGATGTATGGAATTGCCCAGAGGAATCTGCTTCTAAAATAAAACTGGTAAGAATATGTACAGCCTAATCTGAAAAATAGACAAGAAGATTCTTGTGTTTATTCTGTCATAAAAAAAAAATAAAAAATGCCAGCTTTTGTTTGATCAAAAATCCTAGAATAATTTTTGTGTTCCAAGTAATAATTTAAAAGCGTTTGCCTTTGAGTCTTTATTCTATTAGAGTTCAAGAAATGTTTGGACAATGCTCTCAAACACAGTCTGATTTTTGGGTGGTCCTTTGGGCACCCAGGAGCTGGTCTCGATGATCCCTGTGGGTCCCTTCCAGCTCGGATATTCTGTGATTCTATGAAATTAATTGCAAATGAAAATGTAACAGCACGTCTAATAGATTACTAGGATACTCACAAAAGAATAATTAAGCATGTATAAAATACAAGTCCTCAGTGAACGCTTTAACAGGCTTTTGAAATTTAATGCAAATGTTTTTAATCCACATCAGGCATGCTACTCGCTGAGAGCTTGCAGGCCTCAGAGAAGCCTCGTGCAGACCTGACCACACGGCCATACGGTTAATGCTTAAAGTCTGCCTGGTGAAACAAGGACATATAAAAACCATTAAAATCACAATTACTCTGGTGAGCTGGAGCCCCTTTAAGTAAAACTTACGCGTTTTTATTGCTTATTGTTCCTGCTTTACCTTGTCCGTTCCACACCAGGCTGGCCTTGGGTTTTCTTGCTGCTGATGAAAGCTGTCTGTGTGCGATGGGCCATGCTACGCCGTGTGAGGTGGCCAGGGACCATGTTCACCTGCCCCTGCCCAGCTTCAGGTCGGTGTTGGGGCTGCAGCATGGTGGGGGAGGCATGAGGAGCTCCGTGCTGCCTCTTCGGCTTCAGTCTCGAACCGTCCATCAGGTGGTGCCTTTAAATCTTCCTCCCACTGAAGCATCCGTAAAACCATCAGCCTTCAGGTGGGCTCCAGGTTTGATTCAAGCAAGGTCTTTCGAAGCACTTGTTTCTTGACAGCAGTGCTCAGTGCTGGGAGGGCTGGTGGGCAGTGAGTACAGGCAAGGTTCTTGTCAGCATTGATAACACCCTTCTACCAGCTTCATGTTTTACCTTCTGATGCATCTTTCCTGCTATATTTACTATCTCAATAAATATGACCAAGAATGATGATCATGACAAGGCAGTTAAACATTGTAGGTAAACACACTGAACACTTCCTATTTTTGAAAGGAAATGGAAAGTCGGTTTGTCATTTCATTCCTGGGATATTGATAGTCAGTGGCCACAGAAGACATTTTAACACAATTCATGCATTCGCCTTCTAACTCGGGTGTATCATGTCAATATATTTGTATTAATTTTTTTCTTGCCACTGCATTTAGAAGTAAACTGAAGTACTTGGGTTGGGTCTGTGCACATAAATAAATACCTTAATAACATTGTTGCCTCCTAATTCATCTAGGAGTAAGTTAGAGTTAATAGTCCCAAATATTATGAAAATGGTTTGTTCAATAACTCATTTTAAAACATCATTCCTCCAATATTTAAACATCAATAAATCTATGGATCTCATCCACGGGAAGAGCTTTTTAGAACTGAATGAACAGCTCAGCCCCCTAATCTTTTTTTTCCTGTCCTTTTTATTTATTTTTATTTTTATTTTTTTCCCTCAAAGATGCTTCAGTCTTTCTGAGCTGTTCTTCTTCTGCAGCCAAACAGGGTAACCTTAGCTACCTCTTGTTTAATTCTGTATTTCACTGTGTTATGGAAATACTGTGTGTATCAGGTATCCACTAAGCAGTCTAAATCAATAATGGAGATATTAAATATATCACAAACATCATTCTCTGCATTAGTGACATACAGACAATGTCATGTTGTGTGCCTGAAATAGAATGTGGTATAGAGAGTATGGAATCTGTAGGGCCATGATGTTATAATTAATTATAGACTTAGATGTTGCTTATGGATATACATTTGTTTCACAACTTTAAATATACAGTATCCATTTCAGCCTTTTGAATGTGAGATATTTATATCCTGAAGTTTGGGGCTTTGAAAATATTTACATTTATTCCCTTCTCTGTGTGCTCAGAGATTCTTTGTACAGGTGTCTTCATTGATACTAAAACAACATGATGTCAAATGTAATCTTAGGGGTCGAGGTTAAAATTTAATTATCTTTCGTCTGATCTGTCACCTTCTACTTGGATTCACTCTGGCTGTATGACTTCAGTAGTTAAACAAAATTTAACTAGCATTCTCCGGGCACTTTGATACATGTGGACAGACTGGGTGACTTGAAGTTGGATGATTTTGTTGTGGTTTTAGCTATTATTTTGATTTTGGATAATGAAAGGTTAATGCTACAGTTTGAAAGTCGTTGGCTGTTTATGCTAGTGGACAAACATGAACAAGTAATAAAATAGTTTGACTGAAAGTTAAGAATACTATTCTGAATAGAAATAATTATACAAAATAATCTGATTTTTAACAAATACCCCAGGAAGAAATTAATATTTATTTACTGGGAGTAATTGAGCTACCTTTCCTCCCACAAATACTCAAGATTATTTCAAAACAGATGTTACAATGTTTCTTTTTTATCTCCTTTCTTAGATGGAAGATGTATCTGAAAGGATGGTGTTTCTAAGAACTTTGAACAGGCAGAGTGATAAGTAGCCTTTTTTTTTTTTCTGTAAAAAATGATCAGTTGTGTCCAAACAGTAGCATCAATTCTGTTATTATGTTTGCAGAATGAGCAGCATAAGGCAACCAGAAGAAGAGGTAGTAGCTCAGAATCTACATTAATTTGTGCTGTGGGGAAAGTCACACTGATTTCACCAGTGACAGCTGTGACAATAGCATTAGGGCTGTTCACGTTACGTACATCTGCATATTTCCTGCACTGGGTGCTTCCAGGTCACTCAGTGTGGGTACTTTTTTATGTCCAATTTATTTCTTTTTTTACTAGTGTTCTTTGAATAATGTTACTTTACTTAACATAAATAGGCTTAATTTAGTTTGAAAAATATTCCACAAAGACACTAACTGAAGTAATCATCAGAATTAATGACAGAGAAAATGGCGCGAAATGCTCATTCAGAACACATACAGTGGGCTCTGTCTCCTTACTGTTGCTCCTGACCATTGTTACTACGCTGTGGGCCAAAGGACAAGAGAACAGTCTTGTCAGCTTTAAACATCAGCCAGCATTTAAATTAGTTCCTCAAGTCCCATTCAGTGTAGGAGAAATTTCGAGAGTGACTGTCCTGCAGTGGTGGAGTCTATAAAAAGCAGTTGTAGCAGATGTAGCTAATAAATATCGTCTTATCAGCACTGATCCCTTCCCTGCTCCTGTGCCAAATCAGCAGGAAAACTCCTTCATCTGCCTCCAAAAACTGCAGACTAACTCTAGCGTAGATGAAAAATTGATATGAGCTGAAGGAAATCAGTGTTTCCAGAAATCATTTCTTCTGAATCTCTTTTTTTTTAAGTGACGTTTACTTTGAATAAGGCCTATTACTGGAGATACTGCCATATTAATAATATATTAACAAATTATAATGCAATATTAAAATACAATACACTTAAGTATACATATAGCTTTATATGTACTTATTCATAATGTAAATTTACATTTTATACATACATTTCTAAGGATATAGTATTATGCATGTGTATATGTGCACATAAAATACTATGCAAATACAAGAGTGAGAAAATAAATGTAGTGGTATGATAATAATGAAATTATGGGTTTTCTTTTGAAAGTTTCTGGTTTAACTTACCAGCTATGCCCAGAATGCGGTGGCTGTGCACTGCCAAGTCAGGCCTGGCTTTGAAACTTGTGTTGTGTGTATGCTGCTGTGCAGCCTTGTTGAGAAATTAGGAAAGGTCTGTGCTGTCATATTGCTATGATGATACAACATGGTAACAGTGTTACATCCTCTCACAGATTTACCAAAATGAACTTTATTTTTCAGTGCAAAAGTCTTAAGGGTTATGCAGTGAGCACATTGCTTGATGTTCTGCTTCTCCTTTCCCAAAGCTTTGAAAGTTAGAAGACACCAGCGCTGAATGCCGCAATAGACAGAAGAGTGGCTTAGGGCTGCAGCACCACCTCTATAACAGTTCTCTCTGGATTTGTTTTTGAAGCAACTCTGGACTTACCTGGTAACTTGGCTTTTTTTTAAATATATGTATATATATATATGGAAATGCAAGTCAAAATGATGCTAAGGTGCTGCATTTCACCATTACTTCATCACCTCATAGTGTTTATATTTAAAGTAACACTGGTCTCAGTAGCTCGAAACTGTCACAAAGGGAATGTCTTCCCTTGCTCATTTGCCTGAGGAGTTGGCATTATTTGAGTGTGGTTCTTGTTTAGGAATGCAATAAAGCTGGTTGATAAAACATCTGGCAACCCTTTGTACTGAAGAATATGCTTGATGGCCTTAGCAATAAGGAGTACAGTAGTATTTGGGAATAAGTAGAAACGGACAGGCTTTTGCTGAAGATGTGAATCAGCCAGAATAAACACTAGTCTCCAAAATAAAATATAAAGTGAAAAAAAGAACATAAACCAACAAAAGCAACAATACAAAACATTCATCAGCTTAAAACCTGGGCTTCCTAGAGCAATCCAGATACTTTTATCTAATGTAAAGCATTATTATAAAATCTAGATTTTTTTTTGTAGGGAACAAATGAGGCAAATTAATACATTGTTTAGTTGTTCACATTTGATGTACTTCTGTTTCATAATGCATAACTTTCTTCACATGATCCATCTTCACTTAGGAGTAGCTTACTGTTTTTTGCAGTGAGTTGTGTCCACAGCAGAACATGGGCAGTTAATAAATAAATAAATTTTGATGCTAACATGCATGTATCAGAGAACACAAACGTTTGTTTCAGTACTTCAGACAAGTGCAAGATCTGGTTTGTCTTCATGAAATGTCTGTGTCACTAATGTAATTTAGAGGAAGACCTTATAAAAACGCAGTTACAGCAGCTACTTTTAAAAAAATATGCACGTTTTAATATAATGCTTGCAGTGAAAGAAACGTAGTCTTTCATATTCTGATTGTGTGGTTAGGCCTGGGAGGTTTATAAGAACGTGAGAAACAACTGAGTAATGGAAATAGAGCTCCTTAAACAAGATGCAGATTCTATTTGTGCTCAGCTGGTTGAGCTCTACAATGTGCAGATACTTTTCTTATGCTGTGACTTACTTGGTCTGAAATTATTTTCTTAGCCATCCACTGAATTATCTGGCAGTGCATGCTACTATTTTTTCCTTACTTAAGTGACAATTTTTTAAGCTCTGGAAACTTTTCATTTAAATTGGATATAGCTGGACATTCCCATATGAAAGCTTCTCAGCAAAACCTTAAAATATGTTGAGACTAATTTACAAGAGCTAAACATGCTCTATGTTGTGGTTAAAATACACATTTTAATTTGCCATTCAAACTAAAACACTTTCTGTATTATAACAGAGCTGGAGTTCTGTGTAGCTTGCTTGGTTAATGTGCGTGTGTATTGCTGCAACAGTACCTTCTGAGAAAAAAGAATTGTTCCTTTTTTCACATAGAGCTGTAGTTAAGCACTTCTGTAAATAAATTTGTGCTTGTCTTAAGCCCTCTCCAGCAACTGTATTGAAAACAGTGCTAAAGACCTTAAAGCTAAATACGTTTGGGCTCTGAGCTATGGGAAGGACTCATCATTGAGAACAAAAATGGCAAAGTCTGAAGCAACTCTAACGCTTAATTAAGTTAATTAATTAAACTTCTAATTTTCAACTCAGCTGAAGAACCATCATGGACAGTAAGCAGTGTAAAGTATTTAAAATTGCTTTTCCTAGAACACAGTGTTTTTTATTGTGAATATGCCTGTTGTATGGAATGTTCCTACTCAATCTCCCAGAAAAACATCGTAGAAAATTGCTGACATACTTTTTTCCCAGCTGCTGTTAAATTTGGAAAACCGACAATGTCATATTGCCAAATGGTGTTGCATTGTGTAATTTTAAGATTCATGTTCTTACTCCTCTTCAGCCTCAAAAGTGTAAAACACAAAACAAAATAAGAAAATTTCTTTGCACCAGAAATGTTGCATATGCTAATTGAGCAGAATTTGTATAGCACTATATAGTCAATTCTTTATGTGAACACTTCTATAAAAAATAATGTGGTTTCATCTGTGAATGTGCCATCTGTTTGCTGTATGTTTATCATCAGTACCTCATTTCGTTGTTTGTGATGAAGAGGTCCCTGGACAGTACTGCTTCTTGTGATGACAGTGATGCGTTCAAGATGTATTGTCAGCAGTAGTGAATCGTAGTCAGATTCCTTGCTGTAAAACTCTCAGAGCAGTATATAATGTTACACTACTGATATCTTTTCCTTCGCACTGTACACTCAATCCTAGTGGTAGCATTTCCAGTGTTTCAGAATAGCGATACAAACAGCACAGAATGCTTATACCAAGTGCCATCGCGTGGTTGACTCTTCCGGGAGATGGATTTCTGAGAGCATAGTTGTGGACCTGATGGCACATCTTATTTCACTTCTTCATCCCCTAACTGCTAGTTAACTTGATCTTTTGGGGGGTCTGGGAGCTTTCCCTGCAGGACTCTTTCCTCAGCAGGCTCTATGGGATGAAGTTGTGCAGAGTCCTGAGTCCTCTCTTCTTCACATAGCCGGCATCACTTCCAGAACCAGCAGCCTCCATACATGGAGCTTGAATTTACTCCCTTTGTTGCTGAAGCAGTGGGGCTGGGTTTAGCTCTGAATACAGAGTTAGAAGGTGGAGAGTAATGGGAGGTAGAGTAGATCTGGGTCAGACAATGTAGGGCTTAAATTCTGGATGTGGTGTTAATATGATGGAATGAGACCCTGCTGTAGAGTTCAGTAGAGTTCCTGATTGCGTATCACCTCTATAAATTCATGTTGTGGACTTCTGTGTCTAACCACTGGAAATATCCAGTTGATCTGCTAAACCAGCAAAAGTGGATTCAAAAGTTGTTTGCAGTTCTTTGAAATGTATTACACTTCATGCATAATATTTATTGTCATCCTGGAGGCCATACCTGGGATGTTATTTTGCCAGTTCAGGCCTGGAGATTGTCACATTTCCCATCACTTCATGCCTGAGGGACACTCCCAGCCATTTAGCGTCCCTATGAATGTGTTTGGCAAAACAGTTGATAGAGGCAATATCCTTTATCAGACCAGATGCTGTAAATGGGAAGATTCCACAAGTTTTTGATCACCACACAAGCTCTCAGATCTGAAGTAAAAGTAAATTTAAAAGCTGAGCCAAAGTTGAGGAAAAATTGCTCTGCTGGTACTTCAGAAACTGTAAAATGTGCCTTCTCTGTCAGCAAACCTTGAGTAGACAGCTGAGGAGTTACTGGTAGTGATCAGCTTATGTTCAGGTAGTCCTGACACAATAGGGATGTGCTTTTGATTGTGAATGGGGCGTGGGCCCTGGAGCTCATACTTTGCAAAGAGCAGCGTCCATGAATAGTTTCATAAGAATGTGAAGATAGCATGCTTGCAACACTCATGCCCATACATCAGCTGAATAATTTTGGTATTCAGATATTTTGCTGAATGCAACAAACTTCATCTATAGACAGCTCATAAAAGCCTCTTCTAGTTTTGCAGGGAAAATATCCTTGATTCTGTTTTGGTACTGCAGTTTTTCTACTCAATGTAATACTTTTATAGTAAGGGAAGCAAGGGAGGAGAAAGTGGCTCTAGTGTTCTTCATAGTTTGTTCTGCTGTATTTTTGGAGCTAATGTATGCATAAGGCACTGAATAAAGTATCCTGTGTTACTGCATGCAATAAGTACATAAAATAACATAATTTAACTTTCCATTATACATAAAATAAGTGTTCATGAAATGTCTGACAAAGAAATTAAATTCTTGATATACATATTTATTAGCAATTTACCTACCACATATCCAACCTATTACAATGCTTTGACTAGAGACTAAGTTGAGCTTCGTGGTGTGGTGGTGTAGTGGTCATAAATGTTCAGTAATCATAAATCATGCCTTAAGATTGGACTGGCCAAAAACATAAGGTTTTTATTTAAGATCGTGTGGTTATTTTTATTGGTTTTGAACCTCCAGGGTTGACGCTTCCCAAATGTAAAGACTAGAAGTTTTTCAGGGAAGTTAAGCTACTTTCTCAGTGTTAGGAACAGTAATGCAACTTTAATAAAATTGAATGTTTTGCTAGTATTCTTGATGAAACTAAGTGTTAGGTTTTATATATACATATATACACACTTTCTGATTTGAGAATCAAGAGTAGTAAGAGCCTTAATGAGTTCTTTGGTGGCTTTTGTTAAATCACAAGGTGAGAAACATCTGTTACTGAAGTGCCAAGTTGCACTACTCACCACCATGCAAAAACAAGCTTTTAAGATCAGAAAAATGGCCGCAGAAACTGATGACTGCTTTCAACTTGTCGAATTCCTAGTTGGTCATCTATTTTATGTGCTGTCTCCTTTCCATGTAAGTTTCTTCCATATGGCTTACTTTCTTCATTTAAACTGAGGGCTAGTGACCCTCAGTTCCTCCAGATGGAAAGAGGGAAAGGATTACTTCCCACACAGAATAAACTTGAGAAAATTGTAAGTTTGAAGGGGAAAAAAAAAGGGGGGGGGTCATTAGCAGCCTAGTATTAAAAGTAACAAGGCCACACTTGATCATAGCAATAGCTATACTCAGAAATCCTGGGCATCTATATTTGCCTACAGAAAGCTTCAGATTTTCCTGTAGTAGTAAGGCTGCTGGAGAACTGACAGTTCTGTTTGTGGTTTGGGTGGTTTTATTATTATTTCTTTTGGTTGAAAATGAAGGAGGTTGTTGTAATCTACACAACTGATAGAATATTCTGAAGATTTCTCCTGTGTAAAAGAATGTTAAAGAAGAGAGATCATTTTTCAGAACAAGGAAAACGTGAAGGTTGAGGTATGGAATATTTAGGCTCAAACCCTTGCTCCAGACAGAGCACAACAGAAAGCTCTATAACACAAGTAAGCATCTTACCACCCATGTTACTACATGTTCTAAGATGATCTTTCTAAGTTGAACAACAATAAAAAAAAAAAAAACTGGAAAGTGCTGAAACTGTGATCTTTGTTTCCAGCCAGTCAAGAATGTTCAGGGCTTAAACCCAGACTTGTATTCAGACCACTTTATTAAAAAGAAAAAGCTTTCTGTAGATTTGTCTTTTTTATCTATTTTTAAGTAAAATTATTGAGGTTGTCATGGTATTGCTATGTGTGTTAAAAACATGATTCTTGTACGTCCAGAGTGAAAGATAGGCACAGAATTTCAAACATATACTATTTCTTAGCTAGACTTGGATATAACTGGATATAGAAAAAATAAAGGAAATGTATCATGAGCTTTTCTATACCCTATCAGTTTGCAAAGAACTTGCTCAAGAAGACTGTTTTCAGAAACAGAAAGAGTCAACATAATTTTTTTTATGGGCCATTTAAAAGGTTTGTGCACAGATAACTTTGTGTGAAAATACAGTACTGTAACTCATGTAAGCATCTGTGTGAACTATATCATTACTTCAATTTGCCTGTTTTTTTACAAAACAGTGTTAGATTAGAGGTGGAGAGATAACACAATAATTTACAAAGTGCTAAACTGGGTTTAAAATCCTCCTTAATGGTATAGCCTGAAGTATGTATCTCAGTTGTGTTAAAGATACTCAAGTTAAAAATAAAGGGGAGGAGGAAAAGCATATCTGTGGTGTCACCGAGGCATGTGGTAAGTTGATGTATAAAGGGAACGTAATGGATCTGCTTGGATTCCAGCCAATGTTGCTGGACACAGGCATTCAGCGAGGCACATTCCGGGGCATTAAGTGCAATCCCTTCCCGAAGCGTGGTGAGCCTTCTGTGTAATTCATCTTCCCTGCAGTCCGCTCCACCAGGGGCTGGACATGCGGCTTAGCCGCTTTCATTACTGCTGCAACTTCTGTGTAGTTGCTTTTCAATTCAAGGCAGCATTCAACTTCTAAATGCTTACAAATGGGTTAGCTCTGTTTGAATATACTATATTCACTTTAAACTTGGTCTTACTTGGAGTAGGGTACTTGACTTTTGTTTCTGCTCTACATTGTGAACGAATCATTGGAAGAAGATAGCTTTTCAATCTGTATTTTTTAATTTATAAATGCTATTAGTTTTAGCATGCAAAAAATAATTGTAGTGGGCTTTCTTTTTAAATTCTCTGTCCTGTTAGCAACTTATTCTGATACTATGACTTTGCTACCTTGTATAGGGGAAGAATGTGTGATCCATTTTAGTGAGCACAAAGAGAAGGAAACATGAATTCATCAGTGGAAGTCATCTGTGAATTGCAACAATAAGTGAGGTGCTGCAGTAGAACTCACTCCCTAAAGGTGTCCAAGATGGAAGTGTTCCTCCTCCAGACTTGAAGAAGCAACACTCCCATTTTTCCCTACCAGCCTAGTTTTCCAATTATTTTCATTTTCTTGGCCATCTAAAGTCAATATGCATTAAGCATACATCTTCTTGTTATGTATCCTGAAATAAAAACCTTACATTCAGAAAAGTTTTAAGTTTCTTTTGTGAACCACCTGCAGACTGAGCTTGGCATCACCTCGTACCGGGAGGTTTGGGTGCTATCAGGTCGTGTGAGGCTGGAGAGGAAGCAGAGCTGTGCTGACATCAGAAGGATTGCCTGCCTACTCCATCCTAACCCCTCAAAAGGGTGCGTTAGCTCTGATTTCCTTACCACAAACAAATAACATTTTTTGAAATAAATACCCCCAAAGTCATCTTTGATTACCAGAATTATTTGGCCACTTGTTTTACGGGATAGCCAAAGCAAGCGTGAATGTATGGACTGTAGCTTTGTGTGTTTCACTGTGTGCAACCCATTTATAGAAAAGAAATGTTATGAAAGTATTCAGGAAAACTATAAATGTTTTTATCGTAGCTTTTACTATCAACTCATCATGCTAACAGCTATGATTACTGTTCTTTGTTAATTAAAAGCTGTTTTGTAACCAAAAGCTTCAGATAAATATTTAATGTCAAGCTGGGCTGAAATTAAAATATATTAATATGCTCACAGTATCTGTGACCTGCACTTCATTGTGACATTGTGCTTTCAAAATATAAAGTGACCTGCATTTCTAGCTTATGAATGTTTATATTCACCTTTTAAGAGCTTAATATCCAAAATCTGATTTTAAAATAGCTTTTTTTCTGATGTGTTGACAGCAATTAATCGTTATTCAAAGATAATACTATTGCAAGCTAAGCTCGTTAAATTAAACTGTTTGATTTACCTTTCATTTCTTCTGCCTCCTTTGAAAATCTTCCAAGTTCAGTGCTGTGTGATATTTTCTATAGTTGTGCATGTGAAGAACTGTAGTCACTGGACCTTAGAAAGTACATAGGAAGGGGTGGTATTTTTCTTCTCTAGCATTAGGAGCATAGGGCACTAAAGTCCCTCTTCTTTGTTCCCTCCACCTTGCTTCAAAAAGAAGCAAAGGTCCAAAAAAATCATTTAATGCTGTCATTTCATATTCTCCATACTTCTGGAACAAAGCTATTTAAGCCTGTGACCTAAATAGCTGTTCACAGCTGCTGCCAGCTTATAACGTGGTGCTAGTTAGAACTACTCACCATAATGCTGGAGAGACTTCTTTTAAATATAGTATTTTGACAAACTTTAAATGCTGTGTTCCTCGGTTAGATCCCTTGTCTAAGCCTCTTTGCATTTCACACGTATATGAGAGCTGACGTTAAGCTCATCTCTGTTAAATGTGGTGAGCCATAATCACTTAATGAGAAACAATTTTTAAGAACAAATAGAGGTAATTCAGCAGTACTAGTATGACATTGCATAAAATGTTCTTTGCACTAGTCAGTCTATTTTCCAAACAGCACAGTCATGTTTGGTTTTGGCAAGGTCCTCTGGTTCTACACTGCCATTGTAGCTGAGCTACTCTGTACCAGCTTCTTAACTACACTTTTCCAGTAGCTTTTACTTGGCCTTCCTGAGCATTTAGAGCATTTCTAAAGAGAAAATACAAAGCTAAACCAAAGGCAGTTATTTTTATGTTGGGAAAAATATTTATAACATTGAGAAATAACTTTTAATCATCTCTCTCACTTCATATCTATTTGTTCCGTAATCTTATTAAAGTAAGGATAAGAAAATACATGTCTGGATCTTATGTTGGTGCTCTTGTGTAGAGTATGAAAGTGGCCCACTGAAACTTCTGACCTACTGGTCTCGCTTCCCAGGTAAGGATTTTCTAATTCATTTTCCAGTTCACTCTTATGCTGCCGCCTTCTTGACTTTAAGAAGCATCACCAGCCACCTTGGCTTCCTGCTTTGAGTTTCCAGTCTATTTGTTTTGATTTAAAACAAGATTTTTTTTTATTTTTTTTTTTCAGGAAGAGTAAAGAGAAAAATAAGAAGTAAGTTATAGATAATGATTTTTTTTTTCTTTCTACAGAAAGTAGTATAGCGTACTATTATTTTAAAGAACAAAAATATGCTGTCCATGTTTTCACCAAAACGATTAACTTTTAAAATATCCTTGCTACTAATTTGCATGGATACTGTTGTACCAACCAAACTGCACCACTGTGGGATTTGCCACTCAGTGTCTGCAGACTCACAGATTTCACACTTATTTTGTACCAGAATGGATGACAAGAATTTGGGTATCTAAGTAGCATATAGGTGCAAAATATTCAAAATAAGAAATATGCAGAAAATATTAATTAGAAAGGAATGGCAATTGTTAAGAGTTTGTGTTGACATGGAAAGGAATTATACACATCTGTTTGGTGGACTTCTGTAACTCATTAGGTTCTTTTAGCTGCTGTATTAAAGATGGCTTGGGCTTCCCTCAGTGGAAGCTTTAATGACTAGCTTGAAGCCATTTTCTTTTAAGGAATTAATATTTAGACATAACATTAGCCATGGAGGTAATTAGAAAAATTAATGAATAAAATTGCAAGGACTGTAATTTGCATTGTCTAATATCAACTTTTATAGCTTTCTTTAAAGGTTTTTGCTAATTAAAGTGTTAAATTGGTTTAATTTCAAGAACAGGATATGGAAAAAAGCATTGTGTTCGTTTCTTTGTGGGCTGCATTTGACTTGATGCTTAATTGAAATCAAGTCTGGATTAATAACTTACTCTTTTCTCTAAACACATACACTGATTCAAAAATAGTAACAATTTAAAAAATCTCATTTAAAAAAAAAAATCTGAAATTTAAGTGTATTTTCCAGTTGGATTTGCTTATTTTTACAACAATTAAATATTTCACCTTACAGAGAGTGTTGATGGAGAGAGAAAGGGAAGGAGAGAGAGATGGGCTTCTAGATAGGCCTTTGAGTTCAGTTTTGTGCCAAAACCAAGTCCTTCCAAGGGTAAAAAAATGCCTTTTAACGGGGCTTGAAATGCTTGCATCGTGATTGGCATGCTGCATTGATGTTTGATTGAACAAAGGTAACAACATTTGTATCTGAGAAAAACTAGAAGCACTACAGATATTTTAAGCATTGATATTGAATCTAACTTTCTGGTTTTTAGTATTCCTCCAAATTTGTGAGTTTACTTAGGAAGTTCCTTTCTGGTCTTCGAAATCATTGTAAAAAAAAATGGACATTGCTAACTGATGTGGGAGTGGCATCCCAGAGCTTCTGATCTCCGGCGTTAAACCTTTTGAAGTAGAAAAAATAATAGTTTAGAAAAACCTGGATGAAGATCAGTTTAAGAAAAATGGATTTAATAAGTGGTTACTTAATTGACATGTGACCTATAAGGTTAGAGATGCCAGACAACAAAAATACAGTGAAAGAGCTGGGCTAAACTTTAAATAATGCTTTCAAATGCTATTATACAAACAGATTGTAATCAAAATGACTATTTTATCTAAAGCCCAAGTAGAGACCATAAGAATTGGTACTTTATAATTATCAGTAAATTGCTCAGACTGTTGCTCAGCCCAGCTAATTGCCTTCCTTTCCATGCTTTCTTCTAATCAAAGAGAAGACAAAAGTATGAGCCAGCTCAGTAATGGCCAATGTTGTGTAGCAGCAGCTGTCGCGCTCACGGGCATTTCACTGGTGAAGCAAGTTTGGGGCCACCTGTTGGAATGGGGTGCTTTTGGTTTTAAGGTAATTACTGTCTTTGGGTACTGCTGGGTATGGCAGGGCCTTCAGTATTTATTTTGGGATACCCTGCTCCTATCCTTAACTGTGTATAGCACATCTAAAGTTGCTTTGCTTGTAGTATGCTTCCAAATTTTGTGGATAATAGAAGTAAATTACCATTTTCCAATCTTTTAGGAATTTTCATGATTCTAAAAAACAGTTTTTATTATCTCATTAATGTTTTTATTTCAGTGATAAACTGACATTTCTTGCTTTTCTTGAATAACTCAGTTCACTTGTGCCTGTACTTGATACCTGCATCTGAAGAAGGATAATGCCTGATGATTACTAACTTTTATTAGCATTGTTATGTGATGTGATGGCATGTAGCAGTTGTGAGGGAAGATACTGTTGTCTGACATATTAATCCTGACTTAGCTGGGGTATTCACAGACCATTCACATAGTCTTCATTACTGATCATTAATCTTCCATGTCACGCTTTCTTCAAATATTTTGTTTATAATCATTCTCTACTTGGAATCCAGATTTAAATATACAGAACACGAAATTAGTGAGTAATGTGCTGCCCAGGGAGGGTTAACAGAGCACTGGCTCCTCTTCATCTGGGTTTTCATCAGGATCATTTGAGTGTTTTGTCAGACCGGCAACTGAATTCTGCTGCCTAGTTTTTGATGTAAAGTCACAAATAGTTGCAGGCTTTCCAGACATTACCTATAAAATTATTTATGAATTAATATTTATAATCATTAATACCATGATTCTCTGGTGTTTCTTGATCAAATCCCTCTTAATGTGTTAGAAGAAAAATTGTTTTCTCTGTAATAGCGTTTTTATGAAAAGTTTAATTTTCATTGTAGCAAATGCCTTTTTCAGTACCTTTAAATAACCGTGTAAATTGTGTTTTAAACTATTAGCAGTTTAATTTATATAAAGATCAATATGTAGGTGATAACAATTTAAGTATGAGGAAAAATTACAGTGCTTTAAACAGGTGTGGAAACAACGTCAGCAACAGGTACATTGGGATGGAGTCTGCCGATGACACCAAGCTGTGTGGTGTGGTCAGCGTGCTGGAGAGAAGAGTGCCATCCAGAGGGACCTGGGCAGGCTTAAGGGTAGTGGTTGACAAGAAGCTCAACATGAGCCACCAGTGTGCACTTGCAGCCCAGAAAGCCGCCCGTATCCTGGGCTGCATCAAAAGCAGCATGGCCAGAAGGGAAAGGGAGGGGATTCTCCCCCTCTGATCTGCTCTCGTGAGACCTCACCTGGAGCCCTGCGTTCAGCTCTGGGGCCCCCAGCACAAGAAGGACAGGGACCTGTTGGAGTGAGTCCAGAGGAGGGCCACAAAGATGATCAAGGGGCTGGAGCAGCTCTCCTATGAGGACAGGCTGAGGGAGTTGGGGTCATTCAGCCTAGAAAAGAGAAGGCTCTGGGGAGACTGTACAGCGGCCTTCCAGTACCTAAAGGAGGCTGCACGAAAGCTGGGGAGGGACTCTTAGGGAGTGGAGTGATAAAGAGGAGAGGTTTGGACTAGATATAAGGAAGAAATTCTTGACTCAGAGGGTGGTGAGGCCCTGGCACAGGTTGCCCAGAGAAGCTGTGGATGCCCCATCCCTGGAGGTGCTCAAGGCCAGGCTGGATGGGGCTTTGGGCAACCTGGTCTGGTGGGAGGTGTCCCTGCCCATGGCAGGGGGTTGGGACTGGGTGGGCTTTAAGGTCCCTTCCAACCCAAACCATCCTGTGATTCTATGAAAGATGGCTGAAATTGGTGCTGCCTGTCATTCCAAGGGACAAAAAGAAGCATTGATGCTGTTGAGTTGGGATGTGTGCTTGGTAGAGCAGTAAGACCCGTCTTATGCAGAGCATCAAATATGAAATTGTGTTGTGAAGCTGAGGGGGACAGGCTTGTGTCTGTGTGTTGTGAAGGTTGGATTTATCTTAATACATAGGAAGCAGTTTGTCATTTTCGTACCTTTGTCACTGACAAAAAAAAAAAAAAAAAAGCACCTGCAGGTGATGAGCAACCATAGAAAAATTGATGCAGAGTTTTCAGAGGACTTAACCTAAGTTGCTTGCTACTAAGGGAGTATTTAAGTTTACTAGTAACATTGCTAAGTATTTATGTATTTTATTATCTGTGTGCAATAGATCGTTTCAAAATGGAAACGTTTCCTAGCGTGTATATGTAGAAACTTGTTACTGGTGAAGTCCCAGTTCTAAGTTCAAACAAAGCTGTGAAGCAGACCAAAAAGTAAATGGTATGGATAATAAAATAATAGCAGTCTCGAGGTCTGTAATTCTTGCATGGATTAGATACATGATATTTTGCTGGCATTGAGTTCAAAAACCTGTTCCTTTACTATTTGTAATTTGACTTCAGTCATGCATAGACTTGTTGACAGCTATTTACTAGAAATCTACCTTTGCAAGAGAGTAGTACCCTGCTGCACAGCGATAAAGGTATCAGCATACCAGCTACAAGAACTATTTTTCAGCTTTATTTATATGTAAGCATTAGAAAATGGAAAACACTTGCACTTTCAACAGAGGCCTGCAAATAAACTTAGTTTTTCACATCAATTGCTTGGCTGCTTGATTATGCTGTTTTCATTAGTAGGATTGTGCTTTATCTTCTATAGTTTAATAAATGCCAATATTCAAATTACTTTTTCAAGTTACCTATATAATAAGCACGTTCTCGTGGAAAAAGTGATCCTGCCTAACAAGTCCCGAGCTGTGTTTAGAGCCTGTTGTGTTACTGTGTATTAAACACTCCTCATGGCAGCTCAGAAAGGCATGATCGGCAGTTGCATCTCTCTGTGGAGATGTTATTCTATGCGACACAGTGCAACTCATGGTATGCACCAGGCAATGACATTTTGTAGAAGACATTAGCAAAACCCTTGAGTTTTCATCACATAAATGAAAATACTGGTTTATAAAACTTTAGGAAGTTGTCGCGTCATCATTAAGAGAAAGCTGTGCTGCTGTCACCTCCCACCACATACACTCTCATCTGTGCCTTTTGATCAGTTTTATTTTTGATTTCACCCAATAACTTTGCATAATTACCAAGGCTTTTGACTTTTTTTTTTTTTTTTTTTTTTTTAACCAGCTGTCATTGGGATCTTTAGGAACTCTACTGGCAAAATCTCTCATAAGTAATTTTTTTTTCCACTGTTTTTGCTTTGTTTTAACAAGTTAATTGTATGTGGACCTTTCCTTTTGTCCTGTGTTAACACAGTTTGTTTGAGAGATTCCTTTATTTTAGGTTGCCTGTCCAAAACTTTTTGAAAACTCCGGTCTCTTCAGTCAGCAAAATCACACTTAGGCACCTGCTTACCAAACCTTCAGCTAATTCTAGTAGTAATGACTTCCCTCTACAAAAGGTGTTGACTCTTCCCATGTATTCATCCATATGCTTCGTTTTTGTTATAGCTTGAACTGTTTGCTTTGGTCCAGGCTTGACTCATCTGTACCCAAATTCCCTGACTCCTCCCAGAGAACTAACTCTTGGTTTAAACTATACAATATTTCCCACTTTCATTGCTGCAATTTTAAGGAGTAAGTTTCACCCCACAGGTGTTAGATTATCAGTTTCCTATTTTACTTTGTCTGGAAATTTGGGTTAAATACTCTCTAATCCCAGACAGTCGTCAATGACTTGTTGTTAGTGGCTTTGCCTAGAATATTTTTTTGCTGATGATTGTTTGAAATACTTTCTCTGTTCTATCCCCTCTAGAGAAAGACTGCATTGTGCAACATCCTTAAGTTCTTCTGTAGTGAGCCTCAGAGAAAAAAAAAATCAGCGTAGCTTTTCTGGTACTATTTTTTGAGTTCTGCCTTCAGGTCTCAGTCACACGCTGACCCCACTGATCCTTTTGAATCTTTGTACTTTTGATGTTCTTGAAATAGGTTTTAATTGCAGTTTTGAGAAAGTTATTAGATTGGATTATTATTAGATTTGATCAGTTAATAGAAAGTTAGTTTTTAAATTTTTTTGTAAAGCTCTGCTTTTTTATGACTTCTTTTTAATTTGCTATAAAGTATATTAGGAGCCCTCCTATGCTCCGTTTTCACTATTTAGGAGTGAAACATCCAGACAAAGCTGCCTTTATACACAAAATAGCCTTCTCCGGTGTTTGTTTAATCAGGCTGCTTTTTCTGGGCCTTTTTTTAATGCTTGTTTTTAGTAAATGATGTGTGTTTATTGTGAGCTCCTCACAATTTTGCAGATGATCCCTGTCACCTGCAGGGATTTACACTTCTTGGTGCTCCTTTTAACTACCCTCTCTGTTTTAATATAGCTCGTTTCTGTGAAATTTAACTTCACAGGAATGGATATTTTTATTTTGTTGTTGTTATTCCAAAGATACTTAATATGAATATATTACAGAAACCATTAGTGGCTCTTCGGTTTGAGATGTAGTTGGCTGAAGTAAGTTCAGTGGAGAGCCACCAAGATGGCTGGGGACTGGAACACTTGTTCTGTGAGGAGAGGCTGAGGGATGTGATCTTGTTCAACACTGGTAATGTTGAAGAGGCAGTTACTAGGGCACCTATAGCAGCCTTCCAGTACCTAGGAGAAGGTCCTCAGGCTATTCGCAGTGGTGAAGGGTGGGGAGGACAAGAGACAATGGGCATAAATTGAAATAAAGAGGATCTGACTGGATATAAGGAAAAAAATCAAGAGGACAATCAGGTGGCAGAATTAGTTGTCTAGAAACACTGTGCGGTCTCCTTCGTTGTGGGGTTACGGGTCAGGATTAGAGGGCAGACCAAAGTGGGTGATATCGTGGGTAGCTGCTACAGACTGATCAAGAAAAAGTAGGTTAGGCTTTCTTAGGAAAAAATGAAAGAAGCCTTATAATTACAGGGCCCTGGTTGTCACAGGGAATTCTGACCACCCTGTTGCCTGCTGGAAGGACAACACCACAGAGCACAACCAATTCAGGAGGTTTTTGGAGTGCATTGGTTATAAACGCTTGACAGGTTACTGAAAAGCCAACACTTGAAGGACATCATGCTGTCCATCATGTGCTGCAAGCAAGGAAGAAGTGGTTGAGGATGTGAGGGCTGGGAGCAGCCCTGACTGCAGAGACCATGAAGTGGTGGAGCTCAGAGGTGGGCACAAAGCAAAAGCAGGATCACAGCCCCAAGCATAAGGAGAACAGACTTTGGCCTGATCAGGGGTCTGGGATGCAAGGGATACAGTCCTAGAGCAAAATTAATTAATTCATTTTCAAGTATCACGTCATTCAACCTTCAAAAGTGGTCCATCCCCACAGGTAGCATTTCAAGCAAAGCTGGCAGGAGGCCTGTGTGGATGGATAAGGAGCTCCTGACTGAACATAAAAAGGAGATGCACGGGAGATGGAAGAATAGACAAGTGACCTGGAAGTATACAGGCATAGAATGAACATACAAGTTCGGGGTTAGGAAAAGCAAAGCCCAGCTGGAGTTGAATCAAGAGAGGGATGATACAAAGGGCAACAAGAAAGGCATATAAATGCCACTGAAAGATGTCAGTGAATGAAAGGGATGCTAGCAAGAACAGGAGAGCAATATTAATAGTTACGTTACTTCAATGACACTCTTGGAAGTTAGTTTCTCTCCCTCCCTTAGCTTCAGGTATCAAATTTGATGGCAGGGAAATACTGAAATTTCTTGCATGAAGCACTAGTCAATGCTCTTCTGGATTTCCAAGGGAAATACCTGGCGCATAGCTTGAGTAAGTGCTGAAGGCTGAAGTTACAATTAAGATTAAACACAATTGTTTACCTTGTATAGAAAGATTTATAAAATACTAACTTCTCTGAAGAATGGATGTCTGAAACAGAGCTCCCAAACTGAGCATGCATTCATAAAACCAATGCCTCTTGCTAACTTTAAAATAACAGCGGTGCCATCTTACCCACAGGGTTTTAAGTGTAGGAGTTAAAGTTTAGAAACAGTCTTAGTGCAGCAGGGATTGCATGTCAAAGGAAGGATCGTGAGGAAATTAATAATTACACATTCAAAATGGATTTAAAGATGTGTTGCACAATAAGGATGAAACACTTTCAGATTCAATGAATATTTTTGTCTGTTCTCCAGGGAATAATAAATGTAATGAGTATAGTGGAGGTGCACAGTGGGATTTACATTCATGTTGGATTTTTAACTTTAGTCTGCTTGATGTGGAAATTCTGATGTTCTTTTAACACTGGTTTTGCTGTAAGAAAAGAAGTGTGTACTGGGAAATTATGGGAATACTTTGGGCTGCTGCTGTTGCCATTAGATGGTATTCCCATTAGAATGCTATTCAGCATTCAAAACTTGATAGTATCGTTGGACTGTATCAAGTCCTTTGGTTCTAGGGTTAGGTTTTTGCAATTTACCTGTCTTGATGTGGAGTGATAACATTTAGAATTACAGAATCGACAGGTAATCATTATTTCAGCATTAATGTTTCAGCTATTCAGCAAACAGATTTAGAAAAAGTAGAGTTATGAATACAGACATGAAAAAATCTTAACAGAAAATATGTATTGGCAAAAACAATTCCTTTCAGGCAATTCTAGACTTGCAAAAGTACAAGTGTAAATGGAGAGATGAAAAATATCATTAGATCTCGGTAAGTAACTTAGAGATGTCAAATACACAGGAGCCCTACCTTTATTTGTTGTGGAAAATCACATTATATTTAATCTGTCATTTAATATAGAAACTTTATCCAGACTATTAGTGAAAACTTGCTATTGTCGGAACTGTTCTTAACGTGTACAGGCAGTATTACTTCCTCCATTATATCCTTAAACACATTTGTCAATTAGAATTTGGTACTGTATGATAGGTCTTCTTGAGGAAGCTCTCTTAATCTCTGATTACAGTTGTATTAAATTGTAGCCTTCTTTTTCTGGAACTTGAATTAAAGCAATATGGGTTCCACTGTTTTTCATGGTTGCCTTAACAGAAGTTTATCGCCTAAAATTCTCTGCAAGTTCTATAGTGATTATTGATCATTTTAAGGAAGTGATTCATAGCAACAGTGTATCAAATCTTTTTTTTAATTGGTGTTTTGCTAACTGAATTCCCTAACATTTCTGATTTCACAGTTGAGAAGTGATCCTTTTCTCATAAAAACATGAGAACAGCCGTTCTGGTTCAGCCAAGTAAAAGAAGAGGAACAGGGCAAGTGTATATAGCACTTTTTTTCCTGGTATTTTGGACACCTGTGGTTTGGCAACATGAGAATAAACCATTTTTGGCTCAAAATTTGTCATTTTTCTTTCTTTCTTTCTTTCTTTTTGTTTTCAGTGAACATCTCCAGATCGCACTTTTATTCAAAACTTTTAGTGTTTACAGCATACAACGTCAGTATTTAACAGCTTACCTACTAGCTATATCATGAATCATGTCCAGTGGGATTTGAGCATTTAGTATCCAAGACAGTTACCGCTTTTTAATATTTTACGTATAAGTCAAATTAGAAGCTAGAAATGGACTTCAAAGTTCTAACAAAAATCTATATTTGCAGTTGAATACAGTGTGAAGTGTCTGAAGTGTAAAAATTAAGTGAAAAACTGTAAAATTAAATCATAAATTTCTTTGTAACAATAATGTTACCTTTCATAACGAATCATATTTCTGATAACTAATAGCATTGTGAATACAGAAGTCTTTTGGAAATCTAACACAACTGATTGCAGAAATATGAAGGAGGTGCTACACTTCTTCTTGTTTGTGAATATATTTGTTCCATGCAGGTTAGTTGAACATAACGTTGTGCTTAGTCATTTCATCCTATTTTCAGCAGTTTTGCTAGAGCAAGAAATAACACAGATTGTTGTTGCAAGACAAGGTCACTTCTGGTGTTCTTTATAGTACGCAGAGAAAATGATGGATTCTTGAGATTGCTTTATATTGTGATCCCCAAATTGCAGTCTAATCAAGATCTGCAGAAGCTGTGTTTAAATTGGCTTACTGGTAGCCCACTGTCAATAGTACATTTATTACCACAGCATGAATGTTTGGTCCTGCTGAGAACCTTAAGCAAAAGATATATTAGGCAGAAGTTCGAATTGTCTTTAATTGCATTTAACAGCTGAGGAAACAGCTGCACTGGAATTAGGAAGTACTGTATTCGGTGCTGAAAACCTTTTTGCCTCTCCTCAGCACTGGTGAGGCCACACCTGGAGTGCTGGGTCCAGTTCTGGGCTCCCCAGTACCAGAGGGTCCTGGGCACACTGGAGAAAGCCCAGCACAGGGCCACCAGGATGATGAAGGCGCTGGAGCATCTCTGCTGTGAGCAGAGGCTGGGAGAGCTGGGGCTATTCAGCCTGGAGAAGAGGAGGCTCAGGGGGATCTCATCCATGTCCCGAAACCCCTGAAGGGAGGGTGCAGAGAGGACGGAGCCAGGCTCTGCTCAGTGATGCCCAGTGGTTTCTGGTCATATGGTGGAGAAGAGTTGCTGTGAGAGAAGTGGCAGAGTGCTCTGTCAGAACAAGGAGAGGGGCCCATGATCTGCTGCCTTCCTGCATCTGATGGGTCCCTGGCAGAAGGGCCAGCAGTGAGTAATTTTCTCGTTTTGTCAAGGAATTAATGTTTTTTAATGTTAAAAGTGATACTAAAACTTCCTCATTTCTCCATGCACTGTCACCATCCACATAAATACATACAGAGATTAGGGCCATCAGTAGGCTAGAAAACGATTATATCAATGGGGGGAAGAAATGCCTTTAAACAGCTTCTATACTAAAAAAAAAAAAAAAATCAACAGCAGCAAAAAAACTTATTTTCATTATCTGTAGACAAGTCTATAAACTTACCTGCCTTCACTTAATACCCAGCAACCTTAGGGCTTTTTCAGGATGCATTAATGCATTAATTCTTTTTTTTTTTCCGCCCACACAATCCCATTCTAATTTTGTAAAGTGTCTTTCCTGTGTCCTGAACCATGTTTTTTGCATTGCTTCTGTTTCCCCTTTGAGCAGCACTCATCAGTCTTGCATTTGCTGATTATCAATCACTTTCCAAGGTGTAACTTGGAAAGGGAAGGAAATACCCGTAGCTGTGCATGATTCTATGTACTTTCTTCTTCCTTTTAATTTGCCTGGATTTGATTTTCCCTTTTGCCAGTGGTATTTACAGGCAGGCTGTTGCTTGCACCATTTTGTTGAATGACAGATCTATGAGGCTGCTGCTGCTATGCTAGAGTTTGTTGCTGAATGAAATCTGAAGCTCTTTAAAACAGATATGTCTTGGGATGATTGTTTTGTTTCAGCTAGGTGGTCTGACTAGAAGTGGGGAAAGGAAGCAATCCTCTCTTCAGGTCCGCATGCCTGTGCTGCAATAGTTTCTGCTGGTCAGTCTGAGAACTGCCTAGCTAAATGTGCCATGACTTCTTCAGAGTTGTATGTGGATCACGATTACTTGGTTTACAATGTGATAGTGTTGCCTATGTAGTCTGTTTAAATAGAGGAGTAATGAAATAATTGAATTTTCTATTTTTTTTCACTTAAAATCAGCCCTTGGATGCATTATTTAGCAATTCATATTATTGGTGAGCACTAGTGAACATTCCCTGTGTTATTTCAGTTCACTTAACATCTCCCTCTCTCTGCTATGATTTTTCTTATTCCTTTCTGGTTTTATGCATGACTTCCCCCAATCCTCCTTGATTTACATTGGATTTACATTGGATTTCAGCTGTTAGGAACTTGTTTGTTACTTGATGTACAATTAGCCTTAGCTTGTGGGGGTAGCTGGTAGCTCTCTCAAACTCCTTTTTCTTATTGCAGTCTGGCATGGAGTTTATTTTTTGCTAGAATTATTTGAGCTGAAGAACCTAGCTATACTCGCATTGCTGCTATGTGTTAGGATCTGTGATATTTCACAGATATTTGCATCTTTAGCTACATTCTTTAACCCTGAATAGTACCCACGACCTAGAGATTCTTGTCTTCTGGTGTCTCTCTTGTGCCATACAATATTTTCTGCGCTTGTTCCATTTTTATTTATCATTTCAAATGTTGTATATAAGTTTTATGGGAAAATGTGTACTGATGTTCATGTATTTCTCCATTCTCATATTTTGGCATATTTGGTTCCTCAATTACTTCTACTTCTTCCACTTGACATATCTTTCTAGTGTTGTTTGGTCTGATCTACTGCCTTTCTTTATGGCTTTTGCAATTGCCATTGTTAATTTTGTGCTTCAGCAGTTCTCTCTCAACAGTGACAATAGCTCAATCAAATTAAAGTGGATAATGTTAATAGATTCACTCCCGTTGTTAGAAATCAAAGAAAGAAAACAGAGCTTAGCATCTTCATTTAACATTTTATCTTCCCTAAGTACATTTACTCTGTCATTGTTACTGTGGTTGTTTTCCAGAACCTCAGCCATTGTGAAGAGATGACTCAACAAAAGTAATGTTTCAAGTACATTTTCTTGCACATATGCCATTTTCATTGTATGTATCTTTGGAGAAAACGGTACCCAAGTCTATAGTTTTGTATCTTTGGAGTGTGAAGTCATAGCAGTTTTGTAGTAGTTAAACTATACATGTTGCCTAGTCCTAAAATTAAGCACAAAGGACACTACAGATAACCTATACAGGGAGATGTCCAGTTTACTAGTTTCTGTGGGGTGTATTTGGTGATGCTGGGAGGCACGTTGTTCTAAGCTGAAGTATTCTGAAACACAAATTATTTTTCAGTAAGATGTTGCTGGTTCCCTTGAACAAAAGGGTGAAAAAATTATGCAAATTGCTTGTCTATGTATGCCAATGCAATATACACAGAGTCCGTTTAAAATTCAAGTGATGCTTTGCCAGTTATAAAGAAATACTAGCAATATAACATCTCTTTTTCTGCATTGCAGTATACAGTTTTTATTTCTAATTGAATTTACTGCTCTGTTTCAAGGCATAGTTAAAAAGCATGTAAATATTTTTAAATACCATTTTGTTTTATTTTCCATCTTATTGCAAAAAAAAAAAAAAACACAAAGTACTTGACACCGTGTGTTTCATAAGGTGCTTGTTTATACTACTGCCATTATTTTCTAGTTAACAGACTGCTATGTATGGCTGTTTATATATAGCTCTCTGTGTGCATGCATGTTTGTGCATATACATACACAAACAGCATCTAGATGTATTTACATCCTTCAAAACAACCCTTTCAATGTCTCTCGTGCACTGTTCACTGGTATTTCATGGTTTAAGCCAACTGCATGTGTGTAGGTTTTGGCCACCTGTGATGGCCAAACCCACACTATGTGCAGTGATCAGTCACGTGCAGGAAGCTTGGTGTTTCAGGTTCCTGGTCCTGGGCAGCTAGCATGCTTGAGATTTACAATGATTTTAGCACTTATGATGATCTTTTTCAACGTTACCTGTCTTAAATTATTTCTGCAAGGCATGAAAGAGCAGAGCAAGGTGTGTATTGCCATCTTAAACCCTTTGTAGTTTTTTACTTGTTTGTTGTAGAGCCTGAAAAAGCTGTCCTCGTTGTCACAGCATCACTTCACCTGTTTACTATTGTCATTTATGCTCCCTTCCCAATCTGCCTCTTCTTGCTTAGTCTTGCTCTGTCTGTAGATTACACATGTCAAAATAAAGAAGCTTTAATAACTTTCTAGGTAAGAACTACACTAAAATAAATTACTCCATAATCTTTTCAGAGGGGTGAAATAGATTGAGCTACAGATAATCTTTTACAAGAAAAAATAAATCTTTTAGCTCTTCATTTGATCCTTAACTGCCCTTGTCTGCTGTTTTGAGGGGCATTGGGAGTGTTTGTAGATGTTTAGTTGTTTTTCGTTGTTGTTTCATTTATTGTTTTTGTTTGTTTGTTGTGTTTTGTTTTGTTTTGTTTTGTTTTTTAATGGGTTCCAGAATTAAACTCAAGTTTTAGTGGTTTCATCAGCTCGTGTGTGAAGGCAATCTGATAGCAATACTCTTAGTCAGGATTTCTGTTGTTCTATTCCCATTGGCACAAAGTCTTAAATTTATAATGTTCAACACTATCTATAAGAAGCCCTGAATCAATGTGTTAAGTGCTGGTGAGGAAGCTTTTCAGAGAGGTGAATGAATCTAAATCATAGAATCGGAAGGGTATACTGTTTGTCTGGAGTAAGAATGGTATATGGAGATACAAGATGGGAAAAAGTGTCGTACTGTGTGTGTTGAGGAGAAATAGGTAACTTTTGCCATGACAAATGACATTGCCAAATTGCTGTTGGAGTGATGAAGTGAGTCTAGTGCAGGTTGTGAAAGATGGTCAGAGACAGATGTTCTACTGACTTTCTATCCTTCTCCATCTCCGAGAAGGAAGGAAAAGATGCAACAAAATCAAGAAATCAGTGGTGGTAATGGCAAAGGTTTGGAACTCTTCAGCTACTGGAAAACAGTCAGGAAAGTGACACTTTGATGGATGTGTCCCAACTAAATAACTTCTGGATTGCAGGACGTCATGTCCAATATAAACTTAAAACAAGAAATAAGTTGAAAGTTTGGGAGAAAGACATAAAAATGTCTTTGCCTGTACTCCCCTGAAGGAGGAAGTCAAACAAATGAGAATATAGTGGTAAGTCAATAGTTGAGAGGAGGACGTAAATGGCAGAGAGCAAGGACAATATAGAAGCAATAGTGAGGTAAGTGGGCAGACTTTATCTTCTGTACAGTTTGTAGAAAATGTCACCACTTCATTTTTCACCATCCATCAGCTGATGATTGCTCTCCCCACAGCCAGGCCATGTGAGCGTTCCCAGCCATGCTGCAGTCGCACGCATCCCTGGTGATAAAACGGTAATGAACGGTGGAGAAGGAGGGAAGGGAAACGGCCTCCTTCAGCTGGAACATCTGTTTGCAGGGTGGATGTCTGTGATCTTAATGAGAGGGCACTGTGGCAGTTTTAAAAGAGACCTGTGATATCCATGGGGCAAAGCATGGAGTCAAGAAAATAACTAGAATTGCTGGGTCAGGTAAAGAAAGCCAATGGTACACAGGCAAATTTATTACGTGTTCATGAGGCACAAAGTGGGGAGAGGGAAAGGGAATGGCAGAAAGCAGAAAACAATTCAGAAAGAGCAGTAGATATTTAGGAACCAGCAGGGCAGGGTCCTTTGGGACCTCAAATCTAAAACCCTTCTGTAGCAGGTAAGCACATCATGTATAATTCAAGGAACAAATTGCTCAACCTCCACTTTAACCCATTATGGCTTGTGGCTTTTGTTTTCCTAATCTCTTAATTGGAAGACTGTTGCAGAATTTCATGTTGTTTGGGACCATCTTATTATTAAGCTACGTTTACTTCTGGTCGATGTTTTGCTCTCACATTAACATTTTTTAAAGCTATATTCATTCTTCTTAATAATTGATACCTTTCCACTACTACCTCAGGTTTTTACATGGAACAATTACATCTCTTTTAGCTTTCTTTTTGGTAGGCCAAGGAAGACAAACTTCCCTAATATATTTCTCTCTCGTTATATTCTTTGTTCTCCTGATCACAGTAATAGCTCAGCATCACCTACAACATTAGAATGTGTGCTTTAAACCCTCAGGGTGTGATTTGGATTTGAATGGAAATATCTCCTCGAGAAAGGGATACTTACAGGAATCATGATAAAAACATTTTCCCCAGTTGTAAACTGGCAAATAAATGCTGATAGCAGTGGTAAAGCCCATCTCTTCCTGGGTACAAGAGCTGCCACATTTCCATACAAAATAGCTGTCTACCCACAGAGGAGTATGCTATCTGTAGAGTAGATCTTGGTCGGTAATGAGAACTTTGTAGAAGCTCCACTAACTATATATACATCTAAAAATATATTTACATGTAAATTTTTTTAAAAAAATGCATGAGGGTTTTGGTTTGGTTTAATTCGTAATTCAAATCCAAACTTTCAGAAATGATAAAGCAGTAATTTAAGAGCTTAAGAGCTGGGTTGTAGAGGAAGTGCAGCAAATAATTGGAATTTTAATACCAAACCAGCAAGAGAAACTATCAGGAAAGGACTCCAGGCATAGGGGAAAATATAAGCACCTCAAAAAAAAACAGAAGCCTAGAGCAGAAGCTTGACTACATTCAAGGTCAGAGGGGATAGTGAGGCATGCTAGAAGTCAAGCAGATGAAGCTTTATGAAAGGTGTTTCAGGGTTCTCCTGTCTGAAGACAAAGAAGAGGCCAGTGTTAGACATTTAAAATACTGAAATGAAACACTCATTGGCTAAAACAAAAACAAAAAATTTAGTCTCGATTGGAAATCCACAGTAAGATGTGATACAAAAGGCCAAATGTTTCTATGCGTATCACCACCTTTGAAGTGGAAGCAAAGTTCAGATCTGGATATGCTCTTAGCAGAACACTGTTGTCACCTGGACCATAACTATACTAATGTAGTTAGTATTTGCTGCTAGTTACCTAGATCACCTCCTAAATCATCCAGTAGCAGCCTTATCTTTGAGAAATGTTGCAGCATGGATTCAATACTGGGGGACTAGAAAAGATAAATGTGCTGGTTGTCAAAAGGGGGAGGAGAGTCAGGGACAGAGGGTGCAGTCACCTTAATATTGACATTCCAAAAAAAATTGTCAAACTGTTTTTGTGTTTCTACAAGGTAATGAAGAGATGAATAATTAAGAATAAATATTGTCAAACTCATTTAATTTCTCTACAGTAAAGCAGTAGAGCTTGCAAATAAAAACAAAGTAGTAGTTGCCATTTATTTTGACTTGGATTACAGGCTTTAATAATTTGTCTTTTGTGACATTTCCGTAAGTAACGCAGATAAATGTGGTTTAGGAGAACCTAGTATACAGTAAGTGCAGAAATGGATTAGTGTTGCTATTGATTAATTGTCAATGACATGTTCTCAAAATGAAAATATATATTGAGTAGAGTTTCTTTAGTCTGGTTCTGCTTTCTGCTTTTTACCTCGTGAACTTGATGATAAAATAGAGTAACTGGAGTCATTCTGCAGATGACACAAAACAGGAAAGGGACAGTGATGGACATCAAAAACACGTTTCAAAATGATCTTCCTAAACTGGAAACTTTATCTGCAAACCAAAAGGTGAAAATCAGTGTAGATGAAAAGGCATGACACTTACTCATGAGTAAATGATAGCAGCCCTGCAGAAAAGGATTTGCATTTTTTTAATTTGAAAGTACCATACTGATCAAAAGGGAATCCTTCCGCTGGAATGTACCAGTAAAAACATGTAGTGAGTAAATTGAGCAGACTCAACCTTATCCTCAGCTTAGCATTATCAGTCTCTCTGCTGGATCACTGGACTCCATGAGAGGAGTCACCTTTCAAAGAAGACTTGGATTCCTCGGAGCCTGGACAAAGTCATCGTGGGTGAGCAGAAGTGTAGGAAACATCCTTTGGAGGAAGAGTATACCCCATGCAGTTCTTCAGCCTTCAGAGGAGAAGACATAGGAGAGTGTGGAGTTTTCTATTATGTAAAAGGCTGTTGCAAGAAAAATAAAGGAATAATCTTTTTTATCAGTGGTGGCCATAAGTAATAAGGGTTCAAATTCCACCAAGAAGGACTCAAAGGAGATGTTAGAGAAACCTTTCTAAATTGCAGATTCATGAAGTAGTGGAATGGATTGGATGAGGAGGTTTTGAATTTCTGTTACTGCTGGGCTTTGAAGAGCTGGTTAATCAAATTTGTAGCTATAATTTTTCCCGCATTTGGGAGTAAGGTGGAATTGCATTAAAAATATGTATTTTCTTAACCTGTATTTTTGTAAAGGTTTCTGAGTTAATGATGATATGGAACAGAAGTATTCAAGTTGAGGGAAGATAACTTCAGCAGTTATATTTACATACTCCCCTGCTTGAATCTGACTTTCAT
This sequence comes from Oxyura jamaicensis, assembly GCF_011077185.1. Classification (NCBI taxonomy): domain Eukaryota; kingdom Metazoa; phylum Chordata; class Aves; order Anseriformes; family Anatidae; genus Oxyura; species Oxyura jamaicensis. Next base: position 185,871,584 of record NC_048893.1, read on the forward strand.
GAGAAAGAAAGAAAGGAAATATTTTCAGCATAATAACAAACAAAAAAAAATATAAGTTGGTTCAAACTGTAGAATTCTTTCTTCTTTCAGGAATATCCTTGCTCATATTGGATAAGATTGGATTCAGACATATTCAAGATTCAAGAGACATTTTATTTTGCAATATCTTAATATCTTTTTAATGCTGTTTGAGGAATTTGAAATCTAGCAGTTGGTGACCTCAGATTAGTTTTAGACAATGTATTTGTGCTCATTAGCTTTCAGGCAGAAGTCTGTCACTCACCTTTCTCTGATTTCAACTTGAGAGGGATCTCTTTAACATGACTGTCAGGATTATTTTATCCTTTTAACACTAACTTTACTTTCTCCATTTCATCAAGGGTGGCCATCTGTGTTTTTTGCTGTAATCTATATACAGAAAAGCCCTGTATAGCTTAATTAAAAATTCATTGCCATTTTGTTTGACAAAAAGCTAAACAACGCATTAAACTAAATTGTCCATTACACTTTTATTCGAGACAGTGTAATTACATGAAAAATAGCATTAACAGTAAGAACAAAATTTATCATAAGATAGTGCTAATGCATTTATATGCAACGAGAGTAGGTTTAATTATAGTACATTTAAGATTGGTATGCCAAAGGCAATAAACTTTACAACAACATACAAAAGTTTAATAAGCATGAAACATCATAAGAACAATGTAGACTAAACCTTTCTTGCATCCGAAAAGCTGAAATGCAAAGAAGTTTTTATTTATTGCCTCAGGTAAAAAAGTCTGTAGAAACAGATAAGTGATGACAAAGCTTTGATGTTAATAAACCCAAATGGAAGTCAAAAATCAAAGTGTGTAAACGGCTAGGTTATAAAAAGAAAGATGACAGAGTTATACCCTGTAATTAGGTGTAATTTGTGCTTTTGGCACAGCTATTTGTCCTGCATGAATGAGAGGTTGTCTTATGTTTTCTTGTCCCTGTAGAATAGAATTGCAGTACTGGCACATCCCACTTCAAACCTCCCTTGATTTTTTTTTCAAGAGTATTTGAAAGCTGCATGCATATTGATTCCCTCTTATGTTAGTATTACAATCAGTTTGCCACTCCTCGTACTTGAAAATAATCATAAGCTAAGTGTTTATAAAACACATGCAGCTAGAAACAGAGTAATAATTTTAGTAAAATGCAAGCAAATCACAAAATGAGTTTCTACCACCAGTGTAAATCACGAAGATGCTTACATGTGATATGAGTAAATTACATCAAGACTAGAAAATTAATAATCCAATTTTAATTATTTAATGAGTTGTTCTGTTTAGCAGCTGCGTAATTGGCAGTCTCATCCATATTTTAAACTGTTGTGGAACAAATTGCTGTTAATTAAATAATTTCATTTAGTTGATTCCTGTCTTTGTTTTATGGTGTCTCTGCATGAGACATCAAATTTGCAGCGCTAAAACCAATTTTACAACCGTCTTTCTGTGTCACACATTGGGAAAATTTTAAAAGAAACAACTTATTGTACTTTCAGTATTGCAAAGAATCTGTGAAAAAGTCTATTGATTCAGAGAAAACTGCTACTTTATTAATAGCTATATATCTATACAGGTATCTGTTCTTAAACTTTCCTGTTTAGAAATAATTGTGTTTTTAGACACGCTAAATGCTCTGTGCCTTTATGAAACTACCCCATGGTTGGGTTCTGATCCATGGTTTTAATCTCTTTGTGAAGTTCACAGATGTCATTTGATGGGATGTGAAATCCCCGGGCAGAGGGGCCAACCTCTCAGTTGGCCACGTTGCATGTTTCAGGTTGTAAATCCATGATGTGCTCTGCAAGGATGGACTGCTCCAGCAGCGCAAAGCCACTTGCTGAAGCTTATTTCTCTCCTATACATGAAAATTCATGAAGTAAAATTAAAAATTAGTGTAGTTTTTACCTTGACCTATATATATTTATGCTTTGTTTTCAATGTCTGCCTTTTTTTTTTTTTAACTTGAAATTTGAGCCTGCCGCATTCAGAATATTCTCAAACGAACGCTGCAGTGTGGTTGCATTTCAGCATTCCCTGGTGGCACGAGCTGGCTCTCTGCCTCCTGGCCATAACCTTCTGTCTTGTATTAGATCCTTGTGAAGATGTGTGCTTACACTGCAGTGCTTAAATCTGCCCATTTCTTTTCACTTGCCTTTCCAGTTCGTGGAGCCTTTTTCATGAATTCCACCTTGGAGGACAAGCTCCCTGGTGGGGAAGAGAGTGCTCTCTTGATTCAGGCATCTCCTTTCTGTTTGGGTCAGGGGGCTGCAGTTCCCCTTCTGGGGTCTGTGTTCATTCAGGAGTGAGGTATTCCTTCCTCCCAGCTGACACTGTCATATGCCTGTCTTCCCGCCAGTGTCATGCCCCACTCCTGGAACTGCCGTGGGCTATACTGGGGAGAAGGATTTGCCAAGTCTGTAGCCTCTTCTGCTGTTAGAGGAATAATCTTCTTGTTATAAAACCAGTTATGTAAGTATTTAATTTCAGAGGTCACATTTGGTAAGCTAAAGTGGTTGTCTAAAATCTCTGGAAGCCTACATGAGATTTAAAAAAAAAAAAAAAAGGCAAATTCCCAAACTCTTATTTAAACTTCTGCCCATGCTGTCAGTACTGTAAATTAGCTTCAGAAGATTTAAGTGAAACGCCACAGTATATGAATAAGATGCTACTGAAGTAACTTCCAGTCTTATTTTTGAGATTAGGTTGGATCCAGTTGAATTCTTAAACCCACGCAGACTGTGATGGGAACACAGCTTTCAGCAGAAAGTCAGCAATAGTCCTGTGATCTGCTAGTTTCATATGCCCTGCCTGCAGACAGACTATAAAATATTTTCCACGTCACTAAGTGATTTCTGTAGGCTTAAAATTTTAAGAAAAATTCAGACAAGCTGATATGCTGTGTATGTTCAACAGGTGCCAAAGGTGCACATTCTTCTGCCTTATCTGAAAAAAGTCTGTCTTTTAAATGCATTCTGATCAGTTTGGGTTTATCTTTTCTGATAAATACGATATTTTGTAAGTGATGCAGTGATGTGTATTTGTCGTTTAATCTCAGAAGTCAGAAAATGCCGGTCTCTGGGACAGCTCTGTAAGTGTGGTACATGCTGATTGGTTACTTAAAGGCTTTTTGTTTTCCTCTTTTTCTCCCACTGAGCCCCACTTTTTAATTTGATCTGTAGCCTCTAAGCTGCATTTTCTATCTGCAGTGGAATGAAAAGATTTGACCTGTACTTCTCTGATAAGTCAAGTGGTAGATCTGTGCTCCAAATGGTTTAGCTCATTATCTTTTCTCCTGCTAACATTGTGAGTTAAGCATTCCCAGACAGACTTGTTTAAATCTGTTTCTTGGGCCCAGATATATGCTAACAATTGTCGGGATTCTTGATGTGCCAGCCCTCATTAAGAATTAATGTGAATTTTGGAGCTAGTGGCACTGCTCTCTCCTAACAAGTTGACAACTCGTGTTTAGTTAGCAAAATCAATTTTAAGTTTTCTAAAGCCTGCAGTCCATAGTCATAAAAATGTGCTTTAGCCTAAGGTTGGTAATTCCCTCTCGATGTTTCTGATCATTATTTGCTTTCCTCTCTCACTTCCCCCTTTCCCCACTTAATTTTAAATTTAAAAACTTTCCAGATCTGCCTGAGCGGAGGTTCTTGCTCCAGAGCGTCGCGTGCCAGGTTCGGTTTTCCCCCGAGCCATCTCCCGCACCAGCGGGCAGAGGTGGGGCCGTGATGCAGACAGGACGTGGACCTCCCTCAGCCTGAGCAAAGCCCTGGCCCCGCTTCTAGCAGCTTACAGCCTCGTGGTGAGGCTGCAGAAGACCTCTAATATCATCGAGTCTCCAGACACCATTGCTCTGCAACTCTGCAGATCAACCCCAGATGTCTGGTGAATCTGTATGACTGTTGAGGGATGGCTGATAGTTTGTTTGGGACTTCCAAGTAGTCTTCCTATGAAGAATTTCATTTGCCTTTTAATTGCCTGAATTCATTATGTTGTGGGGAAAAATCTGAAAATTCTTTTGAAGTTTTCTTTCTGTTTTAGGTGAATGAGCTTGTGAGATTTCTGTCTAACTAGGATATATAAAAGTAGAATTATTTTTGCTGGATTTTGAGTGGAGCCATTTCAAATTAAAACACAGTCAATTTTGAATTAAGAAGGTTTTCTCTTATTTTGTTCCCAAAACTTGGTGCAAGAAGTAGATAGTTAGAAGCATACCTTGCTATGACTTCTGCTGTTCGCAAAAAAATAGTAGTACATGCATCTGAAGTGTTGGTATTTGACAGCTGTCAAATTTTCTAAATTTGTGTATACACAATATGACAGTAATGTACTCTGTTAAAACTGATTATTTCAAGAGTCTTATTCTGTTGAGGTACTGCTACTCATTGAGGACTGGGAAGATGCTTTAAGGCGAAGGAAGGATTGGGTTCCATGTATGTAGACTGTAGCTTTGCTTAGACACTGAAGTCAATGCTTAAATATAGATATATATTTATATATATACTGATTAATCCAGGTATGGATTTTTTGATACTAATAGTAAGCCATATGCAGATTAAAACTAGAATAATGGATAAACTATTTTTTTCAAATGTTTTAATGTAATTATGCTAGATTTATAGTCAGGAAAATATTTCTTTCTACTTGTTCTCTGGAGTCTAAATCAGTTCTGGAGTCCTTTGTCTCTTTGTGGTGGTCTGTTTTTTTGGTGTTGTTTTTTTTTTTTTTTTTTGAGTCATTAATTTGATGGATGTCAAAGTCTTGGCTTTGTTTAAAGTGTAGTAACATCTTCATTTGTGAACGTATGGGGATGTTATCATTTGGAAATGACAGAAGACAGATTTGTGTTCTTTAAAGCACTTTTGTCCCCAGTGATAATTACTTTTATTTGAAATGGTACTGCTAGGTCAGTGGCTGCTATTGTCATGGCAAGTCGGTTCCCTCTAAAGGGTGATGATTGCTGCAAATCAAACCTGGTTAGGTAATGGTACTGAGTAGTTGGGAGCTGCAGTACTCGCTCCATTCCAAGGAATTAGGGTGTTCTTTGCTGAAGAAGCCTCAGCTGCTTTAGGCCCAAGAACTAAATGTGTGTGCTCAAGGAGACTAGCAGAAGCTGCCAAGGTGATTCAACTAATTTTTTCCACTTCTGATAGCTGTGGATTTGATAAGTAAAATTTAACGTCTACTAGTTAGACTCAATTTTTTATTAGGATAGTTTTCTTTTTTCTTTTCAGTTGGTCTTTTTTTCTATGATGGTATTAACCTAGCACATGCTAGGTGTGCATTTGCATTAGATCAAGTAGTAGAAAAAGTGCAGTAAAAGTGTATTTGAGTAAGGATACATTTGATCCTCTTAAAGTTTTAGATACGGAATCGTATAGTTGAGATATAGTTGAGTTTTTCATAAATGATTTTAAAAAAATCACAATTCATGTTTTGGGGCAGAAAAGAAAAACAGCATTTTTGAAACAATTAGGCAAAGGTAAAGGATAATGTTGGGTGATGTGAAGTATCTTTCCAAATAGCATATCTATTTTTTAATGTTTCAATGAAATTAAAGATTTGAAATGAAGTTATGCAAAAACAAAATGTGATTTGTTTCTGAACATTTCTACACCAATTTTTTTCACTACAAAGCAAAATCAGTAAACTTAAGAATATATTTATATTTCTCTATAAGTGTATGTGTGCTCATACTTCCATATCTGAACCAGCTGAGGAAAAAAAGGCAAGTAACTAGCATTTCAACATTGTCCCAGTAACGTCTGACATGGAGGAGACACCTACATAATTCAGGCTACATTGGTATAGTTGTTTCACCTGCTCAACCTCTGGCTTTCCTGTTGAGAATGTTAACAAAAGGGCCAGGTTTTCTTTGTTTAAATAAAAATGACTCTTTAAGATTAAAAAAAAAAAAAAAAAAAAAAAAAAAGAAGTATAGATATCCTGTCCTGGTTTTAAAATCAGAATCTTCTGTATGAAAATTGTACCATGCTTTATTCAACAGAGTATAACTTGGCTTTCTCGTGCTTTGATGTCACTGTTTTCTGTTTCCAGACTGTGACCCTGAATACAGTAAAAACTTACTGATAATAGTCCTTTCAGAGACCTTTTGTTTGTTTTGGTTTTGAGAGATTTTTTCATCATTCCAGAGAGCAAGCATCTCTATTCATCTCTGTCATTGCACCTATGCCTGTAGTTCAGTGATTTATAATCTCCCAAGTCTTTGGATAGAAGCCTAGTAAGTTCTCCTAAGATTTTTACATCTGAGTTATGATATTTAGGTCTTTTCTAAATCAGCTTTCAGAATTAGCATTTTACTCAATTCCTTATGTTTGCCAGTATTAAGTCAGCCATAAGCATTCTATTCTGCTTTTTAAAACAGCAACAAATTTTGTCCCTTTTAATGGAGTGAGAACAGCGTTATATAATTGCTGTTGGGTTTAGCTCAAATTTCTGGAGTGCACCACAAAATATCCTCGCCTTTCTGTGGCCATTGACAATGTCGAGGAAAACGTAACGACCTTGATGATTTCTAACAAACAAACGAGGGTTACTTACGGCAAGCCAGCACTGCTGAATTAGAAGCTATATTCCAAGCCTGCTTGTAAGTCTTCACAAATCCTATCACAATGGAAGCCATGGAGTAACAAAAATATTGTGAAACAAATGCCTCCTGGGTGGCTAATTATTGGCATTCTTTCCTTTTTACTCAAAGGGAAGCTCTGTATCTTCCCTGTAAAATGCTCTCTGACTTCAGAGCAAGAATGCTCAGGGGTGGGGAGCTGGAATCTCTTCTGTGGTTTATTTGTGAGGGATTTTTTATTTATGCTTTTATTTTATCAAAAAAAAAGTTCTTATAAGGAAGTGCATTAAATCCTTACTGTCACAAAAGACTGTTAATACCTTGGCTTTCCCTATTAAAATATCATGTAAACAGTTATTGCATTATTTGTGCTGGTTCGTGGATGTTGTTCCAATTTGAAATAAATGTTGAAATCAGAGGAACAGTTAATACGCAATCTTAATTTAACATATTTTGTTTAGACGAACTAATGGAGTGAGAGGGCTTCTCCATTTATTATACTTTCTTTTTAAGTCAATGCCAATGCTTTTTCTGCTGATTTGAAACACAAATTTATTATATTATTGTTTATTGTGCACAGTAAAGGTTGCAGTTATTTCCTGTGGCTGGGCATTCCTGTATTAGCTTGATTATTGATGTCTCAAATGCCATAAAATTAATTACAGAATGACAATGGTGTAATTGCATACTAATCTTGATGGAAAGTGGCATTTTCAAAGAAGGAAAGAAGTAAAGGCCAGTCTGGCCACCTCCAGGCCGACAGAGGAAGGCACAATGTTATAGGGGCTTTTCAATGAGTGTGGAAAATGAGATCCTCAAAGCTGAGCCAGATTTAGAAACATGATAGAAAAGAAACTCCAAGAGTCTAAATTGGAGGGAAGAACACCAAGTTTACCCAACGTGTGCCTTGTTTATATTGGTCACTAAACCCTTTCTCACTCAATTTTTGATTTTGTAGGCCATGGCTTGTGACCCGTTAACTTAATTACCCTACGGAATCTGGGGGGAGAGTGCTGGAGAAGTGAGCAGTGGCTATCTCCAGTGCTACCCTCACAGCCTTATATTCTATTTTTGGCTTCCTTCAATTGCACCGAGCTTCCTAGGAGATTAGAAATTCATCATTGTACATCTGTTCTTCCTCCTTTGTGAAACCTGTCAGTCCAATATTTTGATGGGGTTATGATTTAGGGGAAGAGAGGATTTATTGTTAGGGAAAGGAGAATCTGTTGGTTTCTGGCCATGCTGCAAACAGGTTTTGTTACAGCCTTTTCCTGTCAAGATTTTCCACCCCCCTCTGGAAAAATAAAGCAAAAAATACAGAGATCCAGTGTCTCTGACATTACAGACGTGAGGTCTGGATGTGCTTCTCATAGCTCTCATAGTTACGTATTCCCCCCAGCTTTCAGGGAGCTTTTCATTGTTACTTTTCCTAATGGAGGAGTGTTTTTTTTGTTTTTGTTTTTTACTGAATGGTAACAAATGTTTTTCTGATTCCATGAATGCACAGTATTTGTCCTAAATCTGTTTAAAAATAAATAACAAAATCCTCATATGTTTTATCAGAAAAGCTAATGACCCAAGTCTGATCATAGCACTGGCTCATTCAAAACTGCACCGAGGGAAGAGAATTCAGCTGTAACTTTCACCAGGAGAAATAATTCACCTCATCAAGAGCAAGTTGGCAGAGCAACCAAAACCTATTACAAGCAGCTACTAAAAGTCTTAGAATTTCTTATTTCCATATTTTTGGAATTAATGAAGAAAAAGGGTTATAATGCAAAAGTAATTGAATAGTTTAATCACGAAATATGAAAGCAAAAATCCTCCTTAAGTCAGCCAGTGGCTTACAGTATTTAAAAATCCATAACTAATTACCAGGAGTTCATTTTTAAGACTATTAGGATTAATTTTCCCTCTTCTCTTAACAGTGTGTATCTATGTGTGTGTCTGTATATGTATGTATCTATATATAAATAAAAGCATCATTGCTTGTGTAAATCATTTGTGAGTATATTTTAGTTAAGGCTTGTTCTCATTAATCTCAGAGTGCTACTTAATCAGTCAGTCTTGTAATATTTTTATACGTTAATAAAAGTGAAATAGATTCTCTGATCTGTACTTCGTATAAAACCACCAACTTCATCTGAGTTTTCTGATTTACACTGGCGTCACCCAATTCACAAAGGGAGCAGAGGAGAGCAAAAACTGGGAGGAGGCAGATGGGACAGAATAAAAACGTTCTACGGTCACCTTGAAGATCAAATACAAGAAAGCAGAAAGTTGGCTAGGGAAATCATGCTTCATAGCCTGAGCTTGGAATGCAGAATGTTAGGAAAATACAAAACTGGGCCTAGGCTATGTCATTTTTAGAGAGTCCAATCTGTGTATATATAGTGAATATCATTTTTACACTTAATTTTCAAATGTGGTAAAGCAGCTAGGTGAAGAAAGCATGCTAAAATGCTTTTTTTGGAAATGAGATTGTCAAATTATGCTTAATGCCTGTTTGCTTAAGCTCTGGTTAAACTAACTGAACATAAATACATCCTTAAAGCTGAGCACAGATTTAAGTGTTTTGTCAAATGGAACGAGAATTAAACAAGTTTTTTGTGTGTTTAAATGTTCTGATCTGCTGTGGTCTGCTGAGTCCTGTTACCTGTATTCCTGTGTCTAATAATAACACGGCATGTAGGGTCAAAGATGTTTGGCTTTAATGTCCTATGTTCTCTTCACACTTTGTAGCAGTAGGCTGGCTTTGTAGTATTAAAAAGCAGAAGTGGAAACCTAGCTAAGTGTGTGGTATTTCTATAAACTGCTGCCCTCAACACTTCTCAACTAAACTCTCATCATCAAACACCAGTATTTGCAGAGCTAAGTACAAAACAAGTTACTAAGTGAAAATAGAAGAATTTAATACCACTTCCAGCCTCTTTGGCACCTTAAAACCTTCTCTCTAAAAAGAAAATTTAAGGAGTTTGGATTGCATGAAAGCATTTGAATTTTAGGTGAGGGCTGACATGGGTAAATGGTCCAATTTAATTTCTTGGAGAAATGGGGTGAAGTGTTGGCATGTAGTTGGGAGCATATTCACAGGAAACTTGAACAAATAATAATCTGAAGTTCAGGTGTATTATGTTGTTCCTTCAAATATTAAACTGATAAAATGATGCCATTTAATGTGTTCTCTCCCTGTGTATGTATATAGGTAGATAGAATGCCATACACATGTAATATTGTGTTTGTGTGTATATAAGTATATATATATATATGGAATTTTGAAATCATGAATTGGAAATATATTTTCCTTCCAGTAATTAATATTATTGAAAATTATTGTTTTAGTAAGTTGCATCTCCCCCTCTCCTATGCCCTTCTCCCTTCCCAAGTACTATCATGTTCTGCTATCACTATATGTATCTTATTTAAGACAGGGCAAGTACTAAAATCATGATGATTGCTTTTCAGAAGTAACATAACATTCAAAGTACTGGTAAATTGTGGAGTAGAAGCACATCTTTTTATTTTTAATGGCAGCATTTTCTGGATTCTTAATAGGAGCAAAAGCTCAGTTAGGAACAAGACAAAATATTCTTAGTAGAAATAACTAATTCAAGTGTGTGCGTATTGTGAAAGTATTTCACTTCCTCCTAGTCCTGTTTGTAGCTGCTATTGATCATTAAAAGTTATAACAAATTTCACAGCTGCTGCTGCTGAGTTAACTAAGGTAATAGCCTGTGTTCAGCTGTAAGTACACTCTCCCTGTCACCTTCGCTTGCAGCATTTTGAATTCTAGTTAAACATTATTAAACTTGTGACACCCTGTGGCAGTGGGAAGCCATTGCATATTATGTTTTGCTACAGAAGATGTATTTTGGACATCCTTTTTGGGGTAGAGCCTTTACTTTTCAAAACTAGAGTGACTGCAAAGTACATTTGGCCTCCCAAAGCAGGTGTTCCCCTCAGTGACAGGAGTAGGTGCCAAGTTTATTTTCAGACTCCTGTGTTTTAAAAATAAATATATTTGCTGGGCCAAACAAGCATGTTGTATTTTGCTTGTCTTGCTTTGAAACTGCTTCTTTATCACCAAGGCTTCAGAAACCCCTTTCTGTCTGTATACACAGTGTCTTTCCAAGAAAGCAGTATTTCTAAAAGGCAGGGTATTCATTTAAAAATTGTTTTGTCATAAACTTTTGAAATTATTTTGTAAAGCAGCCTGTAGTAATAATTGTTATATTACCAACTAATCAAGCAAGGAGCTAAAAAGACCCCAGAAGGACAGACCAGCATGTTATGTGGGCTTTAAAATCTTTATACTCATAGTACTCTTCAGGGTTTCCTTGAAAGGAGATCAGGATAAACACTTCTGTTGCATGTTGGTAGACAGTAGAGGAAGTGGTAACAGTTGTCCACACTGTCCCATCTTGAAATATTAACCATAATGTTTGCATCTCTCCACTATAAAGAAGCATTTCTTCACAATGCCATTTTTGGCTGAAGCAATAAATTAGCTTGTCAAAATGTTGTATCCACATCTGCTGTTGATTGCTCTATTTACTGGTGATTTACTGATTTTTGCTCACTATTAAAACCAGCAGAAATGCAAGTAGCATGCACCTTTATTGCCTTCACTGTTAAACCCTGATACAGCTTGGTGAAATACCTGGCATTTTTTGCCAATAAGTACATAACTTGGACAAAGGAGTGATAAATTGTGAAACTGTATTTATGTATCTACCTGCACACAAATAATATAGACATGTGTTTTTAGGAGCTGGGACAGCAGTTGTGCCACAGCAGTTGTGTGGGACAACATAAAAGTTGATGTGAGTCTGAAGTCACAGTTTCCAGGTAGCTTCAAGAGCTTTGCTGAAAGATAAGGTTACTCCACGTTTTTCGTTACGAGCCCATTTCCAGTTGTTCATGTCAAAAAACCTATTCTCTCTGAAATTCTGTGCCAAGAGTCAGCCTTAAGCTGAATTTGTCCGAAACCATTCGGTGAAGATGAAATGGAGAATACAGGCACCATCAGCCATCAGGGAAGCCTCCAGGTGCAGAAGACAGGCATGGGGCAGGACCTGACCAGGTGGTAGAAGGAGAACAGCTGCTGAGGAGGGAGCCACAGGGTTGGCAAGGAGATTAACAAAGGGGAAATGGGGCTGCAAGGGGACAGTCCCTGTGGGGTCTGTGTGCTGGCAGGTCTGGTTCTGGGCACTTTCCTTTGCTGTCTGTAAAATGGGAGTGGTGGGATTCTGTTCTCAGTCAGTCAAGGTAAGATCCTATTGAATCTACTAGTGGCTGCCTCAGCCAAAATGGCAGAGGCCTGTGCTGTTGTGAGAGTGAACTTGGTGCAGTTATGGAGTGAAGGCGGTGCTATGCAGCTGTGTAAGCTTGGGGTTTTCAAGTGTATTTCAGAGTGATGGAACAACCAAGAGAGCTTCTAACGTCATATCACTACTTTATATGTAGAAGCGGGAAGGCTAAGTTATGACTGAACTGCGACTAATAATTAAGGTAATTTCCTGAGTCCTTGATTATGTGACTTCAATGTTCTGCGAAGTGGACCATTCAGAAATAGTGCCACCAAAAGGTTAAGAAATGGGTACAGGATGAAATGTAGTGAGTAGAAAGGTGAAGTAGCCCATGGCAAAGCTTGATTTAATTGGGGTTTAAAAAACATGCCAAAGAGCTGATGAGAAGATGGCACTAAGCAAAACATTGAGCACAATTCATAACCTTAACTGTTGTTTTGAAGTGAAGTTGGTAAGCACTGAGTGTTAAAGGATGAAATTCCCCTTAAGTTGTATCTGTGTAGAAAGAAAAATAGAAGTAGCCATGTTAGTTGTGTGACGTGCAAGGCAGATCTAGAGGATGTTCAAAAATTTGAACAATGGGATTGGAAGAAATGGTGCAAGGAATGAGGTAGGGAGTGGAATTCCTGTGAAAGGCGAAGGGGCTGGGTGTAAGCCATGACACTCCTACGAAGGTAGGTAAGCGTCCAGGAGTGGCTGTAGAGGTCGTGATGGAGCTGCGGATTGAATTAGTCAAAAAAAGGTTAGTGGCAGAAAGGTAATAAATGCTGCAACCTATCAGGTTGTTTGATGGCACAACTGACAAAGAGGAGCTCAACCAATTAATGAAGACTGGAGTGCCATGGTAGTGCTATAGGGCCAGAGGAGAGAAAAGTGTGCGCCTTGCCTGTAGTGCAGGGGGCTCACAGGGCGGCCTGTGGTGGCAGCCTGCTCCCTGACTGCTGGCATGGCAGGCAGGTCTGAGCCGGGCATCTCCAACTCTGACTTCCCCAAGCTCCACGACTTGACCTTTGCTTACAGAACAGCTGCTACATACCTAGCTTTTTATCACTTTGTACCTTGCCCACCTGTCCTGCTCTTTGTCAAAAATGTTAATGCATCATTGATATGAAATGGTTGTATGGCAAAAAGAGTGTTTGGGAACAAAGGCCACTTCACATTAAGGTATAATTAAGAATGTTAGTTGCTTGGTTGTGTATTTTGCTGCCTTTTGGTAACCAATCTTGTAAAACCTGCATTTCTCTTTCAAAAATACTTTGTTATTCCATTCTAGTTGTTGTTGTTGTTTTGTTGTTGTTTTCTTTTGTTTGTTTGTTTGTCTATTTGTTTTAGGAATATCACACCACAAACCTGTATTTTCCCTGTGTTAGTAGGCTGTTTTATACAAAAGACAAATTCAGACTGTGATCAAATCCTTCACTAAGAGGAGCTTGGTGTTTAAACCAAATAAAAGAAAGACTACAGCTGTTAAAAACAGTGTAAGAAAGGATTTATATGGTATAGTTAGTTGTGTTTGGTCCCTACACTTTAATCTGGTCTTTCCATTTGAAGACTTGCAACTAACTCCATGAGGCTGATAAGTCTTGTGCAAGTGGGAAATGCAGAGTTGTAAGGCAAAAGTTGTAGACTAGGCTGCTACGCTGAAGGAGAACTTTAAGGAGCCTAATTTGTTGCTTTTTCATCCTGAATGTAGATTGATTTAACTGTCTTTGGGATTATGTTTCTCTAATGAGCAGAAAAGTGTATTCTGTGGCAGGAATATACAGGTTTTCATCTTACTTGGTTTACACAATTTACAATCACTTTTTATGCTGATAAGTACAGTTAAATGAGAAGATTTTACCCTTTTCCTTCCTCAATGTGTATCTGCCTGTGATAGTAAGTGCTCATAGGTGCATTACCTGATGATATAACTGTGATGTCTGCTTTTTATACGGTGTTTTAATCACATGAGGAGTTCCTCAGATCTGATGAAAACAAAGGGTGACTCCAGAGCAGTTGCTCTGAATGTAATGTAAAAATGTCCTTTAGAGAAATTAAGAAAAAAGGGTTGTTGGTACCTGTAGGGCAGAAGGATATGTTGGCAGGGAGTGTTACCGGCCAGTTTTGTACATGGGAACAAACACTGAGGTGCACCTGTGGTTAACACAAGGTGGTGCATGGAGGGCTGCAAGGGTCATAAGAGCAGTGTTGGTAATTAAGATTGTCCTGTTTAGCATACACTAAAATTACAAATTTTTGTTTGCAAGCGTATTTTCTGGTAATACTTTGTAAGTATCCTTTGAAGGTCAAGACTGAAAGGTCAGAGATGAAAGGGCTCTGGTTTGCTTTTTGTTTGTTTGTTTCAAGAAATGGTCTGCTGGCACCTGTCTGCTTCTGTTTTCAGTGTCCTGAGTTTGTCCTGCTGTGTGTTGGTTGGTGCATTTCATTTTATAGTCTCCATTAAATCACTTGTTGCATCTGGTATGTACTCATAAAAGAAGTGTGAACTGTGATTCTGTACTGGGAGGTGTTTATAGTGGTTATTGTGGAGACAGTGAGGAGGTTTGTTAATTCTTGCAAGGTCTTGTTCTGTTCCACAAACCACTGGAGATTTGCTACTGATAATGAGTTAGGTAAGCCAAAAGAAGTCATAAGAGTGGGGTTTGGAAAAAATACCTTCCATTATACACCCTTTTCCCAGGCCGTATTAGTTGTTCTCTGATGCATTTTGCCCTGCATGGAATCCAGAATGGAGCAGCCTGGCAGGTTTGCAGGAAGAGCGTGGGGTAGAAATCCTCTTGTGCTGCAGGATGTCCGAGTCTAGCTCAGAAACATGATGGAAATGCTCTAGTTGGGTAAAACCTTCAATTGGTTAGGGTGTAATGAGGGGCTCAGAGCAGACATGGTAAAGTTGCTGGGTTTTATGGGCTGCAGGCTCTTTGCACGGGGATAACAAAGCTGTGGCAGAGGGTGGCCTGGTGAGAGGAGGAGGTGGATGTCCCTGCGGCAGACATCAGTGAGGTTTATGTTTCTGATCCAGGTGATGGGAGAAGCCACGTGTGTGTATTCTGGTTAGAGCCTAATTTTGATGGAGCACTTACAAGAAGGCCACTCTTGAGGTGGTCCGTTCAGAAATGGCACATTGCAGGTTTGTTCTGGGGACTGCAGTAAGAAGAAAAAGACATTAATTAATGTGTGATTGGGCTTGTGATTTCTGTGCCTTAAAGTTTGTGAAAGATGTCTTTTGCAGAAGGCACAAGAGAAGAGGAAGACCGCTTTACAGTAAGTCTTGGGTGCCAAGAAGGTGATTCCATCCGTAAGGAGCACTCACACACTACTGCATGTCAGATAACTCAGCTTTTCTGAGTCCTGCTGGAGATCAGCTGTGTGTTATGTTAAAATCTGCAGTTAGAAAGAAAAAGGTTATTAGTAAGATGCAATATATTTTCACTCGGTTGCATAATCTTTTCTTGTTAGACATATCTTTAGCATAATTACTTATTAAGTCTTGAGAGCTACCTTTATTTCATGTCTCTTCAGGGAAGGCTATGTTAAGTTGCAGGATTTCTTTTAGTGTTGCTTTCCAATGATTTAGTATTGAATAAGATTACGGACACTGATTCTGCTATTGTATAGTTTTAGGCATGAAGTAACCTCTAATAACAATGTAAGTTCTGATAGCTTTGAAGCTCAAAACAGGTGAATATTATTAGCTGAAAATTGTAAAATACCAGTTATCAAATTGGATCAAGTACTAAAAGATTTTGTTTAAATTACTATGTAAATAGCTGTTAGAGTTGGGCTTTTTGGAAGGCTTTTGTAGGTGTCTAAAGATTAATAATCACAGAAATTTTTAAAATAGCTGGCTGGCTTATTTCTAGCATGCTTTCTTTTGCAGATGGCTTTTGAAAACATTCTGTATTTAAAACCCTAGTATGGATTTAGAATGGCTTTGAAATAGTTTTCAAGGTGGCAGAATAGAAAGCGTGTGACGTGACTAGTTAATCTCTAGCTGGGGCCAAGGGTTCTTTTTACATAATCCCATCATTCTTGCAATATGTTAATGCAATGTACCTAGTGGCTGAGTAGCAATTGCAAAAAAAAATTACCATTAACCAATCCCCCATAATTTGGGACTGAGCGTACAGTGTTATTTTTGAGGAGCCTTGTTATTGGTGACATTAAATGTCTTCCTCCTTTTTTTTTCTAATTTTTTACAGATAACAATTAGGCTAACACCATCCTAAAGGTGAAATTACATATATTATATATAGCATTCATGTTCCTTCTGCTAACTTTTATCAGCTGGTAGGATAAGCTGAATCATGAAAAGCAAAATATGTATGTCTTTAAATAGTGTGTTGCATCTGCTATTTCATCGTAAACAAAACAAAACAAAAAACACACCTACTTTCTAATATAATTGGGATAGTTTAATGTTTGGTTTGGTACAAAAGTGCAATTTTCAACACCTTTCAGCCTTGACTAACTTTTAAGAAAAGTTTGTTTTGCCATTTTTTTTCTGTGAATGTAAGTCAAGATAAATAGGTTGAAAATTGTCAAAAGAAATCCACCCTAACCTTAAAAATCAATTCTACAAAGGTGATTGAGTTTGTGCTTTTCTTTTCAAGATCAAACTTCCTGTAATAATTCCCATATAATCCCTGTGTAGTTAAATAGCCCAGTAGTCATAACATGCTTGAAATGTATGCAAAGCATCAGCCCCAAAGTTTAACTCTTAATAACAGAAGGATCAAAGGACTTCACTGACATTATTTTTTTGAAAAATAAAACATGATACAGACATAAATGTTAGTCTGAGTAAAAGGCTTTTAAAGCATGCATTTTGGATATTTTATATTGTAGATTAAAACCAGTTCTCCTTGTCTCAGCCAAAGAAAGAAATCTCATACACCTTCGTCGTTGTAAACCAAATGCTGTCATCTCAGTTTGTTCACCAGTTGATAGGTCTCTGCTAGAGAATGATGGCTGTGAGGAAAGGGAGACAGTCTGTGACATGCTCCTTGTTTCCCCATGTGCAAAAATAAAATGTGCATGTTTAAAAACGTGCTTTGATGTCTTTAAAAGGAAAAAAGAAAAAAAAAAAACCTCTAACAGGGGGATCTTGTATGTTTTTAACTTGCCATCTAACTCAGAATAATTAAGTAAACTTCCTTTGAAAATAACTATGTTGCTGTAGGGTACTGAAAATAATGGAAGCTACAATATCCCATTTGTAATTTGAGTGAATTATAAAGACAGCTCAATGGCTTTTTCCTGTACTGAAATTTGTATTTAGAGAGCCCGTTGTGTGGGCTTACATAGTTGGCTTCTGTTCATCAGACAACTCTCACTAAGACGAACTAAATCACAAAACTGCTTGAAAAAGCTGACTGTAAGCAGCGTCTTTTTTTTAATTATTATTCATTTTAAAATTGACACGCTGTGCCTATAGGAAGTCTGCATCCACTTTTCACAAGCTATTGTTCTTAAATATCAAATTATTAAAATAACTTCTGCTGTGGTGAAGTGTATTTTGTCTCAGTTCTTAAAGATGTTAAATCTCTAGAAGCTTTCCACATCAATAAATTAATATTCTTTTTCATGCTAATCCAATGTCAAGTTTATGCTTTAATATTTAAATATTTCCTATCAAACATTCAGAAAGTCATCTTTCAATGGGAGCTGATTCATCACTGCACATGTTAACTTTACTGTTGATGACATGGAGAATAGGACTTTTTTTTTCTGTTTTACCAAACAGTACATCGCACATGTACTGTGGGTAATTGCCAAGTTTTGTAGTTCAGTAAGGTGCTGTTCCACTGGAGCACAGTGTTTTATCCTTATAAATAGGGGTAGTGTCTGAAGAGTCCTAACAATGCCCAGGTACAAAAACATCTGCAAGAAAGAGAGGAAAGGATGCAAATTGCTCAGAATTCTTCATCTGAAATGATGCTATGTTTTTATGTACACTGTCAGGCACATGAGTCTGATTTTTTACTGTTATCTTTTAATTTTCCAAGCTGAGACTTTGACATTCAATCCTCTTTTCATGGTGTTTTTGAAAAATTACTATTATACTTCACGGATATTTAGCTTGGCTTCTTGTATTCTTCAGAGGGAGGAACACTAGTTGCGCATCCATCAAAACTAGAATCTTAATCTTTTCTTCTTTCTCCCCCAGGTGCAGGAGATTCGGAACATGTCAAGCTCATTTGTTAACCTGCCCAGCAGCCAGGGGGAGGCACACAGTGCCTGGAGGGGCTCTGTCCTGTGGCTTTTCTGCTCCTGACCCTTTCCCAGTGCAGGACCCGTCACCCACCCCCTGGCATCAGCCCACGCTGGGTCCCAGACAGGAGGATCCCCTGAGTAACTGGGATCCAGGGTTTGGAAAGCCTTAAGATAAACGTACAAGGGGAGGGACCTTTTTACCTCCATACTGTATCTCTTACTAATGGGATTAAGGCTTGGCTCAGCTAGATCCTGGGAGGTTTTTTCCTAAGTTTTATAAACAAAACTTTCTCTCTCGGGCTGTTACAGGAGTAACTTTTTATACTCCTGTTCACAAGTTTGGAGAAACAGAATATGCCTAGAGACCTGCAGTTTTAGATAAAGCGTATAGTACAACTAATTGCTTGGGAGGAATGGAGTTAATGAAATAGAAAACACACATTACAGTGTTTCTGATAGACAATATTTGCCTGCGTCTTCTGTGAACCACTGGCAGACTGAGATCAGTTCCCTTTCAGAGGACAGGAGAATGATCAAAGCAGGGCCTGCAGTGCCTGTAAAATCTGTTTTCCTGTGACAATTGAAACCACCAGCATGAGAATGTTGTGGTTAGGTCTCACTCGTCAGCTACAAAAGCAGATTTTCCCATTTTCTACATGCAGCAGTTGCAGAGGAAGTTCCTGAAGCACAGAACCCATGAAGATGCACTGCTCAAAATAAAAATTCTTGCTTGCAAGGAGCATATTCATATTCTTCATTGTGTCACTGTATGTGAAGTTCAGTCTTATTTGAATTTTTAAAAATTAATCTTTTAAGCAGGATATTGTATTGGTTTGACGTTTGAGGCCACCGAAATTTGAGTTATTTTAGCAACAACCACATCATTTCCATATACAAAAAAGATTTTCCCAAATGATTTTGTGATAAATAAAAGATAAATGAATTGTACTATTAAACATTATTTCAGTCTGATATCATATTGTCAGCCCATCTGGTTATATTTGGAATATTCTTTTCTGGTGCTGATGAAGCTGTGCTGTTACTTAACATATGCTGTTTTCTTTCCCTCCCACTACTTTTTCGGGGCTTTTTCCATCAAAATTCTTCTCTCTAGCTGTTTTTGTACTAATAAGTTAAATACCTGATTCCATTTGAACATAACAGCTATCTTTCTATAGTATTTTTTGATATATTATTTCTACCATGTTGTAAAAAAAAAAAAAAAAAAAAAAAAAGAGAGAAAGAGAGATAACTTCAGATACAGTTCAGTGCAACTGGGGCTTGTGTACTTCCCCAGTACAGAAAGGCCAGGGAATAAAGATTGCATTTGTATGGCTGCAACTGAAAAGGGAAATGGGCATTTTAGCTTTTCTGTGCTCTGTTTAAAAATCCAGCAACATGTGTTGAATTCACAAGATTTCAAAATACTGTACAGATAATGTGTTCTATAAAAAGAGAGTTGAGATAAAGCTTTAGAAAATGCTGGGATGGGTGCTTTCATTTCTTAAGCAGGGAGATGGGTAGAGTAAAAAATCAGCATAGCGTAGGGCCTGGGCGTTTTGAAGGATTGTCGAGATAATTTGTAATTTGAAACTCTTTCATTTGTATTCTCGGAGAAATCCAGAGGTAATGAAAACTGCTAACACAATGAGTTTTGTTAAATTTATTAGAAACAAGAGTAAGAGCCCTTAAGACTGCTTTGAAGTTTTGCTTGCACACAGTATAGCATCGTGATAGCCATCAGGTGTAACTGGGACAAAAGGGACTTTGATCTTGTTGTCTTTCCAGAGTGGACCACCTTTTGAGGCAGGATCTCAGCTCTTCCAGCTGACAGATGCTTGGAGAAGGGATTAGCTTCAAATTCATTTCAAATTTCAAGTTTGTGCTTTCTTATTTCAGACTTTGTGCATTATTACTGCATTGACAGTGTTATAACTGAAGATTTAACTCTTTGCTTTGCTGAAATAGAATTTGTGGTTTTCTGCTTTGTTTGCACAACTATTTAAAAAAGAAACTGTTCTTAGAGAAACATATGTGAGTGATAATGTAGCAGAGTACAGAAACACTGAAATAGCTGCCTGACACTTATGTCTGCTCTCAAAGCGGACTCAGTTTTGCTGAGTATTCAAAACTCAGCAAAATTGGTATTCATATTCTCAGCAGTCATGCTCATGGTCATATCTATCACAAACTCATTGCTGTTATTCTTCCTAGAGTGAAATTTGCTTTGTTGCAGTATGTGAGAAACGCTTCCTTTCTTCTTTTTTTTTTTTTTCTGCATTAAAATATTCAAGTAATGACCTGCCAGATGTCTTACATTATAAAGTCTCCTACATGAAGGGTTCCCAAAATTCATACCAAGGACAACTCAGATATGGGCACACTCAGGAGAAGTTTCTGGCTTTGTGCTGCTCTGTGGGCATGTGCAGGAGGAACTGGTCACACCATCCCCTCAGCATCCTGCCTTGCAAATCCAGGGCTACAGACTGCCTGTACTTACCCGATATGTTGATGGCGGGTAGCTGCCAGTGTGAAAAAAGCAAAGCCTATGCTCTTTGCACGGTCCAGCTACTGCTTGTGCTCTTCTTTGGTCACGTTGGGCCCTTCAGTACAACAAGGAGTAATGCACCATTTAAAGATGTTACCTTGATGCCAACAAATTTCAAATATACCACTCACTGTTTCAAATTACAAATCTCACAGGGGTGTGAGATGTACATGGATGCAGACAGAGAGGCTTATTTTAGTACATCTCTTCCTGAAAACACTCCCTGATACAGTTCATGGTAGCTGATCTTTTTTTCTCCTTAGCCTGTTCCCATTGCCCTAGCAGCTTCTCACACCCTATATTGTGAGAGTTATCTGACATTTCAAATACTTGCACCATTGGGAGTTTGTAAAGCATTGTTTACTCCTCCAGATAAAATTATTTGAAATAAAATTTGAAATATTTATTGTCGTGGCTTGTTAATGTGTTAAAATAGTAAAGCGTTAATTACGTTTTAAGTAACAATTTGTTGCAGAAGATGGGATACAATCCCATCTCTGTCTGTTCCACTCAAGAGTCAAAGCACCTTTTCTGTTTGTTATGCAGAAACTCATTTCTATCTCCTCTGACTGTGAAGAAGGTCTCCAAATATAAGCAATGCTCTGCTTATCTTTCATTTTCTAGATTTTCTAAAACCATAAATCTGCAGGAATGGCTTTTCTCTTTTAGTCATTTAAATAGAGTGCTGAATGGTGAAAAGTGTGGGTGATAACTATGTGGCTGCTGATCAAAGCAGCTAAAGAGAGTGAAAGCCCTCTAATGACCTGGGTGATTTTTATTAAAAAGTCCCCAGGAGCCCTAGGCTTAATCATACAAGATAATTGTACTTTGAACACACGTAAACTTGCCCCATGTTGTCCATTCTGACTTCTAGATGTACCTGGTGGCTTACAAAGAAGATAAGCAAAGGACGAGACTTGATGAGCTAAGAGGTCCTTTCCAGTCCTAATTTTTCTGTTTCTCTCCAATGTTAAATTTTTCTAATTTTTCTCCTTTCACTAGAAATACTTCAGAAGATAGAATGGAGATTTTTTTTTTTTTGCCCCAAGATCTTATGTAACTGTACTCCTTTGTTTCCTTGTGGGTATTTGGTTTTTAAGGCAGAGGTGTAATTGCAATTCATTATGTAAAAGAGGAGTTTCTCTCCAGTTTTTCTCACATTATAAAATTGTACTTGGCTACAGAAAAGAAGTTAAACACATCAAGTATGTCAGTTTCGTCTCTTGGGACTTTGGAGGAAGGTATGCTTTCTGCATTTTGTACATTCTGTGAGATTTTTTAATTTGAAAATGCATTGTCATTATCAAAGATGAGCTAAAAAGGAAACAAAATATGCTATTTCGTGGAAATCAGTATGGTGCATTGTAGTGCATGTTTTGCAATGAAAACATACTTCTGTAGTAAGGATGCTTTTCCAAAATTGTACAGGCTTTTAGAGGATTGGTGGACATCAAGGTCTTTCTAGGTGAAGTGTTTCAAAGCCAGTTTTTCACTTTCAACAGCATCCTATTTCATAGAATCATAGAGTCGTTAAGGTTGGAAAAGACCTTCATAATCATCTCGTCCAACTATCACCCTACTACCAAAGTCACCCACTAAACCATGTCCCTAAGCACCTATTCCTTACCAAATCAGCTGTAAGTCCATCTATTTTGGTAGTGGCAAAGTTGTAACAGCAGAATGTTGTCACTGCTTTTCTGGATACCATTGGAGCACTCGCACTAAACATCAAGACCAGAAAAATCCCGTAACTCAACCCAAGGGAAGCTCAGAGTCCATACAACTACCCCGTAGCTGTGTGGGGCAGCTGGGACAGCCTGGTTCCTGCAGTTCAACATGGTTTCAACCACAGCCGAGGCAGATCTGCATCCTGCTGCCACCTGTCCTTCAGTGGGTCCCCTGCCACAATTGCCTAGGTTTCTGCGCTGCTGGCACTTAGCAGGGACCAGTGGTTTTGGACACAGTCGCACTCTGCCGTTGTATCAGTGTGCTGACATCTTCAGTGCTTTGACAGTGCCATAGCGGACCACCTTCACACTCCCAGTTATATAGTCAAAAATGAAACATTTATTCACCTGGCACGTTGCTTGGAGCAGCAGCTGATGGCAGTGACAGTTGTATTTCCTCTCATTCCAGAAAAATAGAGTAAAATAATAAAAATCAAGACAAATTTTTAGTCAGAGACATAGCAAATATTTTAAGATCAAGCATCTGAGGAAAAATAACTACAAGAGTAAATGACCTAATAATACACATATCATTTTTCATATATTTATTACAGACTTTTCTATTTGTCACATACATGACTGCAAAATAATAGTTTTTAAAAAAGAAACTTTTAGAAAATTCAGAACTCTTTTTCTCTGGATAATGGATGTAGGAGTTAATGCAGTTTTTCCTCGTGTTTTTTGATACTTTTGAGATTAGAGAAGTAGAGGACAAAATTAATTCCTGATGTAATTCCATTGTTCTTTGACCAACTTGATCCATAAGGGAGAACCATTTGCTCCTAGGATGTATCCCCAGTTTATGCTTCCATACAGAAAAGCAAAACTAACTTTTAATGTGGGAACAGATTGAAATAGGCATTCCCAGTAAAGAAGTTTTACATTCTCATTTTCTTCTGCAGCTAGCTGTGATGACCTGCTGTGATGGCTGTGACCTGGCTGTTGGCTGTCACCTAGTCTTTTTCCTAACTTACTGCAAGGGAGGGATAATGCTTGTGATTTTTATTTTCCTCAAGAAAGATTTCCTGCCTTCTCCATGCCAGTGGGGTTATCCTTGTGAGCCATAAGTTATAGATGAATATTATTGCAGTCTTCGACGCTCTGTTCTAATTTTTACTACACCTGGTTAGCAAGGGGTAAGTCTGATGTAGATTTATGTGCTTCAGCCCCTGGCCTTTCCCTGGCACTTCTGTGACTGGAACATGCGACGGCCAGAGAGAGACTTCACAAAATGGGTCACGAGCACCTTTGCCAACAGGCCAGCCATCTTGGTGAGGAGAGAGCTTTAAGCTAGCAGTGCTGGGGAGGTGGAGATGGCCGCCAACAGACAAGTGGGGAAGGGGCAGATCAGGATGGAGAACAATGGGTGCCAGGCCCCCTCAGCACATGTGACCAGAGTCCACCCCATCCTGTCTGGGCCCCTTCTCTCACTGTCCTGAATTTCGCCTGCCCTGTGCCTCTCACCCGTGCCTCCAGCCACAAATACGTATCTTAGGTCTATGCAGGGACCCTTTCTGATGCACACCTGCCCGCACCCCATGGTGATTTTGAAGTGTCCAGTGCTGTTGTAGGGTGGGCCACAGTCTCTGAAGCTGGACTGGAGAAGGCCTTGGGGGAGCAGCTAATGATTTGGAGGATTCGAGAAAGCAAAGATCACTTTTCATGGTTAGTGGGCCTAGGGTTATCTACCACAGGCTGAATCCATTTACGGGTTGCCAGTTGAAGAGCTTTGTTTTCAGACACTTTTTGAGACACCAAAGTTAGAAGCATAGGTTAGTCTGGCTTTGTAACAGTGAATGGAGAGAGGCTCTTTCAGAGGATAAATCAAATTTTAGGTGTCTGAATACTGCGAGGAGACACCCATCTTTCTCTGCTGAACCCAGGAGCCTGCCTTAGCCTGAGTTTTAACTCCTTAAACTGAATCTGGGAGTTTGTCCTGATCTTGAAGAGAGCAATCTGTGAACAGCATTCTGGGGACTTTGAACTATCCGCCATCTCAGACATGCCTCTTAGCTTTGTTTGACATCCAAAGAGAATTCAGTCTAATCTTGGGGAGCTAACTCATTTTTCCTTGTTTGCTGAGGTGGGCTGGGAACAACTGGTCCTACCTCCTCTCTTTGTACTTCATTTTTTGAGAAATGAATTTACATATTTCTTTCCCTAGTTGTGCTTCTGCCCCTGTACTGCTGTCAACTCCTTTTTAGGAATTCTTGCACTTTTATTTAATGCCATAAGTGATTTAAAAAATGACACTAATGTAACACTTTGGTGCCCCTGTTAAAGGAAATGGTCTTTGCAGTTTGTAAACTGAGAGGGAGTGAAAAGGAGATGTTAACCAGTCGAGTTCTCTGTTCATTGGTGTTCTGTATTACAGAAGGGGGTTGAACTTCTTTTATTTGGAGATAATTTATGCCTAATGGTTTCTAATGAAACACTGAAGTGTTGATTCATGTTTTCCTGTGTTAAAATAACAAAGTAAAATAATTTAAAAGAACGTAGAAGAAAGCTGCTTCATCAAATATCAGACATTTGACAGGAATTGTGGTCAGGTGGCTCAGATTCTGTAGCCTTAATGGATTTCTGGCAGCAACCATAAGTAATAAATAACTAAGAAAAAAAAAAATTAAAATCATTTTTGTCAGAATGTTTAAGCCCAGACTGCAGTTTCAGATTTCTCTAAGTAAAATGCAGAGCTCATTTAATTTGGGAGTTTAATTACTATTCTGCAGTATTTCTTCAGTGTAGGTAGGACTTGACTGCTGCCAAATACTAATGCGGCTCTGCACGCTGCCTCCAAAGATAGTTCAGGTCCCACACCACTTCTGTCAGCCAGTCAGTAACAGCTTATATCAGTTTTTAGATTTTACTTGTACTTTATAAAATGCAGAAATGGCATCACAGATGTGTCATTCGTGGTTCTTTAAAACATGCCTTTGGTAGTCTCAAGTGTAAAACTACAACAACAGCGCAATTACATGAAAGAGGAATTAATGGCAGAAGATGGGGATTGGGTGAAAGAAATCTCCGAAGCCTGCGAGTTTTGCTAAAGCCTTCTCCGAGCTGAAAGCACGGGGCTTAACAGGTGCTGCGGCACTGTTGAAGTGGTCCCTGGATTGATAGCCTGAAGAGGAGCAGATGCTTCAACTTTGTTCTTTCACACGTGAAGAAAAGGGAGATTATAAAGGGATGCAGGAGGCTTTAAGCCAGTAGGTGAGTTCAGCAGATTGCCCATTGAGTGAGAAGGTGATAGCGCACTGTTCAAACCATGCGTTTTAACTCCGTGAACTTTGAAATGGAAATGCTGGTAGTGCTTTGCACTAATACAATGCAAAGTTCTGCACTAAGCTCCCAGAGGTTAAAAAATCACAAGGAATTAGCAATTCAGGGATTTCCTAACTGAATGATTGGTCTGTAGGGGTGCTAGCAATTTGTCTGTCCCCCACATACATGCGCTGAGGTAGTCAGTGTTCACTTTTGGCCTGGGATGAGCAGAGACTCCTTTAATGTTAAAACAGTAGTATAATTAGTAAGGAGAATTGAAGTCTTAATTACAAAAATTGCCTTACACCACACAATGTTGTTGTTTTAAATTGATATACCAGTAGTTTTCTTGCAACTGGGATTTGGAAGCAGATGCTTTGAGTATCTTAAATAGGCAGAGTCTGTGGATGTTTGATGAACCTAGCTCACACTTCCATCCTGAAGGATTCACAAGAAATATGTCACAAATCCCAAATGGAATATTGCCGACTGAATATTGAACGTCACGTAAGTGTGATTTGAAGAGGTGGGATTACATTGGGGAAAATAAAAGTTTTTTTTTTTTTTTTTTTTTTTTTTTTGTGGCAGGTTTTTTCATGGCAGCTGTATGAAGCTGCTCAGGAGTGTGGAGTGCTAGAAGTAGTAGTCCCAGCAGAGATGGATTATTGGAAAAATGCAAGTGAGGTGGGCAAAGCTGCCTGATAGATTGCAAAACCGTATGATAAATTATACTGATCACATGCATATGGCCTCCATATAAGTAATCTGTATTTGTGCACAGAGATTTATTCCTCCCCCACCACCACCTTTTTTTTCTTTTTTTTTCTTTTTTCTTTTTGGTATTAAAATTCATAGCAGTGAATTAGGAGCGATACAATCAGATATAAAAGGATTTAGAACTGTTTAGGTGACTGGGCCAACAGCTGGCAAATGTGGTTCACTGTGGAAAAATGTAAAATAATTAGTCTGGGAGCAAGAAACCAAAGGAAACACAGTGTGTGCTGAAATGGAACAATCATTCAGCACACTGACTAGGAAAAGGATTTGAAGGTTATTGTGGAAAAATCATTGAAACCGTGAGGCTTGTGCACAGCTGCAAGAAAGTAAGTTACTAGGTTGTATCAGAGGGATAAAATGCAAAATAAGAGGTGATACAGTTACAGAGGCGTTAGTCTCCATCTGGAATACTGCGTGTAGTATTGGTCGCTGCGCCGCACAAGGCAGATGTTGTCTGGGAAAGTGCAAAACAAGTAACAAAGATAAACACTTTATGTATAAAGATTATGGAAGATGATATATTAAAACTGATACATACAGTCTGTATGAAATTAAAAATAGGAGTAATCTTAAAAAGGGGGCAAATGGGCAACTTAGAACTTTATAGAAAGTGCCACAAGCATTTGGAATACATTGTTTCAGGAAGACTGATGGTACACAAAATATACATCCATTCCACAGAATTCATAAAGAGAATTAAAGGGAATGGCAAACAGTGAGGAGTCTGTGATTGATTTTTTAAATATAAAGATAGGCATGTTGAGCCTTTTTCCCTTCTTTTCACTCTTAGAACTTCATGACTTGTATGACCATAGTTTTCAGACTAATTATAGCTTGTAATGGGGGGACATGAACACAGGATTACAATATCTATCTATGAATTAAGCTTCTGCATCTGCTAAGACTGTTTTTAAGTACATTGGGGAGCACCTCAATTCTTCATGCTGTGTATTAGGAATAATGTGTTCATTCTGCCTGTGCTTTTTATATTTCAAAGTTCTGCGACCAGAAGTTAGGGCTGCCTGCTTAGTGCCTCTGTGATGCCACTTCAGGATAATGAGGTACAATATGCCAAAGGTTTGGAAATTTATTCTAGAGCATCTGCTGCTTTGTCAACTTTGGTTCTTCCATTAAAAAAAAATGGGAGAAGAAGGAATATGGTATTCAAAATTTATGTAAGTGGTAAAATTATGACTAAGATGAGAAAATATGCTAAAGCAATTAAACTATTTTAAGCAATATATATATATATATTAGAAGTCAGCACATGGCTGAGTGGGTTACTTAGCTCTTTCTTTTCTTGATACTTACCTAGCTGTTGCAGCTGCAGTAAAACTGCATGTGAATAATACAAGGGATAGCTCCATGGACTTCAGTTCTGTGAAGAAAATTGCTCTGATTTGCACTTAACTATCTGTATCATTGGATCTAAAATGAATCCAGTGGGTGATTGGACTGATGTTTGAGAAAGCAGCTTGTACAACTCAGCGAAAATCGTTAGCTCCTCCTGACAACCTTCTCCACTTTGATACCACGCTTTGCAAATCTTGGACTTGGTCTCAGCTGCTCATCTGTTGTCACTGGCTGTGGTGGTGTGGATAGTTTTGTGATATTCTTTGTGTTTGATATGCTGGAGTTGTTTCTCTCAAGATTTCTGTGAAGGTACACAGTAAAAGGCTGCACTAAATGTGTTGTGATTCTGCTTTTTAGGCAGGTACCCTTGAAATCAGGATACACTCCCTCCAAGGCTGGGGCCTAAATTCCATGTGCATGAGGTATACATGGGGTATACATTACCAAGGGAGTGGAAGAGCTCAGAAAGGGAGTTACTAAGCCCAGGAGCTTTGTAGACAAGAAAAAGAAGCCAGTGTGAATGGCAGTTGTGCTTCCCTTCTTAACTCTGAATGATAGCTAAGTGCAAGCTGGAAGATAGCCTCTCATTAAAGCAAGCCTCTGCTGAGTGTTGGGTCGTATCTCACTCCTCTGGAAGGCAGCAAACCCTTTTCCCTCAAACTCCCACTGACTTCCCGGCCGGCAGAGAGCCTGCCATACACAGGGTTTGGCTGGCATCTACCAGTCTGTGTGCATGTCCAAAGAGATTTTGTGGGGTCAGGGAGCTGCCTCATCTCACAGCTCTCTGCAAGTCCTGCCTGACAGCCTCTGGGGTGGGGCAGTGCCTCGTCCTCTCGCTTGGGTTGGAGGGGCAGGGACAGGGATTCAAGGAAGATTGAGGTGGCTCCTGGCAGTATGCAGAAACAGCACCTGAAGCACTTCAGAAATGATGTAGCAAACTTTACTGCCTGCAGTGTAAAGGCCTCCCTTCAGCTTTTCCTTGTAGATCATGATTTCTAGGCCTACTTATTATTCTCAGTTTTATTTCTATTTCAGTTTCCATCACTCAGGTCACAAATAAAAATACTGGCTAGAACAGAGTTTAGGGCATTTATGTGATAGCTCCTAAACTGCCAGTGTAGTCCTCCAAAATAATCCAAATATATTACCTTTCTGCACTTAATGCTGACAAAGACACAGATTTCATATATATCATGAAAAGTTGTGGGGTTTTTTGTGATTTGTCATCTGTATTGTAGGGTGTCAATCTGGCAGTAAAAAGCTAGTTTTGACTGTCTCTTGGGCAGAGTATTTTGCTTTCCAGTGCTCATCCTCCATCATGTCAAAAATTGGTTTTTAGTCATCTGACCAGAACTGCCAGCTGATTAATTTGCTGGTGGGTAAAGCTTTGTGCTGCACATTCAGGCAGCCTCATCAACCAGGTCGTATTTATTGTAGCTTCATGTATACAAATGTTTGATTTTAGAATTCAGGGTAAAGTCCATATAAACCAAATCCCTATTCATTTTTCCTCTCATCTTTTTAACTAATCAGCTTACACAATACAGATTTCTAAATACAGATACAGTCAATTTAAAGCAGCTCCTTAAAAACTTTGTGACTTGCCAGAAGCAAAGTCAAGCCAGTGGGGCCTTTTTTAGTTATTCAGCATCTGCGCAGTGTGCATGATGTGGAGCACAATCTGAGAGCAAACCGTAAGTGCAACTGCAGGAGTCTGCACTAAAAGAGCAATCTGACTTTATTTGAGAAAAAAGCTAGAAACTTCAACAGAAAATACAAGCAACTAGGGGAGATAAAACAAAGGGACTTGTGCCCAGATCTCCTTCTGTGCCCTCCTTGCTTTCAGCTGGCTTGATGCCTCTTCCCTGCTTCCTGAGGAAGCTCTGTCCAAGTGGCCGTGCCATTTGGTGGTACTATAACTGCACTTAAAAGCATCTCTGGCCATCGAGAATTTCCTCCATGAAGACGTGAGCCTTTCTGGGAGCACGTTACGGTGCAGGCACAACGCTGAGTTAGAACTGGTCCACGAGATGCATTTCCCCTGGCAAGTGTGTTCTGATATCCCTGTTTTTTTCAAAGCCTTGCAGAAGTTTGCCATGCACTAGCACTGAGAGATTCCTAGTGCTTTATTCATCTGCATTTAGATACCTTTAGATGCCTAACTGAGGAGCCTGATCTTCATGTCCCCCTGGAATCAGTGGGAAGAAGCAGTCTCCTGCTATGGATCTCTACAGCTTTGATACCAGAAATGGATTCTGTTATTGCCATGACTGCCAGACCCCCTTTCCCTCCCCATCCCTTCAGCTCCTGTATCACTTCAGGAACATCTCTAAAACAAAGATGCCTTTTAAAATGTTAATCTTTAATAATTAAATCCAAGAAAACCTGCTTTTCAACTGTATTGCTTTTGACCCACTTCTGAAAGTAACATCACTTCAGATTGTTTCCAAGAGCTAAAGAAGACTGGCGTATATATAGTCACTAGACTCAGGTTTGAAGAGCTTCGGATGTTTCCTTAAAAACTGCTTGGCAATCATAAAAACGCTCAATCTGGATCAATGAGATCAATAAAGTGTGAGAAAATAGATCAGTTTCGAGTACAGCCATGTATAGTTTAATTTGCAATGTGCAGCTGCAGTTTTGAAGAAAACAAAATATATAGCAAGCACAATGATTTTATTCAGCTCAAAGTTAAAGCATTTTTTCCAGCTATCAATTTACAGCTTAAGATAATGGATTTGGCAGTGTGCAGAGCTATTAAGTAATGTTTATTAAAATGGATAAGAAAGGACTTAAAAGGTGGCCTGTAAAAGAGAATTTTAAAGGACTGGTTAGCGAAATAAAGAAAGAGCATTTTCTCCTACAGCTGAAGTTTTATATCCCAGGATAGATCATTAATGAAAAGACTGTGGTGATATCATCTCATTATTTAGTAGTTTGTGAAACAATATGGAAACTGTACCTATGAAGGTGTTTTTTTTTTTACCTCTACTTTGAGGCTGGAAAACTTATGTGTGTTAAATATCCATCCTGGAGAGAGAAATAATCAGCTGTATTTAAATTTCCCTTAGCCACAAGACTAGCTTATAATTTGACATAAACTCGACATTCCCAGGGTCTGTTATCCACTGTGCAGTTCTTCACAATAGGCATTAGATGTGTGAAACTCCATGCCAGAAGTCATTAAAGTCGCT
Organism: Oxyura jamaicensis; assembly: GCF_011077185.1. Classification (NCBI taxonomy): domain Eukaryota; kingdom Metazoa; phylum Chordata; class Aves; order Anseriformes; family Anatidae; genus Oxyura; species Oxyura jamaicensis. The sequence continues at coordinate 185,902,590 of NC_048893.1, forward strand.
AAAAGTTTGCATGGACTGAAGGAGATGTTGGGTAAGTGCCAGACAGTGACATAACCAAGGGTTGTTAAATACATAGAAACCACATCCAGCTCAGGATGTCCCTGAGCTCAAAATAGATTAATACTGAGAGAATATTTTTATTCCTTCCTAAGCATTTGTGGATGGCCAGTGCACAAATCGATGCAGACTCACTGCTACTGGGTCCTTAAGTACAAAATTTTCTTCATTGAGATCCTCTAATCTTGCATCCCCAGATGATCAGGAAGGAGAAGGGTTAGTGGATGAGAGGGACCTTTAGTCTGAGCGCTCCTCCATTCTTCTGAGAGCATCTCTGCCCAAATTCAGGAAAACATCTAAATGTTTGATTTTTTTCAGTACTTTCAAGATGGACCTAGACATATGTGTGAGTTCAGCTCTGAGCATGAGCTTAAATCTTGCTTTTACTTGCATTTACTTGCTTTTCTGGATAGAAATACTTTTAAATCTGTGTGTCTCCTGGCAGGTCACAAAGTTGAAATACCCAGGCTGGCAAGTCAAGGCTGTGGGCTCTGCAGTGCCTTGGCCAAAGGTGTGCTCAGGCACTTTTTCTGCTGTTAGAAGGGCATCAGTGTAACTACTTTAGGTGAATATTTTATAATGGAATGAGTTTTAATGTCATATGTATCCTTCAAAAATTTCTCCATTAAAAACAAATCTTACTGAGTTTACAAGCGGACTTTTATTTGGTCTGGCTATTTTCAATATTTTCATAACTACTAAAAATAATAAAACATGATGACATCCAAGTAACTGTGGCTAACAATGTATGTCTGTTGGCAGTAAGGGGTACTCTGGGACCCTGTTCTTCCCTGCAGATGCTCCCCAAAGGTCACCAGCCTAAACAGAGGTGGTGGCAAGGAGAGCTTGAGCTTGACTGAGCACACGCACTAGGTGCAATGGAGCCCTAAGCAACGTTCATTTCTCTTTCACTGTTATTCAGAATGGACAAGGTGTTTCCTAAGCACATCGAGAGCAGCCCTTTAACTAGTTTCTACCCATCTCACTACTGGCTTCAGTGCTATTTTTAGGAACTCTTTTCAAGTTTTGTGGTTGCAGAGGAAATAGCGTCTCCCTGTTCTTGACAAAAATGGGCACTTAACAGTCCTCTGCAATCAAGCAGCAGGAGTCTTAGATAGGCAGAGAATGGGGTGTCCAGGACACAGCTAAATAATTTTTCATGCTTTTCCTTGTGTTTTTCATTCAGTTGCCTGGAAAATATGACATAACACCAGATTTAACAGCATCTGCATCTCTGACAGTCTGGAGCCCAGGTTTTGGTGATAATTGCCTCAGGTTTCCTTGCAAACCAAGATAATGCCATTAAAGACGTTAGTGGAGGAACATCTAGTTTCCTATTTTTAGTCTTAAAAAGCAGAATCTGTTGTCAATGCAATACTGAGTGCCAGTTAAGCTGTTGGAGGTGGTGGTTTTCCCAGTAAGGAGACGGGAGAAATAACAATGCTTGGGGTTACACTCTAAAAACTTTGGCTGGCTGCTCTGTCTGTCCAAAAAGTAATTCCTTTCTTTGTAAAAAGCCACTTAATATAAGGGCAGAGCTGCATTTGAAGATGTGGTAGTATTGCAAGTTACATACATTGTCACATTTTACTATCATAAAAAAAGAAATGGCTTTAATATCTCAGATGGAGAGATAAATAGATAAAGTCATAATATTCCCATTTCTTAAATGAAGCAAATTCAGCATTTTTGTGGTTGGTCCAGCTAGCCTGTTCTTTGCTCTTACCCTGTTCAGGCTGTATGTCATCCTGAAGTTTTATGGCAAATGGTGAATAGTACTGAAAAACTATTCTGGAGAATTTCAGCAGTCTTAAATTAGAAAATATGGTTAGCGTGGTAAACATCCTGTCTTCATGGTTTGTTTGAGTTATTTCTAAAGTCGGTTTTATAAGACTTGAGCAAATCAGTGAAAGATGCAGTATGTTCTCTTACTTATTCTATGTTGAAATAAGCATCTAGCTTATCTCTAGATCCAGAATGAGTCTGTTTTTCATGGGTTAGCTAGAAATCCAGTCAATGCAAAAACTAACTTGCATTATTTTTAGTTCGCACTGTAAACATTTACAAACAGGCAGTCTGTCTTTGAAAAATGTGGGCCTGCCTGAGGTCTTGGGATTTCTGACAGGTTATTTTTTATTAAGAAAAAACAGGTTGGACAAATGCAGCATTAATTTGACTCAATCTGTTTTTTACAGTTTTATACCTTTTGAATTACATGCTGTAGTCACGCTATTTCACAAAAGCAGAGATAATCTTAAAAATTTTGAAGAGGAGGAGAAGGGAGAATTGCATCAGATTGAGTTCTGGACCTCCCAAAGAAAGAAACTGTTTGTACGAAGAGCAGTCTGCTTCCAAGAGTATGGCAGCTTTGATAAATGAAGCAACACTGATAACCACACAGGTCCTGAGAAAGAAAATCAGCAGACGCTTGGTGACCCACTCAAATGGCACTGCAGCCTCTAGAGAAGCAGCTCAAGATGCGGCCAGGATGAGTGTCTCTGGTACAGAGGGATGTAACACAGAAGTAGATGACTGAACAGGTACAGGTTGTGGGGTTGGTTGGTTCTTGGTTTGGTTTTTTGGCTAGATTCAGACGTTGCAGAGGAGAAAAGAGTAGTGCTGTTTGCTAACAGTGCAGCAGCAAGTGGCTTTGAAGGGAGGACAGTGAAACATACCTGAGCTTTTGGTATGGAAGGGGAGCTCCAAACTGAAGGGTGGAATTTAGCAGTAAAAAGCAGTAAAAAAAATGGAGGGTCGTTACAACTCTGCTGTAATCAGGAGCACACTGGTTTTACACTATGTAATGGCGCCAATCGAAATACATATTTGTCAGTGTTACAGCATTCACAGTGCTTCGTAACAAATTTATTTTGGGTTTTGGGGTAAGAGTTAGTGAAACTACTGAATGGAAAATGGATTTTTCACATTTCATAAATCTAATATCCTGAACTAATATCCTTTCCTTGACGCCCGGTTCAGAGGTAGCAAGTCATTTTCTCTTTGCAAATAAAATGTGTCTGTAAATTTAACAAATATAATGAATGCAAGGTTCTGTTACTTCGTTTTGGTGCCCTTAACTTTCTGTCACCTATTCTAGTTTTGGTTTGTTTTCCTTTTTTCCTGCTAGAAGCTGGCAGAAGCTGATTTTATAAGTTCTGATCCACACAGCAATGTGCTGCAGCTCCTGGCATCACGCTTACCAGTCTGGAGTATGATGCATCCCACAGTCTACTAAGGACTTGAAATACTACACAGATCTTTGGGAATCCTTTCAGATAATAACGCTTGCTTAATTGAAAGTAAATATGTCGATTTGAACAAGTGGAATTAAAAGATTTCTGAGTAACATTACTTTTTTGAACACTGAGAACAGAGACACTTGAAAGCAGTGTGGATGAAAATCACAGGACTAATTAAAGAGCAGGACTACCAGAACTGAGATAAGACTTTGTCTGTGGTTTCTGATTTTTTGGGCAATGTGTGGCCCAGCAGAACTGTGCATCCTGCACATTTCTCAGCTGTCTCTCTTCATCCACTCTTCCCATGTGTGATCTCTGTGTCAGATGCAAACGCTTTAGGAGAAAAATTCTGCATAGGTAGAAAGTTTAAAAAAATAAGCGAGACTAGGAAAAATAAGTCTAGGCATTGGAAAATATAGTGCCTTTTAAGACATGCAGGTTTTACACACAGCATTGTCACAAGTTCATTCACTCCTCCAGAAAACAAATGATTTGTTTAGAAGCAAAGTCAGCCGCTTTATGGAGAAATAAATATAACTTTACAACTTAATCTCAGTATAAACATTTCTTGTGGTTGAAACTACTTTGTTGTTATTGTTGTATTAATCTTACAGGACACACGGATATTTGTTCCTGGTCCCTCCAGGGACCCACTGAGCCCCCCGAGCAGGAGGCTGACCCGTCCTCTGCAGAGCTCAGCTTGGCAGCCGTTTTTCATGGATGCGACTAAACCTTCAATGAGAAATAAAAGGAGAGGGAGAGAAAGAAAGGAAAGCTCTAAAGGGATTCTGTTTTCTTTCTTCTGCATGTCGTTATTCTCTGATTAATTTGCCACTGTGGAAGTTTTAGCTAGTAGTGTTAGTTCACTGTGCGTAGAAGTGAAGAATTTCACACTTCACAGATGCTGCTTAATGCTTCGAGAGGTTCGGTGGTAGAAGTCTTTCTGTGGCAACCTAATCAGTTAACTCCCCGTCAGTTATGCCACCTTTTTAAGTACCAGGCTCTCTGAGAACAGAGAAAATATCTTGGTACAACCTAGGTAATAATGAGCTTTAAAGTCTGTAAGACTTTTAATAGAGTTATGAGTGTATAGTGACAGATTCAGCCATGCATTGTGTTGTTTTCGGTTTGCTTATGCAGAAGAACCTGGAGCATACCTGTTGGGTTTTTTTATTCACATATTTCTTTTTACCATTTGCATGTGTCTTTACTCTGGAAAAGGTCATTATAAAAGGGCTGGAGAAATGCCTGGGAAACTGCACCTCTCCCCCCCTAGGATATTTTCAGGATTTTGGGGCAGCATTAATGTAGTTAGCATTGTAGTGGTCACATTATCACAAGTGGAAATTCTGACTCATTCTGAGCACAGTAATTCCTGTGTTTCCAGCAATCTGTCATGTCTAGGATTCTCATATATATGTTCTTAAGGGTATAACATTTTTTGAGTTATTGCCCATTATTTGGGCTTTTCTTTATTTCCAAGAGCACTTTATTATTTATTTATTTATTAACTTCACAATACATACATCAATAGCTAATGTATTTGCATGCCATTTTCTATTTTTTGTTCTTAAAAAAAAAGCAAATTTTCTAATTCCTTTACTGGAAGATGTTTCTTAAGTGTCTTTGCTGTGTAGAGCCACCATTGCAATGTACAATGGGTTTGTACATTGATATGATGTGCAGGGACTTGTGATACTGTTTAAATGCATGTGTGGAATGAAACAAGAGCCTTAAAGCACCAGTTTGCAGATCCTGTGACCAAGGAGATCTCTGTTTCTAGGAAAATAAAGCTCAATGCTCCTGTCTCAGAGTTTAACACCAGCTCACAGAGTTTTCTTCACTGCATTTTTCAACTGAGTTTTCTTTAGGTCAGAACTTTCAAAAAGGAAGACTCTGTAATTTGGATAAATCCGTAACAAACACAAGTTTCTTTTAAAGCATTTGCAGGTTAACTAAAAAGAAGCACTTATTTATGGAGACCAAAAATGGCTAGCTTATATGATACCGGCATGTTTAAGATTGTCATCTTTTTTAAATTTATTTTTTGAGGGTATGTTATGAGCATTTTGAAGCCTTACTTAAACATCCTGCTTAGTTTGGTTTGAGATGCATTTAATCTATACAGAACTGCAGCTCTTCGTCCAGGAAGATGAATTCACAGGGTATTTCTGCTTGGGGGTGGTTATCCATGGCAGAGAAGCAATTGCCAGTCCAGTTAGTGTCAGCTGTGTGCTTGCTTTTGGCTGGCGCTGTGGTACCCTGGGCAGCAGCTGTAAGGCACAGAGAGTTGCTGTAGTGCAGCCCCTGTGCTGGGATGGACGTTCCCTGGCAGAGCAAGTCCAACATACCCAGGTTAAAAATTGGCTGGCTGAAGTATATGGCTTTTACCATGTAATCATATCTGGCTGGCAGCACGTATCGGTGAGGCTGTTCTCCATGTCGTTTTCTGCAAGGCGCTGTTTATTCAGCCACTGTTTAAAACATTTGGGATGTGCAAACATGTGAACAACAATGTTTAAAAAAGACTGGTATTCTGCAAAGCGTTTTGAAAACATGCAAACGGCAGTCTTTTCTGATGACAGGGAGGCAGTTCCTCTGACAGTGTTTCCCTGGAAGTGTGTACATTGTCCTTACCAGACCATGGCAGTGCCATGCCTTCTCAGGGTGCTGGGGGCATCTCATTGCAAATGGAGGGTGTGCAGAGCTCTTGGAAGTGCATGCAACCACAGAGCGTATGCAGAGGCACTCCAAAGTTGTTTTAAAAGGTTTGCAAGACCAATTTTTCAAAGACATTTCTGGTGGGTTTTGGTTTGTTTTGGTTTCTGTTGTTTTATTTTATTTTGTTTTTTTGTTTGTTTGTTTCTTTCTTTATTTTTTATCTTTTCTGTTCCCATTATCACTAAACTAATTACTGTCTTAATTCCTATACCACTGTATTTACTATTTCTTGCCTAGTCCTTACATACCTTATGCTAGCCATTTTCTCTCTAGTCTCTTTTCATACATAGATAACTGTTTAATTCCAAGAGTATTTCATTGGAAATTTAACTCCTTTTTAACTATGAAATTCTTTACTGTCTACTTGCACAGTACTACGTCAGATCTAACTCCCTTATCCTTGGCTTTCCATCCCTTTATTTTGCTTTTGGACCTGTACTGCTTGTGCTACCTATTGGAAAGTCTTATGATCTTTTTGTCATCTCCTCCCTGTCTTGATTTTGGTGTTGCATTCTTTTAGATCGGTCCACTATTTCTGCCATAAACGTTTTTTTTTTCCCTTATCTGTCACGCAACCACCTAGTATTAAAGCCATTAACCTTTTCTTTCTGACTGTACAGTTGTTACAGGATCAAGCACCATGACAATAAAAAGCTTTCAAAGCTGTAAAGCATCCAGGTAAAAATGCAGCACCTTGAAGTTGGCATGAGTTGGACCACAGAAATTCCCACAATTTCAAGTTGCACTTCTCAAACTCAGAGCTATATAGTTCCATTTTGAATGGCATGCAGTCAAACTGAACCATGATGTAATAAATGGATTATCTCTTGATGTAGTTTGGAATAGATCAGATAGAGATACTCTCTGCCTTCCCAGGCAAAGCAAGAAGCCATCTGAAAGGGTTATATGCTTTCCTTCTACAGCACAGACACACATACAAGGTAAACGTATGTTAACTTGAGAAACCCTAAAGATCTGCAAGCCCAGGGTGAGCACAGGCTGTGCGTGGTCCCCTGCTGTTCTGTATATATTTATTTAGCCCTTGTAGCGAAGTGTGTTCAGCAGTGTACCAGCCACAGTGGTGGAATTGGTAAGTAGTGCGGTGTGATAACTTGCAAGTCGAGGTGTAAATGTATGGTTTGTTAAATGAATTGGTTCTCCATCTAGTTAGAGCTTGTGGACCTTCTCTGCCTTTGTTATGTTCTGTTGGTGGAAATGTGTTAGTTTATGACTTATTTTGAAGTTTGTTTAAAAAGTGAGCTCTGCTAGAAGTTAAAGAATTGAATAGTGAAGTTAGAAAACCTTTTGAAGTGAGGCTGTTTTCAGTATTATCACAGAATCACAGAATCACAGAATAGTCTAGGTTGGAAGAGACCTCCAAGATCACTGAGTCCAACCTCTGACATTATCTTTACATTCAGTCATATACTTCATCTGCTGGGTTCTCATAACAGAGGAAGACCTGCTGTGTGTACACAAGCTTGGTCTGATCTCCATGAAACAAAAGAGTGGAAGAGAAAGACTCAAAACAAAAATCTCAGGGTTTTAGATGCAAATAAACTCTTCAGCTGCTGCTTCAAACCTAACTGTGCCTATCCGGATCTAGCATAGCAGAATTGTCTGAGCAGCTCTTTGAAAGAAAGGAGGGGCCTGGCACCTGTTATTGTCTAGAAAGGCTGCAGCTAATTTTGGACTATTTACATTCAGCAGTGCGAGGAGTGCTCAGACACCAGGATACTCCATTCTCACTCCGGTTGCACTAACCAGTTATTTTAACAGCCTGTTCTCTGTCTCAGAAGTGATTCCCGAGAAAGTATTTTTGTCAGTCTTTGGATTTCAAGACTTCGAGCTTTTAGTAACTTAGTTGTTTTTCTAGTTTCACGTTGCTAAACAGTCGTTCAGGTACCTAGAACTTTTTTTCAAGCATACCTCAGTCTCCCAAGCAGCCAATCTTTTCTCTTCTTCCCTGGTTTATTTTATGTCCAGACTTGATCTGCCAGGTCAAAAAAATGTAATGTTGAAAACTGATACAGATTGAATCGCTTCATTAGAACATTTTGCTTTTCCTGTGTCTTTAACTTGATATTGGCTTTGGCAATTGGTGAATTTGATCGAGACTCTGCATGATATGGGACTCACATGCTTTATTTGAAAGCACAAACTCTTTTGGCAATACAAGCTTTCTTCAATACTAGAATCCTGAGCTTCCTGTGAGTGGATTCTATTTGCGTGGATTTCTTGTCAAAATCCTTATTCATCTATAAATCATTGCATCATATGAAACTTTTAAACCTTGAGCTCCAAGCTTTATCCTCTGTGCATTCTTCATGCATGCTAGGGATGTTAACGTGTGCAGCCGGGTTTGAGGTTAAATTACATTTTCTGTTATTTTGATCATTTCAGATTGGATTGAGTTGAAATTGATATACAATTATGACACAAGTTCAGTGCAAAGTTTTCATCCGACTTAGAGAAATTTGATACAGAGTCGCTAAATCCGTTTGTAGATCTAGTGTGAATTAATGGATCCAAACTTAAGGCTGCCAGAGAGCCTGCTGGCACCAACTGGATTTTAATTACATCCCACACACTGGTTTGGTTATCCTCGCAGCAGATAAAATGAGTGGTGCAAATTAACTCTTCCAGATGCAAGCAGAAAAAGCAAGCATTGATCCTCTTTTCAGAGAGGAAAATATGTTTTATAACTTATTTTTTCCTCCAGGAAAAGAGAACATGGAAGAAAGTGTACAGATGATGTACAGAAAAAATACAAGAAGGACAAATAAGAACATTATATAGAAAGGAGTAGAGTAGGAAAAAAAAAAAAAAAAGATTTTTTTGTGCAGAAAAGCAACTGGAAAATGTATTGTATATATAGAAAATAAGATGGAAAACATATAAAAGGTGTAGGCACACCAAGACAACAAATTTGTTCAATAGGAAAAATATAAAATGAAAGCAGAAAATCACTTTAAATTTAAGGGAGTGATACGTATATAAGCTTATTCTAAGTCATTTGTAACTCATACTAAGCTGCAAGTATTTGAGTTTGTAGAAAAGTGCATACATTTTGGATGGGTGAGAATTTGCTTAGCAATGTTACAGAAGTCACCTAGGTAAGGGTTATCAAGGTTTTATTTACATAACCCTTCATTTTTATTTAATGTATTAAAAAAAAAAAAAAAAAAGTTTAAAGATGCAGTAAATACATGGTTTTTACTTGACTGAAGCTTGCTATTTTTCATTCCAAGAAAAATCAAAGCCCGAAAGTGAACACAATGAATTCCTTATTAGCCTCTTAAATTAAGAGAGTCATGAACAGATTCCTGAATCCTTACATAAATCTGAAAATTAATTTTCAGAAATGATGTTATTGCCCTTAGGCGTTTCTCAGTGAGAAAGCCAAGAAGGAAACGAGGCCTTCAGTAATGCCCCCAGACGCCAGCGGCCGACCACTGCTGATCCATTGCTGTGTCTACTGCAGCGGAGAACACTTGCATCCTTGTAGAGCCCTTTTTGTGTCATTAAATTCCGATATACCATCGGCTGCCGTAGCTTTACCGTTTACATTCTCAAATTAATGCTGGAGGTTTGACATAAAGCCACAAAGGCAAATGAATTCCCAGCTAAAGCCGAAACTTCATTCCTAATGCGTTCGGCTGTGCTGCGGTGCTGCGGGACATGCGGCGCGTGGGAACCCCCACCGCTGGCCCTGGCCGCACACAATAGACCGAGTTAAGGATGGAATTTCAGCCCCAGCCTTAACGTTAATGCAGCATAGTTCTCCGTGCTTTAGTTTCATCTTATGTGGCACTGGTTAGGACAAAAATAAGCCGAAGTCAATCACAAAGTCTTTTTCAATTATGCTTACAAGAGTCTCTTGCAAAAAAAAAATAGTTTCTTCTCACCCGTTGCCTCTGAGTAAATGTGAATGTTGGTATCTTACTTGCTGCTGTGGGAAACTGCTAAGGTGTTTGATTACAGATGTTTTAATACCTGAAGTCCAGCCTCAAATGCATAATTGCTTCCTGCTGTATACCTATCCTTGCTTGAAACTCAGTTTGTGGAATAGAATTAAAGAGGAGAACGCTGCCTTTTGCCCCGTACATGCATTTTTTATGAGCAAAATGAATGCTTTGTCAGTGCTTTTAGAAACGTCAGGAATGTCAAATCATTTTTGTCTGAAGGACTCCTTGGATGACTCAGGAGAAAGTACTTGGAAATTATTCAGGACTTAATTGAAGTGGGAAGGATACTGAAGTGTCGAGAGAGAGAGCTCCCCTCTGCATGTTTTAAGGGGGTGCTTCAAAAGAAGATCAATCTTAATTTTAAGTGATTGAGTCAGCCTTTTCTTCAAAATGTAATTCTAATTCAGTCTTTGGTTAGGTATTTGGAATATTGATTAGAACAGCTACTCATCATTATCCCCTCTCAGATGAAATGAGGGTTATGCTTCTCATCTTTTTTAAAAACTCATAGCTCATAGCTCCTTCCCACCTATTTTCATCCTTTGCTGTCTTCTGTGAGTCAGTCATCTTTGCTTGCCAAAGGCAGAAAAGATACATACTGGTGAAGAGAAAAGCAGAGAAGGAGGGGGAATTTACTGCTTTTAAATGAACATGTAAACTGCTGTCTCAAAGTTGGCTATATTTTGAGTTTAGCTACGTGGCATGGCCCGTGCCTGCTTCAGGATGCCCACGTCCCCTGCTTTCTGACACAGGCGACCTTCTGCACAGGATCAGGACTGTCCAAAACCACAGTTCCAGGAATAATTTGATAGCTGGTAAGGGTAGTCCATAAACAGCAAACACAAATTGGGTGAAAAGAAGCAATACAGTTAAAGCAGAGAGAGAACACCTCCTGAAATTATTATTTTGGTGTGGAAAACAGTCATAGTAAACTGTTTCTAAGGCTCATGTGCTTCACTTAGGTTATGAGAGCTGGTTTTGTGTGGTGAAATGGAGGCAAATGAGGCAGTGTGAGGGCAGCAGCTGGCAGTGCAGCTGACTACAGCTAGCTCCATTTCTCCCTGTTGCTGTGAGGGCTGAAATAAGCTAGCTCAGAGCAGGGAGAGGGGATATGCATGGCATCAAGTCAAAGCCATCATAGTCAGCACAAACCAGCCCACCAGCACAGAGCCAATCCACAGGTAAATGACTGATGCTTCTCTGCACGGCGCTCCCAGTTCTCCTGGGCACGGGAGCAGAGACCAGAGAGCCCAGCTTCCCCTCCATGCAGCCACCCCTCATCCGACAGGGCTTCTCGCTGAAGGTCCCATGTCATGCCGAACCATCTGTACTGTCTCAAGACCCAGGTTGATTCTCCATCTGTGGTGTCAGCAATCTGCAATGCGTACAGCCAAGCACAGGTAATTGAGTTGACAGTACTGGAGTGTTTGCTCTGTCCCTTGATCAGCTGAATGCTTCTGGAAGAGACTGAGAAAGTCCTTTCATTAGGCAGAGATCCGCTGGGAGAAACCCTTTGTACCCGCACAAGCGTTAGCAATTGAGAAAAAAATAAAGTCAGGCTATTTCAGTACTTCAATAAGTACTGAAATTGTAGCAGAAATAATAAATGGATTTATCAATGTGTGTTGGCATTTACATGCAGTTGGTTTTATCGATATTGATGATTTCAATATGGCAGTATTTATCTATCTCCATTCTTTAAAGAAGGAAATTTTGTTGTGCAAAATGTCTGATTACATTTTTAAAAACTGCATTTTGATCTTAAAATAACTTTAAAGTGAATGTAACAATGATATTTACTTTTTAATCTAAAAAAATGGTAACGGCAGAATGCAAGGACATTTGTTTTGTAAGCTTCCTATTGTTTTACTTAAATCAATTCGCCTCTAATTATAAAAATAAAAGAAAACAAAAAAGCAGCCTTAAGTACATTGCAAGAAAGTAACATTTACTTTCCCTTTTTAAAACTAGGAGGAGTTTGACTGTAAATTTGTTGCAGCATTCTGCTCTTTGGTACCAAAATGCACCAAATGGTAGATGCACCATTGCATCTGTGGCAGTGAATTTATAAGCCTATACCAACATTTCATTAGTGTAAGTCTGCTTACTAGGTAGGAAGCACTTTAACGGACAAATGTCCTTTGATTGCAGAAATAACTGAATTTATTTGTCAAACTGTGGCTATACGGCTTACACCTGAGAAGTCATCATATTTTTGATGTCATTACAACGTGCTTGTGAATTTCTGTTTTCTGATGCCAAGTGTAGCAGGTTCAAGTCCTGAACTGGTATTAAACCAATTCAAACTTATTATTGGTTTTGGAAAACACTGTGGGAAAGATGGTAGTTACAAAGTTCTATGTCATCAAGAAGTGACATTTGTGTATTTGGGCACAGATGCAACTGCCCTCACTCTGGACATGAACTTCTACATGTTCCTTACACATTTTCCATTCTGGCTGAAACCTCTTACACCCCGACCACTCTTTTTCTCCAAGCTTCCACTCTCCCATTATGCTTGCCCATATTTTCATTCTCATGCAATAAAATTGTGCAAGTGTGTTTGGAGTGAAGGAAGGTCAACTTTTTTGTGGCTCTCTCTCCCTCCTTGTGTCTTCTGCACTGTCTATGCACACAGCAAAAACAAGTCACTGTAACTGCACTTCAGAACTGCTGTTCGCTCCACTCACTATAAAGGGATCCTGCATTAACCAAGTTTATGTCTGTAAATCCCTGAAGGGAGGGTGCAGAGAGGATGGAGCCAGGCTCTGCTCAGTGGTGCCCAGTGCCAGGACAGGAGGCCATGGGCACAACCAGGCACCCAGGAGGCTCCCTCTGAGCACCAGGCAGCACTTCTGTGCTGGGCGGGTGACGGAGCCCTGGCACAGGCTGCCCAGAGAGGCTGTGGGGTCTCCTCCTTGGGGATCTCCAGAAGCCGCCTGGACGTGGTCCTGGGCAGCCTGCTCTGGGTGTCCCTGCTTGGGCAGGGGTGGCACCAGATGGTCCCCAGAGGTGCCTTCCTACCTTAACCATTCTGTGATTCTGTAATGAAGATGCTACTAGTGTAGCGGTATGAAGTTAAGTAAGGTGAATCCTACCTTTTTTTTTTTTTTTTCCTTAGGATTTGTGCAGAATGCAGAGCCATTTGGGAAAATATCAGCCTTTGTTCTTATTACTGTTTTTCTGGGGGGAAAGTAAAACCTCTTCAACATTTTGATATTTTTACATGCTTTCAATTTTGTGTTTATATCTTTCTCTCCCAGACTTTCACTGAGGTCTACTTTGTGATCCTTCTTAAAGAGCAAAACCATGGGATATGAGATAATAGTAAAAACTTTGCTTTCATTTTAAACTTCTGCACTCCTGATTGTTGTGCAACCTTTTTTTTTTTTTTTTTTTTTTTTCCTTTTTCCATTCTCATGCTGTAAAGACTATGACAGTAACCAAACTAACTGGGAGGGAGAGGAACAGAAATGAAGATACCTGTCATTATAACGATGGCAGGTCAGCTTTGTAACTGGTATGAACTGTGTCTTCTGTTGGTATGCCATGAATTCTCAGTCTGAGGAGTATATGCTATAGGAGTCTAAGAAGGAGGGATCGGGTATATGTGACAAGTTGAGCTCTAGTCTAGCTCTAGCTCGGTTCTTGCTTGTATCTGAAGGGTTTAGAATGCCTTTAACAGATGCTGAGATTCTTTTACAGTGACAGGACTTAGAAAATTTTGCAAAACTTTGAATGAATAGTAGGAGTTGGTACAGCTGATGCATTTCATCCTGTAATATTTGCTTATCTCATTTGTGGTAGTATTTGAAATGACTTTCGTAAGAAATAACCCTTGTTCCCAAAGCTGTTTCTCAAATCAGGGTTGCTAACTTGATGAAAGAAAGGGGCTTGATGAAGTCATGTAGTCACACACTATTATCATTCTGGTGGGAATGCATTTTCTTCCAGATACAAGGCACTGTTCAGAGTTAATATGTGAACTTGTACCTATCTATTTCAGATAAAAATGTAAAATGTGAATTGCTGAAATTCAGTGCATTGGTATCAGTGACAAGGTTTAGCTTTAGACAGAATTTGGACAAATACTGCAAGGCTTCAGAAGCTTGAAAATCCAGTTGGTTTTAAGGTATTGTAAGATTAACTATTTACTTCTTGTCTAAACTTTTTTATTTTGTTTTTGAGCAGAAAGATTCCATAGTTTTAGCTAAAGGACAACTGTGAAGCAATTTTCCGGTCTTAAATTTCCCATAGGGCAAAAAACGCTCATGTTATTATAAGAAGATGATGATTTTTATAAGAATGCTGCATGTAAATACCCTACAACTATGAACTATTCATTTGATATCTGCAATATTTGTTGAATCTTGTTAACAAAGCAATTACAGAATCACACGTCCCCCAAAGATGTAAAAAGAAGAAAGCAAAAGCACAAAGTACATTAGTTTTATTTTTAAACTGTATTTTCCAAAATGTACAGACCTGAATTGCAGAATAGCAATGATGCATCTTGTGTTGTAGACCATAACGAGGCTCCATACTATGTAAGAAAAAGTGTAAAGCGTCTTAATACAAAATGCTTATATGTAAAACAAAACCTTTGCTTTAGATACTTAGAAGTACCCCTCATTCATCTTCCATATTGAATTCTGTCTTTTTCAATTCTAAATTATGAGGATTTTGTGAACACCTTATTTTTTCTTGTTACTCCCTTCCCACACCTTCACTGAAAATCCAGCTTTAAGGGAAGCAAGCACACTATATTGGGAATCTAAAATTGTCTATAATAGGTGCTCATATTGTTCTGTGAAATATTTGAAATAACTGCTTAGTGATAATACAAAGGTGAAAGAGGTGGGATTAAATGATAGGTTGAAGCATTATATTTAGAACTGTAATTAAGTATGAATATGATAATAATTGTTTCCAGGATATGGCTATAGATTTGCCACTAATATCCATTGTCTTGAGATTCCCAAATCTTATGATCGAGTTAGGGACCATGGCGTGTAGGGAAAAAGGAAAGCAGTTGACATGGACTTGAAATGCTCCCCTCTCTTCTCATTGTCCACTGAACCATTTTTTCACACCTGCTTCCATGGACTGGCTACGAGCTGCAGTTTGAGGTCTACCCCCCTGCTCCTGGAGTGCTTCACGTCCAAGGATTTGGCCGTTCCTCTCAGACCACCCTCAGTCCTATTATTTGCAGTGGCATGTGTATTAGCAGCAGTCTTCCACATCTTTCATCTACCCCATCAGCCTGACACTAACCCTAATGGTTTTCATTTTACCTTCAGAGCCCAGTCCAAGAGCTTGAAGCTACCATCCCAAAACAGCTTGTATGTTCATCATATCAGCTAGATCCCCTGCTGTCTTTGCCACTCCATACCAAATCCCTGGCACGTTGTCAGCTGGCTGGAGGAAGTATAGCTGCTACTGCTTGATTCTGCAACTGTTCAGACTCAGCAGAGGAGAGCGAGTTGGCAATCCCCATCCTGGAGGAATTAAATGTTAAAACTGACAGTGTCAGAAGCCTGATCGCAGTTTTTAAATGAGAGTCCCATTCCCTTCTTGCTGGCCCTGGATGTGTGTAAAACACACAGGCACCCCATCACCAGCTGCATTATTTGCAAGGATCTCTGCACGTTCCCAATTCTAACAACTTCCCATGCAATGAGATACCTGCTGCCTTGCATGAAGCTATCATCAGTGAAATGCCAACTTCAGCAAAACCAATCTGGGTGTTCCCACCAGCCTCCCCCGTTCTCCATCCACATCCTGCCTGCTCGTTTGTGGCCCCCAGTTCACCCCATGAACACCCTCAGCAGAGCAGACCCCATGTGTAACATCAGAGACCCTGATGTGCCTGCAGCTGGTTTGAGTGGAGGCGGGAGCCGCTTGTCCTGCCCTGTCTGGAGGCTCCTGCAAGCTGCAAGAGGATGAGCCCTCCTTTGCATGAGTAATCCTCTTTTATAAAACACAGCACACACCAGCTTTATACTGAAATGCTCAGCTGCTAAACAGTCCATAGGAACAATCCAGAAACTGAAAACTGTGAAAGCTAACGGTGATCGTTTCCTGGAAGGTGCAATGCTGCCTTTCGGTAGGCCGTGGCCTACCTCAGCTGCACCCACTGGTCTGCATCAAGATCTGAGTAGTGCCACAGGCACTGACCTAGCTGCAGGTCAGTGCTGCTATTTCCTGGTCATTTCAAGTATGTGCGAGTTGAGATCTTGATACTCAGCCTTATTTGAAAGCTTCTGGCTGCTCCATCACTTTCTCACAGCCTTTAGCAGTCCTAAAACTGAGTGCTGCTGCTGGTGGTAAAATCGTTCCATGATTAATGTTCAAATATGCATAGCATGTTCTGAATTTTGCAGTGTCTTTTTTTCCTATTCTCACTGTCTCTGAAATCCTAAAATGTGGATGTCTCTGTTTCACTACGAGAAACATAGTGAAGCTGTGTCCTCTCCTTCTGCCCATAAGTGCTGTTACTACTCTTCGGAAGTACTGCCAGTTCGTATGATTTCCCTCATGAGTCTCTCAATAGTTAGGTGGTTTTTTTTGGAAGGACGTTGAAAGTTTTTTGTTTTCTTGACTAATTGAATCTTTGGGTTTGGTGATAGCATCTCTGACTTTACTGTTGATGCTTTAATCACTTTTCCCATTTTTCTAACTTCTCTAGAAGATACACGCATACTTAAACCAGAACATTATTGTTCCCCCATCTTAGGGGTTGTTCCATAATTTGATAGTTAACTTCAGGAGTGAATCCTTTAGTGAGCCAGACATTAACCTGGCAAAATACCATTCACCATTTGGTTGGTTTCATTTTTTGTTGAGTTAGCAAGCTGAATTTGGCTCAGCAAGAGTCCAACAAGTAGCAAAGCTGGCAAACAGGGAGGTACAGGACCATATGGCCAGGAGCAAGGGGAGTGGGAAGCAAGGGCAGCCTTTGGTGACAGCAAGCCATTAATTTGGTTCATCTGTGTTGTTAAAGCATGCTCTCAGCGAGGCCAAAAAATACTGTGAATGTCACATAAGCATGTTGTTCATTAGGACTGTGCTATAAAAGCTTTAATTTCTGGTAGTCTCTTGTTGTGGCTACCCACTAAATCCTGAGGTTAATCAAGATGAGATGAGGTATAGAATTCGTTCTAATTACAGAGTTGGTCTACAAATGCAGCCATCTTTCTGCATGGATTTTTTTCTGTTTCAGAAGGAAGATGTTGCAAATGAGGAAATGGCTGAAAGACTGTCTCTTCGGAAGCACCGCTTTATGCATTTTGCATCACTGGAGTATGAAGGAGAATATTACATGACACCACGAGATTTCTTGTTTTCAGTAATGTTTGATCAAGTTGAACGTAAGTTGTTTTCTCATCATTGTATTTGTGACAGAAAAGGAATTTGCAAGTACCCTTAAAGATGTAATGAACATATCACTGGGACAGGATTCTTTAAGTGACATCAGCCATCAGAAGCGAATTTATAAATGTGCATATGGATTCTCACAGGCACCACCTTGTACGCTGGTGAAGTGAGGCTGATGATTTAGAAATCTGGTGACTTGATGATGGCATTACGTCTCTGCATAATTTGCATGTCTGATCAGTATATAGTTCCTCAATTACTTACATGCCACAGAAAATGTGGGACTGTAATATGATAATGCTTGTGTCATTCCTGTCCCTGTTATCTGTCTGTCCAGTTTACCAGAAAGAACTCAAGTACTCTGTGAATTTTTTTTTTAAAAGAGGCAGTGATGGGAGTGACGTGAATGAGTATAGTCAAGTATAGAGTTCAGCTCTAGGTTTTTGATTTCAATTCTTTTCTGGTTTATAAACCTAGCTAAGGAAAAAAAAAAAAAATTGTGTGCATGTTGTTGTTGCTGTTGTTAAAAAAAAAAAAAAAAGTACTTTTAAAAGTGTGTACTTTGAGGAGGAGCTAGGACCAGCATACGTTGTTGTCCTTATGGTTTTCCACCCTCATTAATCTGCCCCATTCATTAAGCTTCATTATGTCCATGTTATTTTTTAAAATGTCTGTTTTCTCAAAAAAAAAAAAAAAAAAAAAAAAAAAAAGGCTTTTATAGCTTTCCCAAGAATCTTTTGCTTCAGAGTTGTTCAGAAAGGTTAAGCTCCCCAGGTTTCAGTGTCACTCAGAAAACAAATTGCCTGCTAGTATATCTGCTGAGGGAAAGGGGAAATCCAAGCTTTAATAATCGTTTGCTGGATGGTCTGCACATCCTAACTGACCTGTGAAGCATGTTGTATAGTAAACACTGTTCACAGCCTGTGACGCTCTGTTGCTCACTGCCTAGCGAGCAGGGAGTGTCAGAGTCACTTGAGGGTATCAAGAAGGAAATAAAGAAGGGAATTCAAAGCACTGTGGAAAGACATGGAGGAAGAAGGAGACTTGAACATACTGTGATTCAAGCCTGTGATTTTAAGGGAAACCTGGGGCAGAGCAGAGTTTACAGATCTGCTGGTGGTCCAAGAATAGGACACAACAACCTGTAATAAAAATAAAAAATAAAAAAAGGAGTTACCTTGTGTCTGCCAAAAATCTATAGTTGATAAGGGTGCATGGCTTCCCTGCTGACACACATTTTCTAATATTATACTAAGCTGAATATAAATCCTTAGAAGGACTATGTGACCTTGACAGATTCTGTGTGACCATGGAGATTCTTAAAATAACTTTTGTGTTTTTTTTTTTTTTTAATATATGGCAAATGGAAAGATTTTTTTTTTCCTTTTTATTTATTTTCCTATTTATTTCAGCATGTTAAAAACCTAGAAGGGATTTTCTCTTGAGTTTTCCAGCCTGAAACAGTGAAAGACAGTGAGTACTGGAATTTTCAGTGTTGAAGGTGTGGCTTTCAGACAGAGTTGTCTGTGAAAGCAAGGTTAGAGAAAGAAGTGTTTTCCAGTCTTAGCAGTTCATACATATTAATTGTTTACTCCAGCTATAAGAGTATACGTGCAGATTTTTAATGAAGTGGTATGCGGATAGGATTTATTTGTAATGCAGCCAAGTTAATTTCAGATAATTTGCTAATATAAGTAGGAAAAAGCTTCAAACAAAAAAGAAAAAATAATGATGAAAAATAACTGAACAAAAAAAATCTTTGCACTAGTACATATTTAGCATTTCAGGTTGATGTCTGGCTTACAACAATAGCATTGTAGACAATTTGTAGAAAAATGTTAATACATCAACCTAATGCTCCTAAATATTTTTTAACCATCATTGGTATGAGTTCTTTGGCCGGTAGCATAAACACAATGGTAAGCATTTCTCTTCAAGTTATATTGCTTGGGATTTTAGGTTGTCTTGTAGCTGCAAAGAGACATAGTATTTGTTGGCTAAGAAATACGGTGTTTTGAGTACTTTAAAGGCAGTGGCTTGTTCATTTTGTTTCAAAGAGCTTCCTATGAGAAAAGCATGTAGACACTTACTCAAGACTCTGTCCAGGTATGTTAAGAGTAGATCGGGATGGTGAGCTTCATTCCAGAGCAGTAACTCTATTTGGAAACTTTTGGCTTGTATCATAAAATTAATTACCTTTTAACCCCGAACAATGGCTTTAAAAAGGGAAATGGGCAATGCAACACTACTCCTAGAAAGTTCTTTGCTTACTGGCATAGAGGGATGCAACTTTAAAATGTGATACTGCACTCAAATGGTAAGTCTTACAATGCTGAATTTTAAGTTGTAATGATTTGGCTATTCTCCTCTTACTTTTTATTAATCACTAATAATAATAATAAAAAAAAACTTTAATAAAAGTTTGAAGCACTCAATCATTCATCCTCATAAATATTTGCTTACAATAATTAGAGTTTGCAAATTGGTTGTTGTGTATAATAATACAGAAAGTCTGGTTCTGTCTGTAGGTTGTTCTCAAGTTTTGTTTTTGCTGTCTTTCTCTCAGCCCAGAGCCCAGAACATAACATCAGCTTCCATCCCCCAAAACCCCAAGAAATGTTCTCTCAAATGCGGTCTTTGCGGCAGATTTGGGAAGTTGTTTAATTCTAGCTATGTCGGACCAATAGAGCAAACAAGTTCCAAAATGCCGGGTTGCTTACTTCAAACAATCTGCTGGCTGTTCGATCGCTTACCAAGGTCCGACTGAGACTGCTGACCGCAGGAGGGAAGATAGCATCTCAGCAGGGCTTCTGTACATCCTCAACAGTATCTTAGATGTTATCCAGAAGCACCCAGTGCTTACTGTGAAGCACTGATGTCAGTGCTGTTGCTGAAATGTAGTAATTAATGAGCATAAATTTATTTTGGGGAATATAAGAATAATAATATACAGTAAATTCTGGGTTTGTGGTTAGTATTGATAAAGCTTCCCTTAAAGACTGCAGACCATAAAAACAAATTGCTGAGATGCTTGAGAGCTATTTTTACTTTTTGTGTGATTATTATGAAGATTGTATAGAAGGTGCTGCAGCACTGCATATGAAAGAAATCACTGTGTTTTCATAAGTCTCTTATGTGGTTGCTGCCTCCTCCTTCTACTTTTTAAGTGAAAAAATGAGCTTCAGAGTTATCTTCCTCTTTTCTTTGTGTACTCTAGCCTGTTTTCCCTCTTCACACAGCACTTTTTGGATAACTCTTAGTTTTCTACAGAAGTGTAGTCTTGTTTCTTCTCCTGGAAATGTTTATTTTGCTTGCTTTCTTTCCGACTGCTTTTTTCCCCTAACATTTTTATTCCATTGCATTCATTTATCTATCCTTTTGCAAACTAATGGAGTCTGTTCTCACTTTTATTTCTTCATAGTTTGTTTTGTTGTTTGTTTTCTTTTTTTATCCAGATGCCTAAAGAAGTGGTCGGGGAATGTGTCTGTGTTTCATGTAAGCACACACACAAAACTGAACTGTGGACAATGTTAGAAGGGCAGTGATTGCTATCCTCCTCTGTACTTTCAGACAGGGAATGGGGAGGACCATAAGGCTTGTGGTTTGTTCTGCAAATCAACCATAAGACAAGGCTGGGCAAACATTGCAAATGCTGCCAGCCTCACAGAAGGGGATCTTGGAGTGTGGGGAGATGCTATTCCCCCACCAGCAAAAGGGGGAGATGAATACTTGTCCCTGACGTGGCTACAATAATTAATCCTGTGCAGTTTCATTTAAGTTATTGAGGATAGAAAAACCCCCATTGGACTTAAGTGCTTCCACCTTTTCATAGTGGGGAGAACCAAAAAATGAAAGGAAAACTTTCAGCTAATGCACAAGGAAAAACTTCACAACTTATCTCAATAGTCTATCCCTTATTTTGCCAGGAATTGGATTTGTCCTATAACACTTAGTGTGCTCCTTTCATCGGGTCCTAAGAGAACATCAGCTTTAGGCCAGGGCTTTTGAAATTAAACTTGAGATTGGATGTAGACAAAAAAGACACAAAAATGTAAGACTGGTGTTTACATAGGGGATTTTTTTTTACAACATCAGTAGTTCAATCCTTGCTTTTCTCAACAGAATGAAGTTCCAGCAATACCTATCCAAGGATATAACAGTAGGCAATAGTTAGGCAGAATAACTGTCGCCAGTCCATCTTAGCTAGCTGGCTGATGCTTGGGTTGGCATTGCAGCCTCCTGTACATTGCAAGTCTGTACAAACCAGCAATGTTGCCCCAAAATCATAGAGTGAATCATATAGTGGCTTGGGTTGGAAAGGACCTCAAAGATCATCTGTTTCCAAAAAGCGTGGAAGGAGTCCCTCAGCTCTGCCTGGTTGCTTTCACCTTGTGCTGCCTGCCCTCTGCCAGCACAAAACATCGCACAGCCACATGCTGAGCCCAGCTGAGGGACTAACATGGGGTGGAAGGAGTCATTTCTTCCTGCAGGCTTTCTGAAGTAAGTCAGTTGTCTCCAGTTTGCTCTAGAGCTGTGTAAGTTCTCCTGGGGATGCTAGATGTGGGAGCAGCCCATTGCTTTGCCCACACTGAAGCACCTGAAACAAGCTCTCCATGCATTCCTGGGCAAGCAGCAGCTTCTCGTTTCTGCCCCTGAGCCTCAAGGTGCCTCACACTGAATCACCTAAGTCTGGTTTATTGCCATGAGTTTAACTTCAAAACACCTTTAAAAGGTGAGAACACCAAGTAAATAAGCTGTGTGCACCAAGGTGCTGAGGCTGATCACAGCATTCTGTCGTTTTATTCCTATTCAGGCATAAACACTCCCAAAGGAGCCAGCAAAAGGACAGAATGAGAAGCAGTCATGAGTAGGGAACAGTGGTCCTTGTCCAACAGCCTTGGGTGGGTTTTTTTTTGATTTGGTGATTTTCAATGGAGATTGCTTTGTAATCTCCTGTTGGTTTTTTAGCATAATTCAATGTGAACCAAAGTAAACATGGTGGTGTGTAAACCAGATGGGTAGTTGCATTGTTGGTGCTGGATCAAAAGTGCTGAAGCTGGAAAATACCAAAATATTTTAGCTATGCCGAGATTGTCGAGTGAATTCCTGTACACAGTTGGGTGGAATTTTTTACTGAAACAAAATCTTAGGTGTGCCCTTTGACAAAGTTGCAAAACATGCAATAAATTATGACTTACTATAGAACAATTTTGCAGATAAGGAAACAGATGAACTGTAGTGCAAATACATCAGCCATCATAAAATCCTACCCAGCTGATCTTGAACCCTGCTTGATAGACCTTAGTTCCCTAGTTCTGTTCATTTGCTTCCTGGTGCATAGGTTTCTCTGTTAGTCATTTTCTGTAATGCGGGCCAAACAATTGCGAAATCTTGGCATTCCTATTGATTAAATCACACCTGCAAATTTATTTACTATCAGAGTGATAATGAAGAAAAATATTTACAGTCCTGCCATTTAAGGAGAAAAAGCTGATAACAAATGCAGGGTTTTGTGACAGACTTATTTTGTTTTGCATATTGACAAAGCAAAGAGCTTTATAAAGGAAGAATGGCACAATCAAAAAAAAAATTGCTTGCTTTTCCACAGAGTGTTTCACGCCAGATTACCTTCGTAAATATTTGCTTAATTTTATTACTGTTAGTTGTTTTGAGGAAGGTAAAGCATCCGCCTTTCTGTAAACAGTGACAAACAGTCAATGAAATCTGGTATTGTGACACAGTGTTTGTGCCAGTATAAAACACCTGCAACGGTGTTTTGTACCAGTTAACTCAGTGTGTACTAAATGCACCTTTGGGATGGTTGGATTCCTGCCTCTATGCCATGCAATCTCGTGTTAAACCATGTTACCACAGGGATGCTCAGCAAACATTGCAAAACCAGCAAATCCATCTGGGTAATCTGTAGGATGTTAATGGAAACTGCAGTATCGGATGCAATGATCAATTAGTGAGACAGTGGGTTTGTGTCACTCTCCTTACCACAGTGTAAAAGCTTTTCCATATCCAGTAATATCAAATAAGAATAATATGAACTTGCATCAAAAATGCTGGCATTTTTAATATGACAGGTATAAGAAGGATAAGGCTCATCTGATTTACACTGGATATGCATTAAAATTCAGCAGTATTTGTAAAAGATCCTTCCAGTTTCATGTAACCTTGTGTTTTATACAGTAGTGTGGACTTAGGCTTGTATGCCAAATTATACAGCCAATGTTGTGTTAGAACTTGTCCAGAGAAGTACCATCTCTGATATGCTGATGTTGTAGAACATGTCAGAAAATCTGTATTAAATTTTGAAAAGGGCTAAAGGTACAAGAATGTTTCAGAAGATGAAGATTTTTCAATACATTAAACCTGGACCATGTTTGTGTTCGTTTTTCTGGAGAAGATTATACTCTTCCAGAAATACCTTTCTCTTCCAAGTAGAAGACAAACCTTCAGGATAGCTTGTCTGATAGCAACTGACACCTAATAGATAAAGATTTTGAACCTGGAAACTTCTGTGTGTATTCAGTCCATATTTAATATATCATAGCATCTTTACTTCCTGATCAACTCCTTTATCTGCAGCACTTTTCAGAAGTTAAAACAGATTTTCCTGTGCTTGGTAACATGAAAATGCCAGAGGCGATATTGGCATGGTTGAGTCCTAACACAGCACATGACAAAGAATATAAATAGGGTTTAAGTTTGCGGGGAGAAGCTGTTTGATTTCAGTTTTCTTTGAAAACGTGGTTGGCACAAGGTTGTAATGTGTTGGCAGGTTGGTTATGATGTGTGGCTGCACATTGCTACAGCATCAGCATGGTCAGGAATGTGAACGAATCCGAGGAAGGGATGCAATGCAAGATTGCAACAGCTAGAAAACCAAGTTCTCCATTGTGCTTGGTGGAGGTCAGTGCTGGTGCAGTCAGTGAAGTTTGGAGAGCCAAGTGTGACCAGGCACTTTAGGATGGGCTGAATCAGTTTTTTTGCCCATATCTTGAATTTCTGCCTACAGTGGGAGTTCAGATGCCTGTACTCCAGTGTCTTAATTTTGACCTGAATGTTATATATGATAACTAATCAAAATGATATGAGTTATGCATGAGTTTCAGATCTAAAGCCTAGGATTCAGAGTTGAAGACTGATATTGAAGCTTGTGTGAGCTGTGAAGCTCCATATGGGAAGCGTAGATTGAAACAGGGAGCCATTGGCACGGTTGGGAACTTAATTCAGTCTTTCTGAATTTCTGACGTTTTAACTAAGGGTTTTTTACTCTCTCACTTTGCATTTAGTGGCTTTTAGTACTGGTATTTTGTTGTTGCTCAGATTCTCCAAGCGTGACGTGCAAACTGGGATATGCAGGACAGACATTGTCCCTAGATGAAAGGTAAAGGGAAGCAGCAGGCAAAAAGTGACATACTGGTTTAAAGTCATGGTATGAACCTCTTCGGAGTTTTAGAGAATCAGCCACTTCTGGCCAAAGCCTCTTAGTTGTCATTTACTCGTTTCTTAGAGCAGGGTTATAATGAAGGAAAACGATGTTACAGTTGAGGGTTCTGCATACATAAGCAGACAACCAGGTTGCTGAAATAGTCTGCATTTGTAACCAGCCCATATCATGAATTTGTCACCCATCATCAAAACGTCTTTAGGAAATCCTACCATAACCCTAAGAAACTCTTTCAAGAAACATATTACATACATCTGGCATTTCATTTTCTCTTAACTGTCCAAATGCAGCACTGAAATTGGTGTTCTGGATAAAATATCAGATGGATTTGGATAGGATGTTGCTCCTCAGTCAGTTGTTGTTGAATTGACAAGCTAGTCAGTATCTTTTTTTCTTCTGTCCTCAGCAGCAGTTTGTTAACACTGGTAACAGAGTTACATAGACAGTGTTGTAACATTGATTGTGTCTACTGGGTTGGTGTATCTGAAAATTAATTTGAAATTGTTCTTCACCTAGAAACAGAAGAACTACTGCAGAAAATCATAATATCTTGCTAGTGAGTATTCATGTTTGGACTTAAACTTTGTTGTAAAATCAGAATAAAGGCTTGTGTACTTTCAGAGTGGTTGCATCACAGGGTACAAAGTAGCAGAATCTGAATTAGGATTCTTATGGGGAAATGGGATCTTCCCCCCCGGCAGCAGTCAGATCGGGCCTGTTGGCCAAGCTGCTTTTTGGTGTATTAGCCACTAGCAGTTGCACTGGCTTATTTTTAACTCTTATTCTTCAGAAAAATTTATTAGTCTGGGAGTCCCAGAAAGAGACAAGAGGTGCTGGGATTAGAGCAGAGGAGCCAGGCAGCGGCCAGGGAGTGTGCACAGTCCGAGGGGAGAGAGGGAGGAAGGACTGAAGGGTGGTGGTCAGAGGAAGGGGAACTGCAGCAAAATCTCTCACAAAGGAGTAGGTTTTGCCATCTCATTGCACAGTGGGTGGGTGCCTTTTGGGAATCCCTGTTCCATTTCCATGCCTGCATCCGTGTCACAAGACAAGACGGGAGGTACCTGGGATACATTTCTTGGAAGGCCACTCAGGGTAATATATTTTTGATCCTAAAAACTATACTAGGATTATATTAATTACATTTGGCTTTTTGTGTATGTCTGCTTGAGACAACAGCAAGGTTATAATAAGCTTCTGGCTTTGCTTTTTCTTATTTTTCCTTTTGTGGCGACGCTGACTAGCTGGAGAATGACGCAGAATCAGAATTCTTATCTCTATTGACTGCAATGCTTGCTGATTAGTTTAAAAATATGGCAAGACACCGTGATTTGAAGAAACTTTGATAGCTATTCTGCTTTCTGAAGAACAATTGTTAATGAGGAGGTATATTGCAAGTTCTCAATGAATGAAAGCAGTTTTTTAAAACGGGGCACAAAAACAGTATCGATACTAAAACTGGTCAGCTGAGTTGGAAGCGAGAGGCAAGTGGTCTCAACGCACATCTTGAAGGATTTAGTTATTTAAAGTGTGAAAGTTATTGGTTATTTAATGGCACCTGAATGGAAAACAGATTCCTTGAAAAGAATGAAAATATATTGTGCGCATACAGAATACTTGTAGCACAAGTAATGGAAAGATCTGGTTATTAATAACAGGAGACTGCTTGTTGTATAAACATCGTCTGCCTTAGAATTTCAGAAGTCTTGCAACAGTTTCTGCTTTAGTTAACTATTCCAGTTTCATGACATGCTACCGTGATATTTAAAATACTTAACAGAGAAGTCACACTTCTCTTCTGTAATACATGTGAGCAAAATTCAAGAACTCCTACAATTGTTCTTGGGCTCTGAATATTTTTCCTATTTGTAAGGACTTCTTATTTTTGTAGAACACCACGTATTATTTGGACTGCATTTATAACATAATTGTTGGCATACCACCGAAAATATCTCTGGGATTTTTTTCTGCCATGGGTTCTGAATGCTTTTTTGACAGATTACTTTAGTATTATTTCTTTAATAAATTCAGTGGAACTTAATCAGTTCTGAAACATCCTGCTTAACTGACAATTAAGTCTAAACAGATGTAGCGTGAAAATCAGACTCAATGAATTTTTATCACTCTTAAATGTATTTTAATTTCTTGCAGCATATGTCCTTAACACAGACAGGTATTGTTTTGTATCTAAAAAGTGCAATCTGCTTATAAAATACCTTGGGTTTCATTACAGTACTTAGAAATGATGGTGCTCTGGCAGACCCCTAGGTGGATGCCAGAAGTGCACATCAGGTTCCTGCCAAAATCTATCTTACGTTCTGGCCTCGTGTTTTCAGTTGTGTGTAACTTTGTGCTCATGGTTCTGTGCTTTCCCTTAGGCCAGAGCAGGATTTTTTTGATATTAGTCATGTGATTGATTCATTTTGGAGTAATCTTGATACTTTTTTTCTCATAAGAAATATTACATTGTGGTGTGTTTTTTTTTTCAAATATCTAAGGTAGAACCATCAAGGATCGCTATCCTTATAGGCAGTGATAGCAGGCAAGGTGTGCCGGCTGCTGTGGCAGATGAAGGGAGCAATCCCTGCTTGCCAAGTGAATGGCTAAGGCCCTTTGAGGAGCTGTATTGCCCCCCCATTTTGAGAGCGTTGGCATCCATTTCCCAAGGGGGAACCTACCCACGTTACATGCTCGTTTTTAGCTGCCCAGCCCGGAGGCACCTGCAGTGGCTACAGCACAGGTTGCAGTCAGTAGCCTCTCTTGCCTACTGTGAAACAAGAGCAAATACCAAGCTCAGAGCTTGTTTCCATGCATAAAACGCATGGGTTTCTCTTGTCAGAGCCACCTGCTCACATGACGATGCCTAGCTTGGTTACTGCAGAGGAGGACATGTCCCAGAGCTGCATCTCAGCAAGGGAACCGACCTCCCAACACTAGCCAGGCTGTCAGAGAGCCCTGGTCCTCACCCTGCCATCCCTCACACTGCTGAGCACCTGGTCATTCTGCTGGCTACAGCTTTCCTTAAATCTTTCCTCTCAGACCTGGAAAGACTTGCATACCTGAAAGCCTGAGGATTTTTCAGCCATACCATTCAAAAGCTACCACTTTCCCCAACAAACCCTGACTTGGTTCTTAGCAGATGGAGTTTGAATATAAAACGTGGCCAAGCCAGCTGCCATTTGACTTTGTTCAGACTATTTCAGTAGTCTTTTGGGGAAGATTATGTTTGAAGTCTCCAGTATGATAGAGCTCATTTTCCCAGGTACTCGCTGCCTCCTTGTGTCTTTGCTTCACGTCCTCTGCGCTGATACCTCGGATGGTGCTGGAACTGCTGGGACAGGGGAGTCTTGCTGTGGTGGTATTGGCAAGCACTTAGTAAGGCACCTGTCCCAGTAGAGAGACCCTGACTTGCAGAAATCAGAAGACTTCTGTCTTTTTTTGTTCCTCCCCAAATGTTTTTTGTTTTGGTTTGTTTTCCTGCAGAAGAGCAAGATGTGCTTGTTCTTAACTATGGACCGAATCCAAACAGTTGTGAGCCTGACATAGCAGATTCTTATCATAGAGAATACTAAAATTAATCATTTTGTCTCATGTGAATGGGCATCTGCTTTTCCATTGGCTCTGTTTTTGTTTGCTCTGCTCTCTCTGACAACTTCTGAGCAGCCACCCATGCCCTGACACAGTGATTAATTCTTCTCTGTGGGTTTTCTGGTGATGGGAAATGTGACAGCTCACTTCTGTTTCATTGTCACTTTCCTGGGAGAAAATATAAAAACCTAATGTTCAAAAATTTAATCTGTTCCTCTGGCTTTGGTCTAATCAGCAAAAGAGACCAACTATTAGCAAAAGGGAGCAACATTTTCTGCAATGTGTGATAGTAAAGGCAGACTCCACTGGGGAAAAAATAAGAGTGGCTTTGCTATGGAGCCTAGGAACAGTTCTTAAGACAGTAACCCATTACCTGTAAATGCTCAATTTACAGTGGGCAACATAAAATTATTTTACTCGTTCATTACAGGAAAGCTGCCTATTGTTTGCTTTTCATTTGCATTCACTGTGAGAATTGTAAAAAGCCTGCTTAGAATTTGATTCCCATTCCAATTCAATCTCTTTCCACTGCAGCTAGAGCAAATGCTCATTTCAGAAGGACAGTCACTGTTCTTTGTGTCCAGTACTGTTGTATGGAGGAGAAAGGGTATCTGCTTAATCATGCCATCAGAAGAACATTCATACCTATTACCACAGCTCACCTAAGTTAACGTGTAATATCTTCTAGTGTTTTTTTAAGCATTTGTATGCTCTGTTAGGGTGCTACCTAGTGCCTTAGCAGTTCTTTTAAGTATTCCATGGCTAAGTGTATCAACATTTATCATATGAATTCTAAAAGTCAGCTCCCATTTTAGCAGTTTAAAAACTTAAAATACAGACCTTGTATAAATTTTTCATGCTGAATTTAAAATCAGTTGTCACTACTGCTTATATTGGAAAGCAGTGACACAGCATCTTCGCTGTTGCTTGAACACTTCTGATATCCAACCTAAAATTAATCATCCTCTGTTTAAACCCACTTGCTCTTGTGCCAACATTTTCTATTACCTAAAATAAGCTTTTTTTTCTTTTGAATCTTAACCCCATGATGCATTATAGATAATTATATCACGACTCTGCACTGGTCTTGTTAGGTTAAGCAAACCCGGGTTTATTTTTATCTCATCTGGCTTGGGGTAGGCCATCTATTCCATGGCTTCATGTAGGTAGCTTTATTCCATGGTGTTTTTTTTTGTTTTGTTTTGTTTTGTTTTGTTTGTTTGATTGATTGATTGATTGATTTCTTTTTATAAAGCCAGCTGCACTCCTTGGCTCAGAGCACAGCCCACCTGCAATCACTGTGTCCTAAGAAGTTGAAAAAGGATTGAAGTCAGGAACTTCTTAAGTTAATGCTGTTTCTGAAACAACTGATTTGTCAAACTGCAGCATCAGTTGTGGAGCTAAGTGATACAAAGCGATGGTTAATAGAGAAATATACTTGTACTTGGTTGGCATGCACTTCACTCTCAGTCTCTACATGTAGAACAGCTTCCAGCACCACAGGTGCTTTGGTCCTCGTTTGTAGCTCTGTGCATATGCCTGGCTCAGTGTTACAATAGAGCAAAATATGTTATTTCTGTGTTCTTATTTGAACAAAGTTTTAACATAAACATGGAACTGTGGTTAAGACAAAAAGAAAAGAAGATAGAGATCTGACCAAGAACATTTTTAGATGTACAGTGAAGGGGTTAATGCCCCTCAGATAATGTACATCTTTGTACACTTTATTCACTTTTTCAGTCCAAGGTTGCTTTTGGAGGAGCAATTAGTTTGGTCAGAGAAGGTAAGTATGACAGGAAGAAGACATCACAAGGATAATTAGAGGCAGTGGATGCAGAATCCCAGTTTGTTGAAGACTTCTGCAAGTTAAATGAGATGCTGTTAGTAGGAATTTTGCTATAAAGTGTAGTTATGTTTTTACATTTGTCTCCTCCATTGTCTTTAAAGAGACTACTGATCATTGTCTCAATTTTTTTTTTGACAGACATTATCCTCTAGATTCTGAGGAATTTGAGATCCCAGGGAAAGAGAAGGCTTATCTTCACTTACCTTATTGTCTCAAAAGTTCACCCCTTAGAGCAGAAGAGGTGTTTTAGGTGGTGCAGAAGACTTTCTTTTCTTCTAGTAGCGAATGCTGATGGATATCCCATCAGTAATTCATTATTAAACTTACTATTGTGGTGGTTTTACCGTGCTAGGCAGTTGAACACCACAACCGCTCTCTCACTCCCCCTCCTCAGATGAGGAGGGGAAGAAGTAAAGGAAAGAACAACTCACGGGTTGAGATAAGGATGATTTAATTAAAAAGGGGAAATATATATATATATATATAATTAAGGAAATATTATTATTAATTAAACAATTCAACTAAAGGGAAAAAAGGGAAAGGGGAAAAGGGAGGGGGGAAAGGGAATAACTAAACAAAACAAGTAAAGGCTATGTGGAAGTGCAGAGGAAAGAAATTACTGTCTACTTCCCACAAATGAGCGATGCTTGACCACGTCCTTGAAGCAGGGCCTCAACGCACGTAGCCAGTGTTCGGGAGGAGGACAGACGTTTCGCAACGAGAGCCCACCCCTCCCCTCTTCTTCCTTTTTCCACCTTTTATTGCTGAGTGTGACATCATATGGTATGGAATATCCCTTTGGTTGGTTTAGGTCAGCTGCCCTGCTGATGTTTCTTTTTCACTTTTTGCCCACCCCCTAGGAGGGTCAGAGAGAGTCCTGATGCTGTGCCAGCACTTCTCAGCAGCAGACACAACACTGGTGTGATACCACTGCTGTTCTAGCTACAAGTGCAGAGCGCAGCACTGTATGGGCTGCTGCAGGGAAAGTTAACATCCCAGCCAGACCCAGTACAACTATATAGCAGCATTAATTCTTTTTCTAAGTTGCAAATTAACCTTAACATTTTGGCCACTATGGTATGTCACAATTAACATCTGTTTTTAAGCTCTTCTATGATTTCTCATCACTTTAGTTCTCTCTTACATTTCAGGGGAGTTCTCAGAGTTTTCATGACCCTGCTCCTCTTTTCATTACCATCTTACCTTCTGACTAAAGACAGTGTTTCAAATTAGTTTTAGGTAACTGTCTTCATTCTGATATTCTGAAAAAAAAACTAGCCAAAACTAGGTCCCTTCAGTAGTCATTTTGTGTGGCAAAAAAATAAGATAAACCTTTCTTACTTAGCTTAAAATACAGAAGCCTTCTGTTATCACTTGCTTGCTTTTGGAGCCCCTGCTGTATGAAAACTTCCCAAACATCTGTTAATTGCTATGTGACAGATGTTAATGATGTATAAACAAGTCAGACTCAACAGGGGCTGTTACTGGTTTGCTCTGAGCTTCTAGATTTGCTAAAAACAGAATGAGCTAATCTTAGAAGTTAGAAACTCCTGTCTAATTTAAAGGCAAAAGCAATAATAACGTGGACCATCAACTGAAGCAAATCCACCACTGAAAGGAACTCATTACATATGAGAAGGAAGAAAGAACAGCTAGAGATTACAATGATGCCAAAACCTGGGGAGTTCTGGAAATAATAAAGCAGGTCAGCACAAGACCAATAAAAAACCCAAAGCAGTAGGCAGCATCTTCTGTAGGCAAGTTCCCAAACAAGGTAATTAGAATAACCTTATCTTCTCACAGTGGCAGCTGGAAAAAGTAATGTCATCACTGGTGTCATCTGCACTAGACTGGCCTTCCTAAAATTTTCACATAAGGTTGCACTTCAGAGCCTTATAAAGGGAAAAGGTTCCTTCTGGAAATTCCAACAAGACAGGATCAGCTTAATTCAGCTCTGAATAGCAATTCCATTTACCACTAGTCATCCTTATAATCTCTAGGAATCTAAAATATCTGAAGTTAAGTGCTACACTGCTGTACCTATGCCAAAAGTCTCTTCCCCTCAAATAGCCCTTTTTTCTTATTACACCGATTCACTAATCACTAATGGGAGTTAGTTGCAATTGTTATGATTCTGCTGAAAAAGAAAGTGATGTGTTGTGTTATGCTAGAAAAGACACCCAGTAAATTCAGTTCATTCTTTTAATAAAACATATTGCAAAATGGATGTTTCTTTTGTGTGTGTTTACTCAGCCTTTTCTTTCAATGGACGGTGTCAGGAGACTTTGGGAAGATGAGGAACAGATGGATACCACCAACTGCAAAAGTCATAGAATCACAGAATGGTTTGGGTTGGAAGGGACCTTAAAGGTCATCTAGTTCCAACCTCCCTCTCATGGGCAGGGACACCTCCCACTGGACCCCATCCTACCTGGCCTTAAACACTTTCAGGAATGGGGCATCCACAACTTCTCTGGGCTACGTGATCCAGGGCCTCACCACACTCTGAGTAAAATACTTCTTCTTAATGTCTAATCTAAACCTACCCTTTTTTAGTTTAAAGCCATTCCCCTTAGTCCTACTACTACATTCCCAGGGCTACTGAGGGCCCACAATTTCCCTAGTCTTCCTTTTTCCACTGACATACCCATGGAGGCCTTTCTTGTTGCCTTTCATCTCCCGGGCCAAATTTAATTCTAAAAGGGCTTTGGCTTTCCTGACCTGATCCTTGGCTGCTCTGACAATGTCTCTGTATCCCTCCCAGGCTATCTGTCCTTGCTTCCACTCTCTGGAGGCCTCCTCTTTCCGTTTGAATTTGGCTAGGAGCTCCTTGTTCATCCATACAGGCCTCCTGGCATTTTTGCCCAACATCTTCTTTGTTGGGATGCATTGCTCCTAAGTTTGGAGGAGGTGATCCTTGAATATTAACCAGCTTTCTTGGGCCCCTTTTCCCTCCAGGGCTTTGTTGCCGGGTACTCCACCAAGCAGATCCCTGAAGAGGGCAAAGCCTGCTCTCCCAAAGTCCAGGGTAGTGAGCTTGCTGTGCTCGCTCCTCTCTGCCCTCTGGATCCAAAATGCAAGCATCCTGAGTAAAACCATGGGATATTAGCAAGTGGATCTGAAACAACCTTGTGAACTTTGTTTTGATTCATCACATTTTAGAAGTTCCACACACCCGCATTCAAAGAAATGCAGTCATTAGTTTACTAAATGCTTTCGAGATACCTGAAATCTAAATATGTAAAGAAAGTGATTTCATCCCTTTTCGTCCTGTTGTACAAATGTATTTATGGTTTCCTCAAGAGAAGTCTGCTGCAAGGCAGAGGTGAAGAGAAGCTAGACCTACTACTAGCCCCAGTCACCCCATACAGTAAATGAAAACCATCTAGTGCATGTTCAGCTGATCCTTACATTCCTAAGCAGAATTTATATTGGTTATAATTTAGAAATTAACTGTACTATAACTGTACTGTAACTGTACTGAGCACACTCAGACATCTCGTCAATGTAAATTGCCTGTTTGTGAATAAGGCTTATGTTCTGGAAGATAAACATAATAGGGTTCTGAATTTTTGTGGTGTTTACCATGACGGCAAGACGAAATGTCCTAGGCCTTGATCTTAAACATGGAGTTCTCATTTAAAAAATTACCCATGTAGAACTGTTTCCTTTCAATAAAATGTCCGAATTCACAGTTAAATCCAGTATGTTGTCTCTGGTCTTAGGAATTAAAGCAAAAATAGTTTTTGCTCTCTTCACAAGCTGTCAGTGAGATGTAAACCAGGATACAGTCTTAAATGCATAGTGAAGAAAGCTATTGCCTCTGGTATAAGCAAGAGGGGGAAATCTTAAATCTCCATGTGCAACCTACCAGCTATTGCTTTTACTTAGTGTTAAAGTTACACAAGCACCTAAACTGATGTTATCCTATTGCAAAGTCAGTTAGGTGACTGCATTAAATTAGAGAGATGTCTTGTATTCATAGGCCTTGTGGAAACAAATATCTGCAAGCATTCATACATAGAATAGCTGAGGCTGGAAGGGAGCCCTGGAGATTATCCCAGCAGGGTCAGTGAGGGCAGGTTGCCCAGGACCCTGTCCAGTTGGGTTTTGAGTATCTCCAGGGATGGAGACTCCATAAGCCCACTGGGCAACCTGTTCCAGTGCTCTGTCACCCTCACCATAAAAACAGTTCATTCGTATGCTGATGAATGAATTTTCATCATTTTTTACAAGAAATGAAATTTCTTTTATTTCAATTCCTGCACGTTGCCTCTTGTCTTGGACATGACTAAGAAGTCTGTCTCTGTTGTCTTTGCTCCTTCTGTTGTGGTTTAACCCGGCTGGCAGCTAAACACCACACAGCCGTTCGCTCACCCTCCCCCCTCCCCCTCTGGGATGGGGGAGAGAAACGGGAAAGTGAAGCCTGTGAGTTGAGATAAAGACAGTTTATTGAGATAGGAAATAATAATAATAATAATAATAATAATAATAATAGTGTGTACGAAACAAGTGATGCACAATGCAATTGCTCACCACCCGCTGACCGAAGCCCAGCCCATCCCCGAGCAGCTGCCCCCCCACCCCGGCTAGCCACCCCTATACATTGTTCAGCATGCCATCAGATGGTATGGAATACCCCTTTGGCCAGTTTGGGTCAGCTCTCCTGGGTCTGTCCCCTCCCAGCTCTTGCTGTACCCCCAGCCTGCTCACTGGCAGTACAAAGCGAGAAGCTGAAAAGTCCTTGGCTTGGTGTAAGCACTGCTCTGCAACAATTAAAACATCAGCGTGTTATCAGCACTCTTCTCATCCTAATCCAAAACATAGCACCCTACCAGCTACTAGGAGGAAAACTAACTCTGTCCTAACTGAAACCAGGACACCTTCCCATCAGGTATTTATACATATTGGTATGATCCCCATGTACCCTATCTTCTCAAGGCTAAACAATTCCAGCCCTTCCAGTCTTCATGTACGTCAGTCCTTTAATCATCTTCCTGGCCCTTTTCTTGTATGTCCAGGATGTCCATGTCTCCCTTGTACTGGTGAGCACTGGACACAGTACTCCAGGTGTGTCTCACTAGGACTGAGCAGAGGGGAGGGATCACCATCCGGGATGCTTTTGGCCTTCTGTGGTACAATGGTACATTGCTGGTACATTATCAGCTTCTGGTCCACCAAGAGTCCTGTTCCTTTTCCACCAAGTAGCTTTCCAGCTAGTCAGTCCCAGCCACTATTGCTACCTGGGGTTTAGTCCTCCAAAGGTACAGGGCTTGGCATTTCCCTTTGCTGAACTTCATGAGATCACTGTTGATCCATTTCTTCACCCTATCCAGGTCCCTCTGGGCAGCAGCAGAACCATGTGGTCTGTAAACCACTCCTTTCATTTGCAATACATTTTGCTGGAGAAATGGCTGTACAATTTGCATTAACAGGGGAACCTTCCTTCACAGATCCTCCCACAAACTTCTCTGAAACTCGTGAAGCCATCTTTTGCAATCACCAAAAAGATGTTATTTGTGCTATGTTTCCTAGAGCTTTTTACCTCCGGAAAACAGATAAGAGCAACAAGATGCTGGGAAGGATGCATTTAGCCTGTGAAGAATGTAAGGCAGCCCTAAAGGAGTCAAATTGTGTGTGTTTGATGGAAGGACAAGGCTACAGCAGATTGGAACAGGAGCAGAGATTACCAGCATCATTAGGATAGTGCAGTGATAGAAATCAGGTATCCCGTTGATGAGATTTCCAGAGTTCATGATAGCTGTGCAGGTGGGCATCAGCCATCCCCACGCACTTTTTTCTTTTCTGAAAGTCTCACTAGGGATTGCTGGGATGTAATGAGCAGAAGTTTTCCAAACTGATACTTCTAACAAAATTTCATTGTATTTTTCCAATCAGCTGTCACCCTTGGAACGTTTTTAGCAATGGTTCTGAGCACTTTTACTGCATATTGCTGTAAAAAGAAGTAAATTAACTTTAAAAGAAAAATATTGTTTTAACAAAAAGAAAGCATTAATGATGGTATAAATAATTTGATATGTCAAAGGGTGAAATGGAAAAAAAAAGTGAGCTACTATGTAAACTGGATCTACACAGCATTTTATATTTACGGGACTCTTGAGAACCCACCCAATTTATGTGAAATGTCAGTGCTCCCAGTTACTTACTCACTGCAGTAATTTAAATTGGCTTGATGCACTGATATGTCAGCTATTTACTGCTTGGACACAAGCACTATAAATGCCCTACATCTGAACAGAGTTATGGTAACAGCACTGCGTTCTTCATGCTGCTACCACCCAAAAAAACTTCAATATTTTCACAAAATGTTTCAAATTTTTTTTTTAATTATATTATTACATTTCTTCTTTTTTTTTCTGTTCCACTAGGAATAAGAAAAGTAAACTATTTCATAAGCATAGCAGTTGAATGTCACTATTATCTTTTGAGCCCCAAACTCCAGTTTTGTGTTAATATTATCTTGCAAATGCGTGACCGTGTATTTGTGTGTGCATAAACTGATGAAAATGCATGAGCAAAAGTCTGCTGGGAGCAACAGAACAAAGTAGGTGGCCCCTGTGGTCTTTTCTGGCCTTGTTATCTGTCATTCTCGCATGTCAGCTTGTTTGTTACATATCAGAGCACAATAAATAAACCACAGTTACTTCATGTAATTTGGTACAGTTTGATATGGTTTGCAGTTCTTTCTTATAGTATAAATTATGTCTAGCCAAGGAGGTGAAAAAGAGAATTCCTCTCTAATAATAGGGGGGGTTATTGTCCATAGTAAAGAAACGCAGTTTGGTTCCCTACTGCAGCAGAACCACTCACCCTTCACTCACACAGGCCTTTTCTCCTTATTTCAGGATCAGTAAGGTAGCTTTATGCTACTGATAAATTCCCATGCAAAGGACAAATTCTTCACCTGGTACCTCACTTATGTGTGCCAGCACGTGAATCCAACTCGTGATAACTAAGTTTTTTATATTCTTGCATTCTTTAGTATTGTTGTCTTTAATTGTACTTACATTTTGTGACATTTTGCAAGACTCGCGAAAAGTGCACAGTAGGTAAGATTTTCAGATACATATGGAAGAGTACAAATTGTAGAATGAGATACAACAAGGATAGTTGCTACAGTAGTGATGGCAGCTTTATATCGAGCACATAAGCTTAAATCAAGTCATATACAGGAGATTAGAATAAATTTCTGTTGCTGTTAAGTTGTTGACCTTTTCCTTCCTTATGATAGTGGGATGATTGATAGGCGCACATTCTCATTTCGAATCCAAATTCATCTGTTTACAGTTAAGAGGCAATTTTGTCAAGTTGTGCATGCAGTTAAATTTTTTAATTGTGTTATTTCATTGTTGTTGTTCTTAATGTACTTTACTTGCCATTTAATTTTTGTTACCTTCTCCCCCATTAAAGTAGATTGTGGAGCCCTTAGGCCAGGGATCCTGACTTCCACCACCGTCTAGTAGAGGAACAGAATTAAACCTCTAGTGACACGAGGCTATCTTAGTTTATCTTCATCTGTTGTTTGTACTTCAAGCTAGCATGTGCTCCAGCACTACAATACTTCCAAAACTAGTCTTTGTTAGCAGTAGGAGACAATGACAACAAAAAACATGGCAATGCTACAGAAATCATCTCCTCTTCATTTCACAGCAGGTACAAAGTTCATGAATTCAAAGTCTTCTTGAAGGCTTGTCTAGCTTATGCTGTTTGCACTGCTAGATACAAATGACTGCCATCTCAGGGAGCTTTTCCTGAGCTGAGGTTCTGCCTGCGTGCTCTTTGTGCAAGGTCCATGGTTTTGTGCAGGTTTGGAAGATGCCTTCCCAAAAGTTTGAACTGCATAATATGCTCTGGAGATGGACAGGAGTCATTCTCCACCCTTCTGGTCTCTGAAACATACATAATGGATACAGCTCCTTCCAGGTAGTCTTAATTGTCCTTTACGATAATGTATTGCTCCAGTTATGCTGCCCATTCTGCCTCTTGTACCGTAATCCACTGTCCCCTTTGCACCTGATAAAGTTCTTAATATAACACTTGCAGAAGTATTCATCCACTCAGTTTAGGTATATAAATGTGAATGCCGGGCCAGAGCGAGTGGTTGTAGGATCTCTTTAAAGTTAATGGAAGGAAGCAGGTAAGTCCAAGGCCCATAGTAGACACCTATCTCAACGTGGAATAAATTGCTCTTTCATTGTGTCTGTTCTCTCCCCTGACTATAAAGGGAGCCTGGAGTCATCAGTCGGTCTGTAGACAGAGATAATATCTTTTATTAGACCAGCTGCTGTAAGCTGGAAAAATTAGACAAGCTTTTGGGCACATGAGCTCTCCTTCAGACCTGAAATAGGAGCAGCAGGTTTTGAAGCTAATTATACATGCGTTTATACATATGTTTGTAGAGCATCGTAGTTATAGCAAAGCACCATAGAGACCACTCAGTCAGATTTAGGCATCCAGTTTTTAGATATCTAAATGAAGCCAGAGCAACCAAGCATGGGGAACTTAACTGGGAGTTTGGAGACTTGCATTTCACACAAGAGAAGTTCTCCCTCTGGATGCTGCCTCCAGTCCTGACCTCAGGACCAGCTCAGAGGGCTGGCAGCGTCTCCTCAAGGGAGCTGCTCATCTGCCAGGGATCTGCATGCTCTGCTTGGCTCCTTGCTCTTCATGTGTGAAATAAGACCTGTGAAGTCTTATCTCACATCTCTCACTCCTGGCATGGCTGAGAGCTGCCGTTACTTGCAGACACTGCGCAGAGAGCTGTTGAATTGCAGTTCCAGTTAGCCCTTCCCAGCCTGGATTGCTGCTACACTTTCTGGTTGTATTGGAAGAAATCCCTTCCTGTATGCTATATAACACTGCAAGGATTAGCAGTGCACGTGTGTTGGTAAGCCTGGGAGTTTGAGCATATTCTCAAACCTTTCCTGTCTACATCCTGGGTATGTTATTTGGGTGGAGAGCAGACCAGCAAGTCACCTTCCCTGGATAATACCTATGGAAAAGTGGCTCCCTTGTTCTCCCTGCCGTTCCCAAAGGCTGCTGCTACAGCCCCAGAGAGGACAGAGGTGCTCACGTGCTCTGTGGTGAGCACCACAAGCTGTGGTTTTAACCGAATGCCGTGGGTTATTCTGGGATTCCTGGTTAACGTTGGTAACTACATGCCACTGTCTCTTTAACGGGTTTTGGAAAGTGGCTTATCTGAAATGTTCAGTCTCTTTCAGTTTCCTAAAAGGCTGTGTCATCCTTTGATGTTTCCTCTCTGCATCAGCTTCCCACCCCTCTTACCCCAGGCTGCCTGACTCACGGAGGCGTACGTCCTCCTGCACCGGCCGGGGCTGATGCAACTGCTCCTCTGAGATGGACACTTGCCAGCACTGGCCCCCGCCCAGGACCGTGTATTTCTCATTTCCTTGGAGGGATGATTGCTCTAAATAAAGAAGGACAGATGCAAAGCTTGTTTGGTAAAGCATATCAGAAGCTGCTATTATTGTAAATTGCCTTTTCCACTGGGCGTACTTAGATTTTAATTCAGGTGGTTCAATTCACTAATTCATGTGATTGAAATGACTACTGTCAATTATGTTTCAATGGAGCAATGCCCTAATTCAGTAAAAGCTTTCTAGCTGAAGCGGTTTCTTAATTCATTTAAATAGTGCTCTCATTTATTATTCAGATATTGGTGTGCCAGTAGCTATAGGAATCTGACTGCTTGGTTTGTCATGCCTTCAAAAGGCTTTCTTTTTTTTTTTTTTTTGACTGTTCTTGATTTATCTCTGTCACCAATATTTCAAAAGGAGACTTTAAAGAAGTAATTACTGGCTTGAGTTGTGCCCTTTACATTATTGGTTTCATTAACAGTCAGGTATTTAAAAATGCATGGAAGAGACTGTCTTTGCTTTTAAGAGCTGAGTATGTAAAGAAGCAGGGTAAACAAAGAAGAACTTGCTGAGATAAGTTACCTGTCCACTATCGTATAAAAATATTAATAATAAAAAGTGCTAGGAATTCAGTATAAGCTACTGGACTTCAATAATCTTATATTTTAGGCTAATTAAAAAATAAGAATAATAACCAGGTCTCCTGAAGGAAATCAGTGTCCATGATTCTTATCTAACCTAGCTCACTGGGGTCCAGGGGCTGAACTTGCAGAGTTTGGTTTGTGTGGAAGTTGGTAGTGGGCTAAAAGGGAGCAAAACAAAGCCTTGTTCCCAATTGCAGGCAAGGCTGCAGCGTGGGCTCCTCTGGAAAGGCCGCAGCATGAGTTGCACACAGCGTTTCTGATTAAGGCCCTGATCCTCAGAGCCTGCAGATGAAAACTGCACTGAATTCCCATCCAATCTTAAAGGTTCGTTTCATCCATCATTTTGCAGAAAGAAAGTTTTGTTGAATTGTGACACAGAACACTGTCATCTTCTTACTTTTTCTGGGAAAAACAAGTAATTTCCGAGGTCCCTAATGTGACTTTGAACTTGTCAAACTTCAGCAAGGATAGCAACAATTGCTATCTAAAATTTAAAAACTGTGAGGACATTTTTTTCACTTGGTTATCACTGTGTCTATCTAAAGTAGAGCTGAAGAGAGATCGTGGGCAAACCTTCTCAGTGACATTGCTGATAAGACAGGAGCCTGTTGTTCCCTTAAGAAAAGATCCCTATTTTATACTGTTCCAATCTGAAGTCTGTGGAGGAAGATGTCTTTTAAAATGAATGATGATTTCCATATTAGCAAAATAGAGCAATATTGAGACATGTAAAATTCCACTTTCTCTGCTGTCGTTGACGATAGTAATTTTTCTGCTTTTGCTCTTGCATCTGGTTGTTGTTGTAATGGTGGATCTTAGTGATTTTGTTCATTCTTTGGCTCTGAACATCTTTTGTCAGATCTGAGCCCTTCCGGAGCTGCACGGGTGTAAATGGCTGTTACGGAGTGCAAGTGGGTACTTGCTTAATTCAGCCCTTTCCTAATGCTAATCCTAACATTGATGTCAGGCTCGTTCTACATCTCAGTGTAAAAAATTGATAGTTGATGGAAACCCTTCTATTGTAAGGAATGTATGTGACAAAATACCCAGGCTTGCCGAGGGCAAATTAAAGCTGAATTAGCTGCTTTTGGCAGTGTTTTCTTAATTACAGTTGTCAGCTAACTTTCTTGGCTAACAGCACAGAATTTGTCTGCTTACAAGTAGACTCAGCATTCATTCAGTTTAAAAAGCTAGAATTTTTTTTTTTTTTTTCTTTCTTTGCAAGGTGTGTCTGTACCTCGTGGTTGTTTCATGGATCCACTGTAGATAGTGAAAGCCAGATGATGGCATCTGTAAAATAGGTAGAGACCCTTGAAAATGCTCACTGTACTTCAGGCCAGAATTCCATCACAGTCTTACAGTCTTGGCAGACCTGCAGGAAAGAAAAAAAAAAAAAAAATGTATTTCTTCCCATTCATTCCTGTTCAAAACAATAAAAACTTCAAGTTTCTTTTTCTGATATCAAAGTAGGACTGTTTCTACTATAATAAAGTTTTCTCATACGTCATTAATTTTCCTATTAGCAAAAATATATAAAGGTAAAAGAGTAACACTACAGAAAAGTGCATCATGTGGTTCTTCTACTTATGTGAAATTGTTCCTAATAATAATATCCTTGCCTTTATTCCTCAGAGAAGGACTTAGAGCCTTGTATATTTGTGGCCATTTGTCAGGAGTAGCAGCACCGAGATCTAGCTGATAAAGAGGAAGAGACATTTTTTTAGTGTCTGAACTGGTTAAGAAAACTGTTCTTACATTTGCAGTGTATTTCTTGCAAAGAAGAATTAGGGAATGAGGGTTTAAAAGACGCTGTTCATCAGAGGGCTGCATGTGTGATGTGTGAGTCAATAAAGGGAAAGAATAAGCACCAAGAGCTGCATTAATATTCAAGGAATATTACGAGTGGTTCAGTAAAAGTAGGTAATGTTTCCAAGTGAAAGCTGAGATTTCAACCTTCTCAGATGATTTTATATGGTGACAGTACCAATAGGGTATAACTGGACTTAATTCTTAGAAAATATGCAAGTAGTTATTGGAGGAAATTAATTCTACAGTTTACATTCTATTATTATTATAAGATTGTGTTCTAATACTTTACGCAAACTGCAATATGAAAAATAACACTAGAGCCCCAAATGTCAGGTGTGGGTTGTTGGGTGTTTCTTTTTTTGAAAAAAAAAAAAAAATTGCTGGTGTGCCAGCACACATGCTTACTGACTTCTGAATGCCATTTTCATTCACCTACATTATAATAACTTTTTATTTTGAAGCCCATCTTCCTCCACCTCCTCCTCTTCCTCATCATCATCATCATCTTCCTCCACTTCTTCTTCTTTCTCCTTTTCCTCCTCCTCCTCCTCCTCCTCATCATCATCATCTTCCTTGACTTCTTCTTCTTTCTCCTCCTTCTCCTCCTTCTCCTCCTCCTCCTCTTCTGCCACTCATCAAAGGCTTCATCTCCTCTGTTAGTCCTCTCCCTTGTGCCAGCATTCCCTGGTCAGTGGTAGCATGAGCACCTCTGTACCGTTGCTGTTACTGTCTTTTCACCTCTGAAACAGGTCAGTTGGTGTGTCAATATGTTAACCTTCCCCTGGAGGGTGGCCGTCGCTGAATGCAAGAGGGGAGGTGTTGACAGCTGCCACAGGTCTTTGTGTGAGCTCTCAGCAATTGCATTTGTGACTCTGCTGGCTGGTGAAAAGAGGCTCCACATGTCTACAACAGGTTCTCCTCCCCTTTCCTAATTTTTATCAGGGTAGTATTATTGTCACTGAGGATATATTCCCTAAAATTGAGTAACTGAGATGTTACTCAGCACGATGAAGAGAAGCACAAACTTAACCAAGCCTCACAAACTTGGCCAACTAGTGTCTAAGCTGCAGCTCCCAGTGCTTTGTCCTTACCTTGCATCAATTATCCATGCCTTTGCTGTTCCAGCCTGCAGAGTTAAGCTCGTCTCCTTCGTCGTCCTCCTGGAAGCTGGCAAACAGCTACCGCCTGCTACAATGCTGCAGTGGTGGTTGTCCTGGAGCTGGTGCTCCTTGGGCCACCAGGAGAATGGAAGGCACAGAGCTGCAGTAAATAAGAGGCTTTAAAGCAGATAACAAATACAAGGAGCATTTTCAGTGAAAATCATTGCAGGGTGGTTTTCCCTTTTTTCTTTCAGACTGTTTTTCGTGGACACGCAGCCTGACTCATTCCCTCTTAGAAGGCTTCTTGCCTGGTGGGTTTTCCCAAGATGAAAGGGCTGCCACAGTGCAATTTAATTCCTCGTTGAAATGTGCTGTACAGAGGAGGCGACATTTCAAGGCTGAGATCTGAATCATGGTATTTGCTAAACAGCCATTCATTAAAATGTTCTACGGTGGTGTTACACAGCTCAGGACTCAGCCCTGCTGGGTACAGTGATTTTTCCTTGCTCTCCCAAACTGTTGGTAGTCTGTCTTCTTTTATCTCAAATGAGGCAGAGCAGTGGATTTTGTGTTTCCTTTGAGCTAGAAGGTATCTGTGCATGTGGCTTCATATGTGTGCGTGTGTGAATACATGAACACGGGCTGCACAAAAATGTGTTCATACTCAGTGACAGGTGGTGCTGGCAGCACCTGTTGCTGGGGTCACTCAACACTCCACTTATAAAACCCTAATTTTAGTTGCTTATAACTTTTGTCAAACTTAAACATTTGGGTTGAAATGTTATGTGCCAGGTGCCTGCCTTAGGCTGATTTGGGGGCTGGGGAGAGGAATTTTTCAGCAAAAATGTTACTGCCAGCTCAGGGAGCAGAGACCAAGGCACTGGCTTGCCCATGCTGAAAAGCAGACTGGTGCTGGCTGAGGTGTTCCAGCAGCTTCCCGGGTTTGAAGCCAGAAGTTGCCAGTGGGGTCCCCCTGCAGCCAGGCATGTCCTTTGCCACCGTTACAGAAATGTGCTGTTTTTGTGAGCATGCACCTCGTTTTGGCTGAGCTATGTGAAAGCACGTGGCAGAAGGTTGTTGGATGTTGGATGTTGTGACAAGCTGCCCCTGTCACATCCCGTTCCCAACCAGCAGCACTGTGCTGGGAGCCCTGTGGATGTGAGATGCCCGTGAAGCAGCCCTGGAGCCCGAGCACGGCGGCCAAGAGCAAATGTAAGCAGCTCTGCCTGGGCTCACGCTGCGTCAGTACGGAGGAGGGAACGGCTGGCTGGAGTCCAGGGGAGCTGGAGGTGAAGGAAAGGAACAATGAGAGGGGTAAGAGTGAAGGACACAGGGCTTCAAGCTCCGTATGAGGAGAAATGCTGAGGAGACAGAGCGATGTGGTAGGGCGGGCGGCTGGAGAAGTGACGGAGCACAGCGCCTGTCGGTCCATGGCTGCTGGGTTTCTGAGCCAGCTGAGAAGTCCCACTGACAAAACACATCACAGCTCT
Source organism: Oxyura jamaicensis (assembly GCF_011077185.1). Classification (NCBI taxonomy): domain Eukaryota; kingdom Metazoa; phylum Chordata; class Aves; order Anseriformes; family Anatidae; genus Oxyura; species Oxyura jamaicensis. The sequence goes on from NC_048893.1 coordinate 185,947,283, forward strand.
GCAGCCGGGTGGTTTGCACGGGAGTACAGCCTTGTACTGCACAGTGATCTCCCCGTTTGAATCTATAGACTTGAACCTACTGGTAAACACGAGCCTGTGTGGTTTCACCTGGTGCTGTTTCAGGAGGAAGAGTTGTTCAAGTTACTTCCGCTTATCAGAAACAACATTTATTTCTTTTAGTCTTTTTTTCTCTGTGGTACTTCTTAGTTTTTGAGTACTCAGACTGCATTATGTGTGCCTGCAAATCCCTTTGTAAATAATCCAGTTGTTTCTCACTGTATAACCTTACTGTGTGACCGCACTGGTAGCCCGCAGAACGCAAAATCACGCCCGTGAGTTAGTCACAGATACCGAGGTGGTTTGGGGTTTCATCAAGGTTGAAAAGCGTTTGAACAGACTGCTCAGATTATTTGTAAATGTTGTCCTTTCTGGATCGTTGTGGGAATTAGAAACAAACTGCCTGCTGCAAAATATTCTGTTTCAAATTAGTTAGCATTTTCCCATAAAAATCTGAAGAAATGCCACAGAACCTGATCAAAGTTTAATGTCAGATTTTGTTATTGAATGTTGATTTTTTTTTTATTATAGGTAAAGCCTCAGCCAAGAAACTGACAAAAAAGGTAAGCAAAATGTTCCTTTCGTCTTCAAAAGAACTTGAATTCTTTCTGCTAGTTAACCAAATAGACTTCTCTTTCAAAACTTTTTTTTTATTTTATTTTCTTGTTTGTGTCTTTAAAGGAGGTGGATGCTGCACTGCTGTATGTAACAAAAGCCAAACCAGGACCGACCTTTTTTAGAGAGCTTGGTGATAAAGGTAACGAGGCACTTTTGATCTTGAAAAATACATCTTGTTTTTTATCTCATATAGTATAAATTGAGTATAGTTTTAAAGACAGTTTCATGGATTTAACTTCATCCCCATCTAGCCAGCAGCTGCATCTTCGGCAAGTCTCAGTTACACATGAAGGAGTAAAGAGGCAGGGCGGGGAACTGAAAGCCTTCTGAGGTTCATGCAGGACACGTGGAAGAAATCACAAAACCTACTTAGAAAAGAGAAAGGGGCTAAAAGGATGACTTTGGTGCAAAGTGGACTTTTAAGACCTGTTAATAAACTGCTGTTTCATTATATAACTTAAATGCATGGAAAGAAATAATAGAAAGAAAATTTGTATCTGATTATGTAAAGTGGCCTTTGTTGTTCCAAGGGTGGTGGAATTTATTTCTTCCTCTTTGGGATCTCAGTGGCCCTTCACAGAACCAATGTGCTTGGGTTTCTTTTCACGCAGCACTTTGCCCTTATAGCTGGCTATAAAAGGAAAAAAAAAAAAAGAGAAAGAGAAATTGAAAGAGAAAACTCTGAGAGCTGGGATATTGTTTGTGTAACAACAGGGAATTAAAGGACATCAAATAAACATCTCATTAGCATAAATTAATTGAAGGGGCGAAAAACAAACAAGAGGATCAAGGAAACCAAATAAATGAGTAATTAACCATTTCATCATTAACAAAGACTGAAATCCCCAAACTAATGAGAAAGACTGACAGTGCCTATTCACAAACTTTGTGTATCGTAGAGGTCAGCCTGCATCCCTTATCCCGTGGATGTCTCTGGAAGAGAAAGCTGCCCTTCCCCTGGTCCTTGGCAGGCACCAGCCACACTCCCTGCAGGCACAGCAGACCCATGGCCAGCTTGTGCCAGGAGAGCAGCCCTCAGGCTCAGCCTGCAGCCTTTTGCCTGCCCTTTGGTCTCAGCAGGATTGATTTCTTGCATCCTTGTGCAGGCGTGGAGAGGTCTTCGGCTGGGTGCCTTGCTTGCCACAAGCTCAGTCTTTCTGTCAGTGTAATGCAGTCTGCAGGCATCCCCTCCGTGGGCATACCTCAGCAGCCCTGTAATCTCTCGGAACAAATGGAACAATTTTTTTCCAATCCTAGGGAACGCTGAACATTCACTCCCTTTCTTTCCAAATTATTAATAGCAATCTGCTTTCCCAGGACAGCATTTAAAGGATTCCCACTCTTCAATTCTCGGATATTCTTTCACTATCACTGATTTTGTAAAGCTTTTCTTTTTGAAGTGGTTGACACCACAGATCCCCAGCACATTCTGCCTGGGAAAACCAGGAATCCACCAACAGAAAGTGAAAACACAGCGAAGCGACCCAGCCTCCTGCTGTTGAAATACTCCTAGCTGACTGCTTGGCAGAAAATGGAGCTGCTGATATGCTCAAGCAGGCGTCTTTTCCATCCTGGACCACTGATTTTCTCTTGTTTAGGACTTTGGGTCCATATAGTCTGTCCTTCCAAGATCTGGCAGGAGTTTGAGATGATGCAGGACCATGCAGTGCAGTCATCCCTGTCTCTATAACACACAGAATCACAGAATCATTAAGGTTGGAAAAGACCTCCAAGATCATCTGGTCCAACCATCCCCCTACCACCAATGTCACCCACTAAGCCATGTCCCTAAGCACCACATCCAAACTTTCCTTGAACACCCCCAGGGACAGTGACTCCACCAACTCCCTGGGCAACCCATTCCAATGCCTGGCTACTCTTTCTGAGAAGAAATGGCTCCTCATTTCCAACCTGAACCTCCCCTGGTGCAACATGGAATTTTCAAAGTTTCTGGTCATGATGCCCCTTTAATAACGTTGACACTTTTGTCTTCCGACGCATTATTACTGCATTTAAAAAGCTATAAATATTTATATATTAAATACTGCTTTTACAAGTACCAAAATAATGAATCTACACCTGTTCCATGATTTAACTGAGATTATTTTAACTACCATCAAATTGTTATTCAAATATCAAGCAGAGGGAAAGCTGTCATCAGTCCAGTTTGTAAAACATAAAGCTAGGGAATTCTGCCTTCTAGTGGGCAATTTTAAAATACGTGTCATATTTGGTAATACGATTTATTCAGCAGTAAGAATATAGTACTCTTAGCATTTGTTATAAAGTTTGAGGGGAGAGATTTCCAGGGAGGCATAGGGAAGTAAAGTAATTTAATGTTAGAAAATTACAATATTTTGCCAATGCTAAATGCAAGAACTTGGCTGCGAGTGTGCTGAGTCATTCAACAGTATGTGAATCTTTTATCTTTTAAATTTTGCTTGGACAAGAATAAAATTTCCTGTGCTTTTTTTTTTTTTTTTTTTTTTGGAAGTTGTTCCATTGTGTCTTTTAAATGTAAAATTTGAGAAACTTTATAATAATTGCTGCACAACAAAAAGAAAATTAACAAACTATTTAGTTTACTTTATGCTTAAGATAAATTGGCCATTCACTATGGATAGTAAAAGAACAGTTGAATAATAAGAAGAATTTTTATGGAAACCAGTCCACAGGTTAAAAAGAAATCATATCTCAAACGATTTTGGTATAATCAGTCTGCCAGAAAATGCCAGACATGCTATGGATTTGCTTTAAGGCACCAAGATAGGTTTTAAAGAACAATAAAGACATTTTTTACTTATTATTATTAGCTTTACCATTTTACCTATTTCACTCTAGTGAATTCTCAATTACCTTAAGGTAATATGATGCAGAGTCTGTGCCTCACCCCTACCATTTCTTGTGAGGCTCTCTCCTTCCAGCCCTCTGCAATGAGGATGACTAATGCCACCGTGCTTCTCCCTTGAGCCAATAAGCAGGGTGTTTTCTTTAAAAGAGTCTTTTCTTTACATCCTACCATCTCTATATAAATTTTGCACATTCTTTCTGCAAAATTTAAGATATGCTGTTCCCTGTCTGTACATGTAGCTAAAAACCTTCAAGCTCTCAGAGTATTGTATCAATTATTACTTTTTTCTTCCATCTTTAATAAACATAATCTACCATGTTAATATCCTTTCAAATGAATTGATAAAGATGTTTTTCTTAGATCACTCCGCTGAGTGTGTCATCTCTTCTTGTATATCCCAACACTGCGCTCTCCATTGCTCTATCAAGTGGAAGCTCCTTGTCTTCAACCTTCTGGATATTCCAAAATTTGTCCCCATATAGCACATCTCGAGACATCTGAGAGGCAGACTCCCACTTCTACTTGGCCAGTGATCTTCACTTGCTCATTACATTCTCATGCAGGGATCTCTGTGCTGTTTCCATTGCTGTCCATGACTGAGAAATATTTTCTATATCAACTTGAAAAGTTACTGCCTTGTCTTCCTTTATATTCTTCCTTTAAATATTCTACCGTGACACATACAAAACAAAATTAGGGAGTAGGAATCTTGATCACACTATTTGATTGATTTTTTTCCCTCCCCTATTTGCTTCTATCCATTTTTTGTCTCATCTTATACTTGGGTGTGTAGGATAAAGAAGGGGTTAGGAACTCTTTTTCTGATTGTTTGGTTTTGAAGTTGTAGAAAGGCTGGACACTTAGCCTAGGAAAATGATTGCAAATTTTACAGCAATGCAAATAATTGATGACCTTGCGATGACCATATTATTGTATTGACAATGCATTAACTCTAAAACCTGTCAGCAAAACTAAATCTTTCAGACTGTTGTGTTTAGCATCTTAGTATTTCTAAACTCTGGAAGTTAAAACTTTAATTGTTAAGTCACTGTCTGAGGTCAAACACAAATGTTGTTGGCTCTGTGTAACAATTTATCAGAAGTTAACTGTGTATCAGTGAAGCTTAAGTGGATTCTTTATCAATTAGCTGTATATAAATTACAAAATATAGTTTATCTTTACACAGATAGGCATGTCTGAACTTAATTATTTTAAGCAGCTTCAGCATTATACAATGTTTAGCTCACAAGTTAAAAGTAGCTCAGTTATTTTGAAAAGTGATTTACAAAAAAAAAAAACCTTTACATTTTTTTCTTCAAACATTATTGCAGGGCAGATGGTTCAGATTCTGTTGTTTAACCATCCTCGTTCTGCACTCTCTATCTTTAGCTCATACGCTCTATTTTGACGCTATCACATCTTTGTGTTTGTTCAAGCTTTTCGTTTAAGGTGGTATTTCAAAGGAAAACACTGGAATTTTCCTTCAAAAGGGGGGAAAATACTTTCACCTTGTAGAAAGGACATGTTCCTATTTAAATAAAAATTAAAAAAAAAAAAAAAAGAAGCCTCCTCTTGGCACGCAGCCCAGCCGTACTATCGGCTCAATCTAGCAGCTTGGCAGCTTTGCGTGTTGCCATGTTCCCCCTGAGAATTAGAGGGAAGCTGTTCTCCGCCCGGCCGAGGCTGCCAAGGGATGGAGTACTTTGATCCGTCAGGGTAACGTTGGAGTAGTTCTCCTCCCAGGTACTAAATGTGACAAAGCACATTTAATTTATTTCCCTTTTGTATAAACATTGAATGTTTTCAGTGAGAATCCAGAGATTTAGTGCAGGCCTTTTATTAATACCAAATAAACCTTGCTCTCCCGATTAGACGTGAGCATTGATGAGTCTCTGGATAGGGAATTTTACCTTCAGAGCACTAAAAACAGAAGTAAAAACTTTATTAAATAATAATGTGGCTTACTTTAATAACCTATTTAATATGATGTTAAACTACAGTTTTTATATTTATGAGATTTGATCTTTCAATTCTTGTTATGAGTATGTATATATTGTGCGAGTCATTTTTAACTATTCCATTTCAGGGTTGATATCTTACGCAGAGTACCTGTTTTTGCTGACCATCCTAACAAGTAAGTATTATACATTTAAAATGCATATGCATAAATACTCAGCTGCTAACACCTTTCCAGGAACAACTTCTGATATTTTTTATCTTCCAATTTTTTACACAATAGTTGGACTTGTATATAGTGTGATAAGGCATTAATATAAGTGGGTATATAACTTTAGTTGATTGCATCTTAGTTCCATACTGTTAAAATTGGTCCGTAGCAGTGTGTCAAAAATCTTGATAAGCCCTGCACCATAGGATCAGGAAAGTCCTTCAAGAATTATTGAATAAGGGGAAGTGTTGAATACACGACCACATAAAGAAGGGAAAGAACAGTGAGGGAAAATAAATAATTTGTTTCCTGGATAGCAATTTCAGTCATTTTGCACAATGAGATGTTAGCATTATAGCTCATGCAGTGGTGTAAAAAGCTTTTGCAGTGTCTGAAAGGTTGTTGCCTTGTATTCATATGCTCAGATATGGATGATATACATAAACAGCAGATTTCTACAGTGTCCCTTTGTTTAATCCTTTTTTTTTCATTTTTCTGTTCCTGTTCACTTTATGTCCATCATGTATTTTATATGTATTTCTTCCCCCTCCTTTACCTCCTTCCTTTTTCTCTCCCAGACAACTTTTTTAAAAACTTTTTTGCTTGGTAACTTCATTAGCCAGGGTCCCCCATCTCTTGCTTCAGCTAAGAGATGTGAAACTCGTGTCTTGTCATGGGTGTAGAGAAGAATGGTTTGGGCGGCTTCAGCAGAAGCCAGACCTGATCATGTGGCTTATTCTTGCAGACAGCTTCATCCAGCTACATAACAGAGCATGAAACAAAAACAAGCAAACAAAAAGCTTTCACTGGAAGCAAACTCACTTTATCTGCAAACAACAGGCATTTTGATGCTTGTGTGTGGAACTGATCTTGGATTTTCTAGGTTTCTTCACCCATACTTGCTCTCTTCTGTGCTTGTTACCTCTCTGTGCTGTTCTGATGAAGTGCAAGTGAAGCTGGAATATACTAAGATTTGAGATACAATACATACAACGAGCATTATGCAACAAGACCCATAGACTAGTAGTGAAATAGTCTACATGCATGTAGCCCGGTTCTGTTTGACTGACTTACACAGGTCTGACATTTTAAGCAAGTGACAAAACCAAGCATACTAGATCTCATGGTATCAGGGGATAAAGAGAGGAAAGAAGGGAGCAGTCATTCTTATCCCAACAGACTGTAGATGCTTGAGCCTCATCACTTCCATGGCCTCAAGGTCCACAGCAGGGGCTTAAACAAACTGAAAAATTTTCCTTGCTCCAGAAATTCACCCTCTCACAGTCTACTACCAAAAAGTACTGGTTTACACAGTCTCCAGAGAGCAGAGAGTGCTGTTTTAACAGATAGTGACTATTGGTATACACCACTTGCACAATTTAGTCCTTTTACAATTTATGCCATTTCTCAGTAGAATTGCATCTCTCAGAATGAAGGAGGCCTCTCTTAGGAGGCTTCAATTAGCACACAGTATATAGTATATAGTATATATACATTAACATAACCTATTTGCCATACAAATACACTGTTTCACCAGTACTGACTGTCCAGTGCTGCATGTGACATGAGCGTGAGTTATGCCATGTGTTCAGGTGTTGTTTTTTAATCACAAGTAATAGTAGAGTCTCGACTGATAAAGCTTATTTTAAAAGCACTTGTTGAAAAAAAAAAAAAAAAAAAAAAAAGGATGTTGATTTATTTTAAAGACAACCACTTCATAACTTAAGAAGAATGCCTTGATTAAATTTGCAGAAATAGGTGCCGCAGTTTCTATTTCTTTAAACTTCTATGGTAGCTGAAAGTAACTTCATGCTGATTTATTGCCTGAAACAATTAGAAAATTGAAGCAGTACCAGAGCAAGTTGTGCCACTTCTCCAAATAATCAAACAAATGCTATTTTTCACAGTTTATATAGGAGCATATAGAACTGCAAAAATAAAGGCACATTTAGATGCAGGACAAAAATGAAGTGCTAACGTTGCTGCTCTGGTTATACAGAGGCCTAGCCTACCGAGCAGCCTGAAAGCAGATGTCAACAAGTGTTGGTGTCTCTATCTGTGCCTAACAAGCATGCCACGTTAGTCAGCCCCCAGCTACACAACCTCTCTTGCTAGTGAGAATTAATGCAACATTTCTTGAAACAGATATTAATACTTAAATGACTTCTGAATCACCAATGGAGCAAAAGGGAAACCAAGAAAGGGTCACCAGAGTCCTGGCTACAGTACATTGCTGGCCAGCCCATGCTGCCCATCATGTAAAAGCATTACCTGTAACAACACTGAACCTCAAAATCTAATTTAGTGGGAGACAAAAGCTTTATTTGCCAACTGTGAACTTTGTTCTCTTTTCTCTGTGCATTGTATCATCATTGTCTTTTTTCTTTCAGTGCTGTATTGAATTTCATTTTCAGCAATTGGTTAATGGAATTTTTGGTAAAAGCTCTGCCTGCCGAAGGAGCCTAGGAACTGAAACTGTCACCACGACTAAAAGCTTTGCTTCAATTAGCCAGTCACTGAAGCTGACAGTTTGGTCAAAGTAGGAAAGTTTGCAGGGGAAACACCTAAGTACAACCTGCACTCACAGCTAAGATGAAACTTACGGGCTCAGATTTTGGAATTTTGCCTGATTCTAATTAAATACAAATATATCTGAAGTAGTCTTTGAACTATGCTTATTTTACGAACGCATACCTTTGGGGTTACATCATATCAGATAAGTATGTCATCTCTGAACAGTATAAGCAGCTTTAGGTCCTATATTTTCAGTAACAGCTTTCTTATCTGAAAATTGCAACACAGATGGTATGAATTACTATTAAATACATCAATTACTTTTATTCTCTAAATATGTTATAGGATAGACTCTTCTTGCTTTTGTACTAGTAACACAAATTTAGAGTGAGGCATTTCCATGGAAAGGAAGCCAGTTTTGATTATTGTGACCCAGTTGCTGGGGAAGGGCTCTGCTATGCAGATTGCAATGGTATTTATAAACTATCCTTACATCACAAGGTTGCTTCACAGAGAAAGTTAATTGGCTGCTGAAGATGTAGTTATTTCTAAAATATAAAAATAGTTCTTTGTTTAACCATCTTGCTATCACTTAAAAAGAACAGGGTATTTCTTTAACTTTTTGCCTTTTCAGAAAGACTCTAAAAAGAAGCAAGACATGAAGCTTTGCAGGATGGAACTGGAAGAATGTACTTCCAAAATAAAATAAAATCTCTGGAGGCATTAGCGTTTGTAGAGATACTGCTTCACTGCCCTCCAGCATTGCTCTTGGAAACATGAATATATGCTGCAGAAGATAACTCCATGGCTTTTGCTTTAATGCCTGTCATGACTGTGTTGTGGAATTAATTCACCTGCTCCAGAAATTGCTGGGATAAGTGCTGGCTACTGTAGTGAGCTGTAAATATATTTCAGCAGCACACTGCTCCTGTGTGGGCTTGCTAATGAGCAAGGTCACCTCGTGTAAGCAAAGTAAGATCAGGAAATTGTGGGAAGGAGTTCAAAACGCACAGTGTTTTTATAGTGCCTGCAAGACGCAGAACTCATTAAGTGTTTGCGTTGAAAAGAAACATCCACTCGATGAAGGAAATGCAGGGTAAAGTTTTATAAAATTCCCCCAAAAATTCAGCTTGCTGGGAGGCATACAAAACATGCTTTTGTCAAAAAAAAAAAAAAAAAAAAAAAAAGGCCAGAAATAGCTGTTTATTCTCAGTAACATTTGAGTACATTGTTTAGGGAGAATGGAGAAGGGAAGGAAAAAAAGGCCCGCGGCTACCACAATGGGAGCAGGAGCTGGGAGAACTTAGGGCACGTACAAGATCAGTCCATTTTCTAGACTAGTGCAGACAGAAAATAGTGGTGTACAGTATCACAGGGAAGAAGCACACTAGCTCTTTCACACAATTTGGGAATTATTATTGGTTTCTCCAGTCACTTCCAGTCATGTTGGCTAAGAAGTAGCTTTAATGAAGAGGGCAGAGCTGGACTTCAGAACCGAGCCAAAATGTATAGAGAGTATCAGTGAAAGACCGGGACATTTGTGGCAGTATTTAGACACTGCTGGCATTTGTTGCTTTGCCGTTGCATTAATAATCCCTTGAAATGGTAGTAAAAATTATTTTTAAAATGTTTGCTTATAATGAAGGAGGTGCATACGGTTTACTGGAAATACAAAGTCCATGCATGGCTATGCCAATTGGAATCTGCAGGCAATATTCCTTTTAGAGTAAATATTTATGTACTAGTGTAAATGTGTGTGTGTGTGTGTACACCATAAAGTTATTTCATACTTTGTTGCAGAACCCCAGACTGGATTTAAGATTGCTTTCAAAATGTTGGATACAGATGGCAATGAGCAAGTTGAAAAGAAAGAATTCTTTAAGGTATGTGTATATATGTTCGTATTGATTTTAAAGCATTTAAGTATTTGCATAGATTATATTTGCTAAATGAAGATGCATTAAAGTTTTTAAGCCTATTTTTTATCTAAACTGTGGTCATACATTTACTAAAATAGTTTATATGAAAGGAGTACCTAGCAAAGCATTGTTGTAGAAATGCTTATCATATATGAATCCACTTTGAATATCACCTTTAGCTTGTATCAAAACCTCTCTTACTGGGGAGGCAGGAATTGTTCTACATCCCTTAACCCTGGGAGCTAATTTAAATTACTAGCCCAAGCCAGGAGCACATCAGTGAGTTGGTGAACAAGGATGCAGCCAGCAGTCCAGCACCTGAGCTCACTGCTAGGCCCAGTTTGGCTCAGTCGTATAGAGGTAGCTTATAGGGTTGGGCAGCCTGTAGGGTTAGACAGAAGCAATGCCAGAGCATTGTGCAAGAATTCAACAAGCCAGCAAAGGCAGTGATTGTTCTCCTGAAAGCAAGTACTGGTTTTAAGGCAACTTGGCATTAACTTTAAGGCAATTGGCCTTATGGAAATCTGACCAACTTGATTTTAATTGGCAGAAATACTTTTTTCTTTTCATCAGACCCAGTTATATTATTTCTTACACTTTTTATGAGAAGATTAGACTGCTCTTCTTTGAACTGTGTAGGAAAGGCATGGTCAAGGAGATGTTTTCCCTCCCCACTGTAATTTCTGCATATTGTGAAGACTGGAAGCTTCCAGTCTTCAGGATGAGACCTAGAGCCAGTAGGATGGCAATTCTCCAGGTGGGACTTTACTTCTGGTGTTTCACCAGAGCTTCTGGGTGCAGTTCTCACAGAGAGAAAAATGGTGTGTTGTTAATCCTTCAAAATGTTTGTGTAAAAACAGTTAATATAAGATTACTGAGATAGACTTCATATAGAGTTTATTAGTCTAACTATAATGTGGTACAATTAGGCTTTTCCTGCCTTGGTGGTAAAATTCTGACTTCACTGAATTTAAAACTCCTTTTGATAGTCTACTGGTTGTTAATCTCCTTTTTCCTTTGAAGAGTCCTAGAGCAGCTGCAGGAGAACACTGAGTAAACTTACTTTGATCAGTTAACCTGTCACTTTAAATACTGTTATATTGATAAAAAATACAATAAATAATGGCACGTGGTGGACAAATTACAGACTTCCGTACTTTGTTGCTGTATTTTTGTGCAATGAAACATCATCTCTGTTTCCTGTGAACATTTGAAAGTGCTGGCACTCGAAAATATAATTACTTCCATGATTCATACTCTCGGAAAAAAAATGTCTAGAAAATCTGTTTAATAAAAATAAAGGGAAGAGTGGAGAGTGTTCAGCAGAGAGAAAGTTAACAGAGCAGTACCAATGAAAATATCAGTAATTTCCACAGAATATTTGGCAATAATTTTAGGAAACTTAGGTAAGAACTTTGTCTTTTTGTTTGCAAAATGTCCATCATGGTGTACATCTCAACTCTAATGTGTTAATGAATAACCAGGCACAAGATGTATCACGTGAATCATTACAGAAAGTGAGAAAGGCAACAAGCAGACTCTAAGCCCAAGTCCTTAATGCTTGCAACCCGTGATGGAGATAGATAAGCTGTTCAGAGCTGTGTGGATCAGTCACTGAAGGAATATGAGATGCAGGATTTCCCAGTGGATTCACTGCTCTTTCCTAATGTCAAATGAGTGTTCAGGAAAGGAGATCTTGAATGCAATTTCATGACTTGATGGAGAGAGTTTCTGTTTTCCTCTATAGCCTTTCCACTTTTTTGCACATTTTCCTCTTTTCGAGGAGGACTTTAGGGAAGGGGACGGACTCCTGTTCTCTCTCCTCCCTATCTCTTTGTGTTCAAGCCAGTCTATTTTTAATTTCTCCTTCGTCCATGTTTCAGTGGTAAAAGTCAAAATACAAGAGACATTGCACCTTATTCCAGTACTAGGGCCCAGAATCACAACGATTTGTGTTTTGAGGTGGGCATTTACATGGATTTTTTGCTTTGCCCTGCAGTTCCAGAATGAAGCAGACTTGGTAGAAATGAGGTTTTCACAGACCTTAGTTCCATCCTCTAATCAGCCCCTACCAGAGTGCAAAAAGTTGTTTCTCAAACCCTTACTATCTGCATCCTTGCAAGAACTGTAGGATACTGGCCAAGGCATTCATATGAGACTTGGCAAGGTGGATTTCCAGATTTATGCATCCCTTGAAGTGGAGTCTGACAGTAGTGCACATAATAACCCAGGCACCTTCACCTGAGACCTTCCATCAAGGATAAGGCTAGCAGAGATCCAAAAATCCCCATCAAATAAGGAATTTCCCTGACTGTCCTGATAAATGATTTCTAAGTAAAATTAATGACAGCTCAAAACTGTTGGAAATGGAGTTAAGGTACATAGAAGAACTATGTGATTCAGATTTAACAGACAGCCTTTATACATTAGTTCAAAACAGCAGATACCACAAAAAAACTTGGAGAGGCTCACCTAAGACTGAATGAACAAGCACTGTCACAGTTGTGGTGCTTTGGAAGAGACCACCTGGACAGTGTTATAACATCCACAAGCACTAATATCTTTTCAACAACTGGGAGATGCAATGTCACGGGTTTTTTTTGGAGATGGATATATGCTTTCAGCCAGCTTATCTTCAGAAAATACTACTTCTTTGTAGGCCTTTAGTAGAGAGGCATCCGTTATGCATAATAGGCCTCATTCTCTTTGAATGAGCCATTAGTATCTTACAGTGATGAACAGATATAAATATTAAATGCAGATGAATGTTACGTGGAGAAGTTCAGTACTAGAGGCCATTGCTTGAGGGCAGAATATGTATCCCTCTGTGAGCAGTTAATGCATTGTGCTAGAAAAAATCTGCAAACTACTGGAAATTATCATCATTTTTTTCCCAAAGAATAGTTTCAAGCAACATAAGGATTTACATACAGTCTAAGAAAACAATAAGCTAGATCTTCCAGAACACTTGAAAGAAAAATTATACTGCATGTTTGTGTTCCTTAGTATTCTTTGCAGATATTCTGAGAGTCCTTCAAAAATAAAACAACAGAAAAAAACTATTTTCTCTCATTTGGAAAGTGTTTCCCATTTTCCATGTAAGAAAAAAACGAAATTTTTCAGAAGGAATATGGAGGAGCAGATGTATTTTTATCCAGAGGTCTGTATTACTACTTTGCTATCGGGAAATTCATAATGCAGTTACTGTACTGGCCAATCGTTTTTGTAAGTGATCAAAAATAAAATGAATTTGGAGAAACTTGGAGAAACTCATACCGTTGAACTATCTTGTCTTTAGATAAGTCACGCCCTTCAAAAAATAATAATAAAAAATAAGCATCCTGAGGAACTCAGACTGAGGCTATTAAAAAAATAAAAATAAACAGGTAAATTAGTCAAAATTTGAAAGCCATGCAAAAACCTATGACAACACGAACAGCGCAGAATTTTTTCCTACCCACTACTTACAAGCCCATATTGCTTCTGTAAAAACATAGCAAGAAAAAAAAAAAGGAAAAGGAAAAATATAAAGCCCTAAGAAGAGATTTGAAAAGCCCACAACATAATGACCACGCAAATTTGGTCATGACTTTTTTTCCCAGTTTTAATGGCAGAGCAAGGAATAGCTTAGAAATGTTTGAGAAACAAGCCAGCAGTGTCAAAAACCCTAGCTTTAAAACCATCTTTCCTGAAGACTCTAAATCCAGAGTGCTCAGTGTAAGTCCGTATCTACACCTGAAATGTAATAAGTCCCTTCTTCTTTCATTTTTGCTGTCCTTTTGAGGATTTGTGCAAATGTCTGTGAAAGGTAGGTATACCTTATGCTATGATAAATCACTCGTTCTTTGGTACTGTTGTCCTCCCAGGCTAAAATAAAGTCATAAGGAGAGCTTGCAGCCAAGATACACATGAGATGCTTTTAATAATCAGCAAGTTAATGTATTTCCTATATTACCTGAAAGCTATGCTTCAGCCAGTGAAAGTATGTTCTCGAGTGTGAGTCATTTCAGTACTTCTAAAGATCGTATTGGCCAACTCATTCAAAATTCATTTCATTTGTGGGGTGGAGTGGAAACTCAAACCACATTCTGCTTCATTCCAGTTCTGAAAATATGATTGCTTATTTAATTGAATTACTCTTTTTTGTTAATTGTATAGTACCTCATTTGAACAGGCATGTTTTTCTTGTCTACAAGAACTTGTCCATAGCAAAACTCACAAAAATGTGTAGGAGGACAGCATTAAAATCGCAGAATAATTTCTATTCCCCAAATGACCCTTGATTTTGTATCTCTGAGTGTCAAGATCTTATGGAGTGAATACTGAGCTTCTAGTGCAAAAGCATCTCTTCTAAAAACAGAGTAATTGTTGGAGTGCAAGAAAGAGGTTCAGATTTGCTGCTTGGCTATGTTAACCACAATAGCTCAGAGTTTCCTGGGAAAAAGTGTGTCTGAACAGCAAAATATCCTTAAATATGCAAATACCTTGTCATGACTAGAGAACCGTGCAAAAGCATTACTGAGTTTATAATTAAGAAATGGTGAAATTAATAGAAGTTTCTGAAAAAAGGAAAGCTCTTGTAAGACCAAACTTGTAATTTCCCTGTGTTTTGTAATGTCTGTACAAATACAGCTGCAGAGAATCATTGGGAAGGAAGATGATTTGAAAACAGCTGGAGATGAAACAGTATTTCAGGTATGAAATAGAGATACATTTTTCTTTACAAAGCTATTGTGATATTTCCTATGAACTTTGTTATTTTTAGGTAAGCGTTATTGTTTTAATTACACGTAAGTGCATGATTTGTCAACTTTTACTTTCCAACTGGGAAAGAAAAATGATTTTCATTTCTGAATGTCCTGTTGAAATGTATGCAATTAATATGCTTTACTACTGTGTAGTTACTCCACTATTTAGTTTCTGTAAGCCTCTGTTTCAAAGTAACTCTTTTACACTTATGAAAAAGGAAAACCTCTGAATTGCCGTATAGGAAAAGATAACTTTGCAAATAAAAATTGATACCTTAAACTTACCTAAGTGCTGCTGATGCAGTACAATCACCTTATTTTGAGTTGGTTTGAAATGTAGTTGATATCATTAAGATGACAAAGGCAAGGATTAATTTAGATAGGTCCACTTCCAAAAAGAAATGGCTTAGATCCAGACCAGAAGAAGAACCAATTTTAGAATGCAATGTTCCGGCCAGGTTAGAAGTTTCACTGGATTGCAGACCATTAGGAAATAGCAAATACCTATCATCAGTCAAAAGAGTAGGTCAATGCGTTATCAATTCTGTCTGTTTTTCCCTGAATCCTGACAGCATAACATACCTTTCTCCCTGAGTGGAGTTGTTGCCAGCTGCCATCTTTTCTTCAGCCTCTGTTCAGCACAGAGACATATTCTGTTACCTGGATGAGATTGAAGGAGAATTAAAACAGGGAGAAGTTCGCAGCCTTCTGAAAACACTTCAGGATAAGCTGATGAACTGGGGCAAAGGAGGGGGAGAGTACAGATGGATTATCTGCATCTATTACTACAAGGTGTTGCTTGCATGCTTGCATCAGCAGCACTACTTGCTTAAATTGGATGGCATAGTTGAAGTGTATTTTTCTCTCCACAGACTTGCTTTCTGTCTTAAACTGAAAATGGATAGCTGGGAATAGGGCAGCAACTGCTAATGTTGGAAGCATTTGATAAGAAATTCATACAGGGATCTGCTTTATAAACCTGTCATGCATCAGCATTTTTTACAGAGAGTAGATCTGGCTTGTGTTTTACTTTTTCACCAATCCAGGGAATAATGGAAGTGACAGTATTGGTAACACTAATATTTACTAGGCATAAACAAGAATTGTTTCTTTTCCATGAAGGTATTGGTCAATATGCATGCAGAGTTCAGCTGAAAATGATTTAAATGAGTAACAACCTTCTTTTTTGAATCATTTCGTCAGTCACCAGATTAAAATAGCTAGCATTAATAGGGTTGTCTGCTCCTCAAAGCCAATTTCAATTGAGATTTAACTGCCATGACAGTGAAAGAGGAAGGATCTTTATTCTGCATGAATGCACAGCTATAGTATAAAATTTCTAGAGAAGCTTTGATACAGCTGGACAGATTTAGCTATAAACACGTAAGCTTAGTGGGGGCTAATTAAATACCTGAGCCTGACTGTCTATTTAGTCATACTTTGAATTTTATCTTCAGAATTCTCCATTGAAAAAATCTGAAATTATTGTAACCCAGAAATATTAAATACAGTTTCTTAGAAGATTGTAAGTGGACTTTTAGCTTATTTGAAAGATGAATTAAGTACCTTTGCATAGTACAGCTATCTTTAAATTCTGTTACAATCTTTCTTTTGATTTTTCTATTCTGTCTTCTGTCTCTCATAACATAAGGTGCTTATAAGCAGTGATTGTGACTATACTAGGAGAAATTTCTTTACTGAAAGGGTTGGACAGCATTGGAATAGACTGCCCAGAGAAGTGGTTGAGTCACCATTCCTGGAAGTATTCATGAAACATGTAGATTTAGAACTTAGTAGCATGATTTAGTGGTGAACTTTAGTACTAGGTTAAAGGTACTTAAAAGTAAGGTTCCTTACTTTCACAATTTGCATACAGGTTTGCTGCTCTTTCAAAGCAATCCCAGGATCGTTTCTGATACCAGATGGAAAAAAAAATGTTATTGATTTATGAAAATAAGATTTAAATGGTGGTCTACAACTTAATTTAACCACCAGATATACATATTGAGGTATTTTCCCTGTCCACCGTGTAGGCAAAGGTCCCAGTCAGTCATTTACTGTTTAGAGATACCACTCAGTACTCATACTGTGTTAGGAAAAGAAAAAGCAGCTGTGCTCCTAGATCCTTGCATATGTTTCCTTTACTGAGAGTTTGAATACAAGTCTAAAATTCTAAATTTTACCAGTTACGAATGGCCCATGACTGGGATTGCAGTGAATTTGGTTATCTAAATAAGCACATTTCAGTTGAAGGATTTACTTTTTCCAATGTCAAAATCAATGCTGGAAGAAAAAAAAAAAATCTGCCCAGCCTTAGCCAATCCATTTGCTCTGGAATCTCCTTGTTGACTTTTGAAGAGCATGCAGTCTGATTTGTTCATAGCACAGGCATGCACACAGTGAAGGAGAGATACAGGCACACTTACAGAACCATCAGGCTGGTTATCACTAGGCTGTAGAAGTGCAGAAGTCAACAGGGGCAGTGACTATACCTGGCCCATCTTCCCCATAGGCCAAAGGGAATGCTGCACTCACTTCTTAGAGCAGCTGTTCTCTTTCATACAAGACATGCAGCTGAACATCTGATCTTGCTTCATGAAATGGGAGAGGAATGTTGCAGAGTGTTACAGGAAAGTGGACGAGCTAGGAGAGTTTGGTATAGTTTGAAAAACACATTGTACAGTTAAATGCACTAGTTGCTTCTTTGTGATGGTGCCCAGAGTTCCTTAAAAACTAAGTTCTAATTGAATAACGTGCATTAGCATTCTGGTAGTGAAAACAATGCTAATGTTTGCAGATATCTGCTATACAGCCCAGTGGTCTGGACAAGGGACTTTGCTCTTGGGCCCTTCAATTTAGATTAATGAGTTATCAAGCAGTTTCAATACCTCTAATTTAATATGCTTTGTGTAATGGCTAAACTTAGAAATTAATTTTAGCTATTGTTAGAAAAGGAATGGCAGTACAGAATCTTCTATAGTTGTTCTTAAAATTGAATTACCTGAATTGTTATATTCCCAAATGATTAAATGAATTCTTCTGAATTCCATAGTGAACACATTTTTTACAAAGTATCTCATTTCCATGCATTTTTTTAAAACATGTAACTAGTACTTGGGGACACAGCTATTAATCTCTTTTAAATGGTATAATTTTAGACCCACAAATGGGTATTTTCCTTTTTATTGTGTATCACTTGTTTTAATCCGTCTACTTCTCTTTTTTTCCCCTTTTTTTGTCCTAAGAGAGCTGAATGACATTAGTTGTTCACACATTTATCACCACTTATGACCTTCAGGCATTGCAGCATCTCCTCAGCCTCAGAGACTGAGTGGGCCATCATAACTTGTCCATTCGCTCCTTAAAATTTCTAATTAATTTAAAGTTTTCTGTCCATAGCTTCAAAGTCTGCAAAGCCCTGGGCTCAGAATAACTAAAGACTGACTAAACCAAAGGGAGGAAGGAGGTGATTAACAGCCATGGTCTTCTTGTGCAGTAATACTCTGTAACAGGGGTACCACATATCTGTGCAGCACATCGAATTTTCCAAGGATGTGGCCCAAGACTAAAATTATTGTCCCTCTTAAAAGAGTGCATCATAAATCTTCTCATTTTTCACTTCATATGCAATGCACATTTCTTCTTGAACTACCTTCTGCAACATACACATGCATGTTTTGTATCAGCCAATTAATATCGAATTCTATTGAACAGCTTTTGGATACATTAAAATGAGGATTGTTGCTCAGATCCTGCATGTTTTAAAGGAATCTCTCCAGAAAGGTAAATCCCATAAAGATCCAAGCAGTAACGACATCAAAATATTCAGCTATTAGAAAGCTGCTGGGTTGCTCACAGACAATGAAATTTTTTTATTTTTCCACATAATTTGATGACATTATAGCCTTAAGAGAGATTAATAAACATGCTTTCTGACATCTTTCTAGATACCTGTTGTGCAAGTACATTACCTTGGAACTGGACAGTGAAAGTGTCTCCCACGAGGAGTTCATCTGGAAGTCTGCTGTGGTCACAGCAGCATTGCTTTCCATTTTACAGATGTGAGGCAAGGTTCCTCCTTTAGTCTCTGCTGTGTAACCTCATCTGAAGCCCTTTCAATTACAGAGCTCGAGATGCTAGATAGCAATGTGTGCTCCTCACAAGCCAGGGAGGACACAGGGTCTGGCCTGACAGCTGTAAGAGCTGTAGTCCTAGAATCAGAAGTTGTAAGAACTTGGTAATACGGTTGCTCTGCTTTTAAGACTACATAGTGCATTTGCTTATAAAATTAATTGGAACAAACTGGAAAACTGCACGTAATTGGGTTCGGTTGGCATGTGACAACTGGCACTGGGGGCCCGAATGTGGAACACCTGGGGAGATGGTGGGACAGCAGGGTGGGGACGTTGGTGACAAGCTCTGGATCTGCCTCAGCACAGACAGCAGGGAGCTTCAGGCGTGCTGGGAGCACGCGTGCTTTGCCTCAGAGGCCAAATTAACATTAATCAAAAGAGCATGCTTCACAGAGTTTAATACCTCCTGAGGGGGGTCCTCATTGTGAATTCTCTACTTTTCATGGAAATGAATATTTTTAAAGCGTGGTGCAACAGAGAGGCAGGGCCTGAACTCCTGCGAAGAATTCACACCAAAGCTTCTTCCCCTCACTGCCACCGCTGTGTCTTTCAGACCTGATTCAGCAAGGTTGGGTCCCTCTCACCCTGCTGGCAACAACTCAGGTTGGAACCTACTCCTACTTTTGTCATAAAGCGTCACCACAATGTCTGCTCCTGGATTAGCTTTATCCTCTCCACCTGGAAAGCTTTTTTATTCTATACGTCCTCAGGAACAGAGGCAGGCCTTGGGGTGGGGTGCTGCAAGCAGAGGACCAGTGACAAGTGGTGTTCCTCAGGGATCTGTCCTGGGACTGGCACTTTTCAGTATCTTCATCAATGACATAGACAATGGGATTGGGTGCAGCCTCAGCAAGTTTGCAGATGACACCAAGCTGAGTGGTGCAGTTGATACGAAAGAAGGAAGAGATTCCACCCAAAGAGACGTGAACAGGCTGGAGAAGTAGGCCAATGTGAACCTAATGAGGTTCAACAAGTCCAAGTGCAAGGTGCTGCACCTGGATTGGGGCGATCCCAGACAGGAGCACAGACTGGGAGAAGAACTCACTGAGAGCAGCCCTGCAGAGAAGGACTTGGGGGTTCTGGTGGATGAAAGGCTCAACACGAGCCAGCAGTGTGTGCCTCACCCCAGAAGGCCAACTGCGTCCTGGGCTGCACCAACAGAGGGGTGGGCAGCCGGTGGACGGAGGTGACTGTCCTCTGCTCTGCCCTCGTGAGGCCCCACCTGGAGCACTGCGTCCAGTTCTGGGTCCCCCAGCACAAGAAGGACGTGGGGCTGTTAGAGTGAGTCCAGAGGAGGGCTACAAAGATGATCAGAGGGCTGGAGCACCTCTCCTGTGAAGAAAGGCTGAGAGAGCTGGGGATGTTCAGCCTGGAGAAGAGAAGGGTCCGGGGAGACCTCATTGTGGCCTTTCATTATTTGAAGGGGTCTTATAAAAAGGATGGAGAGGGACTCTTTACTCAAGTATATAATGATAGGACAAGGGGGGATAGTCTTAAACTAAAAGAGGATAGATTTAGACTAGACATAAGGAGTATATTCTTCACTGTAAGGGTAGTGAAACACTGGAACAGGTAGCAAAGAGAAGTGGATGCCCCATCCCTGGAGATGTTCAAGGCCAGGCTGGATGGGGCCTTGGCCAACATGATCCGGTGGGTGGCATCCCTGCCTATGGCAGGGGCGTTGGAGTTAGATGATCTTTAAGGTCCCTTCCAACCCAAGCCATTCTATGATTCTGGGACACTCAAGAAGTTACATTTTCCTCCTTGATAAAGCTATTATGTTACAGCATAGCCACTCTGTAGCATCATCTGTCATTAAAGAACAGCTAACCCCCAGGCAGTGTGAGTGCTCAGTATTGTCAAATGCCAGATACAAATTGTTCGTTGTTTAGAAAATGCTCCTTGGGATTTCTTATCATGTATTGTCTGTTAATGCCTTGTGTAAAAAAAAAAAAAAAAAAAACATGGACAGCTTAGCCTGTCTCTACCAGACCTGGTGTTTCTTGAATCCTACCCAGTGAGAAAGTGCCTTGCAAAACATTCATAACTTTAGTATGGATTTACATGATTAAAGCTGATTCATTGTAAAATTATATGTTGTTCATTCTAGAGCCCTGGCTGGGCTGGCTGGCCTTTGCCAAAAAAACAACTGCTTCTGGAGATCTGGATCGCCCAGTCTCACTAGGTTGCCTGTTTACAATTTTTCTGACTGGCTGAACATGGTAGGATTAACCATAATGGATGCATCTTTAAAAACTACTTCCCACAACTGAGTTATAGTTGTTATAACTATACAGTTGTGGGATACATATCCCAACAGCTTGGAGACTCTCAGAAAGACAGAAACCTTGATGGGCTTGAGTCATGTTTGAGGGGAAGCTGCTTAGATTGAACACTAGATGACCTCCAGGGATAGAAGCCTGGCATGAAGAATTAACTGACATGGCAGATGAAAACCAAGTAACATTTCAGAGCAATGGACTCTCAGAAAAAAATGCAACAATTTAGTCTTAACTTCAGAAAGATCTGTGTCATCCCTAGCAGATAGAAATTAATATATTGTGCTCCTTGACCCTCCTTTCTTTACTACTACTACTACTTTCTTTACTACTTTCTTTACTACTTTCTTTACTACATACATCTAATCTACTCACCATCTATCCATCTTAACCAAAATAAAAAAAAATAAAAATATGTATTATTTTACATTTTCTATTAAAGCAATATATTGTAAAGCAAATGCCATCTCCCAGGAAGCAAGTAGGAGAACAAGGAACATATTACAGATTTTAATCATGATGAATACTTTCCAGTCATGCCTCAAGCAAATTCTGTGATGAAAGGTGGTAAGAATCCAAAGACAGTAAGTCTATTAACATTTCAGATGAGTTTTGAAAATCAGTTAGGTACATTATTATGAAAATCCTGTCTCACTACGTGATACATTTCTCGGTGGCACTTGTTGCTGCTTGCTGCAGTATCAGGTCCTAAATGTCAAAAGCTCAGTGGGGAGGTACAGGATTAGGTAGGTCTGTTCCCGTGACTCAGTGTTTGAAGCATCAGGCTTCTATGTTAACAGTCTATGTAACATAAAAAGGAAATATCTGATCATGTTGTCTGATTTCATTTAAAAAGGAATAGTTGTATAATTTGTCAGTTACTTGTGCTTTTATAAAGTGTACAAGGTGTTAAAATTACTCTAAGGACATAGGTTCATGTTTGTAATATGTACACGTGTATTCATTAGACAGTATAGGCTTGAGTGGCACCAGAGCTTGGTCTTTAGGATTCTCTGTCTGAATCAGTGGACCCAGGAACATGTCTGAACTCCCCAGCTGAGACACATGTCCCTGCCCCATTCCATCCTTGCATCAAGATGAGAGTCAGAACACCACCATCCCTTCTCCTCACTGTGCCTCAGCTTTCTCTAAAGCACACAGCCCCAAGAGGTGCTGTAGTGCACCTTCTAAGGGATGAAGCCACAAGACACACCAAAATACAAACTTTCACTCAATTTAGATAGTGATTCTGTGACTGAAAGCTACTGAAAGTCTGAAAGACAGCTGCAAGATTAGGTTATCATCTCATTCGCATTGCCAAGAGACATTCCAAATGTAAGTTGTTGTTCTACCTAAGCTCAGGAGGGCGAGGTGTTGGAAATATTAATAGAGCTCTCATTATCTTCTAACAAAGATTTGTCATGTTCGTACTAATTTATAGATTTCAGTAGCAAAAGCTCCTAATGATTCTGTGGACAAAAAGGAATTATGTACTAACATGTACTTTAATTTAATAGCATTAACTTTAGTAAAAGCAATTTTTTGAAATTTTACCCTTAAGCTGTAGCCTCTCTGGTCTCCTATTGCATATTCTGTTTTAAAGAAATGTACTGGTTTCTAGTTTTAAAATACATTTCGCTCTCACTAACAGAGTGTTTGGACATCTGCCAATTCCACTTTGGAATTTAAACTGATAAAGAGGGTAGCCAACAAGTAGGTGCATATTTGTTATAAATCCAGGGATAGGCTTTGTCATCTTAGATAAGATGAGATAGCTATTGTTTGTATGTCTTCTTCTAGCTTGTAACTAGAGAAACCCAAATAGCAGAAAAATCTTTTTCTGTTGAAGTTTTAGTTCTTAAAACATTATTTTAAACCTTGTTTTTCATCTCACTTACAACACAACATTGATTTTAATACGATTTTATTAAATTGAAAGCATTAAATTGCATAATAAAGACTTTAGTTTTAAAAATTACATCAGCAAATGTATTCCTTGCATTTTGCCAGTGTTCTTTGTACAAATAAGCAAAAAGCACAAAGAGCAGATTAGAGTCTCACTGCAGTGAGAAATACGTTGATTCTTCTCTGATTCTTCTTAGAAAACTTTGCATTCTGTCAATAGTTAGGGTTTGACATGCAAACAAGCATACACAAAAGGTTGATTTTTGACTTTAGAGAAAGTCTATATGAACATTTGTGCTTCAGTCTTCTGATCAGTAATCTGGAGTGATTAAACTTTAGATGGATGGACCATGTGGATATTGAAATATTCCTTGCCTGCAGTTAACTGATAAAGTTCAGTAAGTGCAGTTTGCATATGGCTTAAAAAGTTTTTTTTCCTGTGTTCACTCACACTTAGTTTGTATCGCTGACATTTAGTGAATTGTGGCTTGCAGTAGAAATGAGGAATGTTACCTCTTAACTATAAAATAACTGTGTCACATATGCAGTAAGCATGAAACACACAGTGGGCTAATGGGACTTGTTATTGATGATGCTGAAAGCTAAATAACCATTAGTATTAAATCTTATGAATAGACTCTTGTCTTTCATCTTACCTCTTCAACCAGATAAAAGACACAGAGGCTATTTAGATGTCATAAGAATAGTTTGTTGAAATCCCTCTGGACTTAAAAAAAAAAATCTCTCTTCATGTTGCTTAGTGTTTTGTTGCGTTCAAAGAAATGCCAGTATGCTAGTGCTGAAAGAAGAATAGAGCAGAAATCCAGCATTATGTGTGGTTTTAGGCTTGTTAAAGATGCTGTTGAGTTGAAAAAATGTGCATCCTTTTTCTGCAGAAATCTCTTCATCACATTTTAAAAATGAAGAACACTGAAGATTGGCAAGAAGCCTTCTAAGACCATATAATAATAGAATACTGTGAAAGTTTGTATTTTTCTAGTTTTATTTATAGTTTTTGAATGACTGTAACAAATTAGAAATGCCTAAATGACTAAAAACTTTTTTTACACAGATGTTAACTTTATTTAAAGCCCCTATTCACCTAAGCATAAGGCCTTTTAAAGATTTAACTAGCAACATTATCAGTTCTAATAATAAAATACACTAAAGGTGGTTGTAAATTGTACTCAGCTTTCATACAGAATAATTAGAAGCAGTGCATATACACAGTGTTACCAATTGATGTGAAAGAATTATTCAGCTTTGAGATTCTTGTGTGATAGCTTTGGGAATAGTAATTAAATTACAAGCATCTCTTGTGAAATTCTAGTTCAAATAAATATTTCCAGATTCATTGTGAATAGATAGTAATAATCATACTTTTTTATTATTTTATAGGGAGCAGAACTGGAAAGCTGTGATGTTAATACCATCTTGTTGGTACATTTCTTTGGAAAAGAAGGAAAGGAAAAACTTCGCTATTCTGAGTTTTTCAGGTATTTTTTCAACTAGGCCAGCCTAACAGCAACTGGTCCTCTTCCTGCCCCCTTTACTTTGCACCAACATTGGCATTAATCTGACTCCACGCTGAGTTGCATCAGAAAGTTAAGCAAGTAATCAGTCAAGAGACTATTCATGATTTTGCCTGATTACATTTCTGGTTTAGCTCCTTGAATCAACTGTCTGCAGGAGAAATTGAATGCCATGATGGCCTCAAAAGCAGCAGTGGGGCTGGAGGCCATGGGGGTTGAGACTACCATTCTAGGCAGCTCTGCAATGGCATAGTGTAAGACAGTATGATTCATATGTATTTTACTTCTTGATCACATCACCAAAAACATGTCTGCTAACCAATTACACTGTACTGAGCTGATATATGCCCCACCTCATTACAGCTGTCGTGGAATGATTGAGGCAATTTCTCTGCTTGCTTCAAATTCCAACTTTTGTTGAAACTTTGCCGTTCTTCTTACCCTTTGAACTCCTTTTGAAAGGGGATAATGCAGATAGATACTTTGTGACACGTCAGAACTCAGAATTAAGGCAGATGGTAAACAGAACATGGGATAGAAACTTCAGTGGCATATCAAGTGTCCATTACTGCTGGAAAGAGCATTGTATGCAAGTCTGTTTCACTGTAAGCTTTGCAAAATCAGTTCAGATAAAGCTTTAAGAATGGAGTAGGAAATCATACAGTTTATGCACCTTGCACGTGTCAGAAAGATTCTGTAACACTTGTCTACATCAGAGTATAAAGTTCTGCTGTAGTTGGTTCCAACTAGAAAACCCATCTGGGTATCAGCTGTTAGTGTTATAATTGAAGGAGATCCTTCTTCCAGTGTTTATTTCGATCAGTAATGATGACCACCACTTACACAGCATCACAACTTAACTGGTGAAAACTCTCTGTTACTTGGGAGATCAATTGCTACTTTTAATATGAACTCAAGACACATCTTGCTATGTGAACTTGGGCCCAGAATCCAAATGCACACTTTGAGATAAATACAAGTTAAATGACTAAATACCTGTGTGAATCTTGACACACATCTTGAACAAAACATCAAGAGGACATTATCTACATTAGTATTATATTTTCTGCAAAAATAATTGGGACATTTACAGACTGGGAACATAAACTGCGATAAATGTTGATTTGAATTTTTGTTCAGCATTGGGAATCTGTGTCATCCCTCTTAAAAAATTATATTCTTGCAATCAATAAATGTTTGGGTAAAACCAGAGTGAAAAAGGAAGAGTGACAATTTTCCTAACTCTAAAGTGTTCCACTCCACTGGCTCAGGCACATACCAGCCTTTAAATAAATAGCCTTTCTCTTTTGAAGACTTCAACTCAATAGGAATCTTAGTAAAATAAGTTCAAGATGCGTACAGCTCCCTTCTCTATAAATACCATAGAGCCTCTCAATGAAACAAAAGGATGAGAGCACCAGTAAAAGGTTGTGCTTGCATATACAGTGTAAACTGAAATACCTCAGGTTTTAGATAAAATCCTACACTGACCCAATGAGGCATTACATTGATAAAACTATGTACCTAGTACATTCAGAACGTGTAAGTTAAAGACCTTTGCCTACCACACAGACAGAGGCCTGTAATCAAAATCAAACTCCCACATCTTGCTCTTAAAATCTATGGGATAAGTGTAAGGTTTAATGCAGGTAATTTTTCAACAGTGGCAGTTATTTTTTCATAGAGTTGGAATGTGCCTCTTTATCACTGCATAGACACTCCATCTCAGTTGCAACATGACAGTGAAGTTTGTTTAACACACAGAAAGGTGAATAAAAGGATCCGTGTCTTTTTAACCTGTGTGAAGATATCACTTTTCACATGATTTTATTTGCAAGTAAATCAAGCACATCATTTCTGGGTTCCTATTGTTCAGAGAAAAAGTGATTTCTGTCTGATAGCCTCTCATAACATTTTACCTTACGCGGGAAGCTATTGTTGGCTGTTTGATCAAAGTGCCACACTGTTTTTACAAGAGATGACTGATGAGCTGTACAGACATAGATCATTGTCAAAAGCAGAAAATAATGATGGTAAATGCTTTTATCATTTTCCAAGTTCTTGCCTAGAAAGCTTTTCCATTGATCAGTGTAGTACCTAGTAGAAAGTAGGGGTGATTAGATTTGATTAGGACACACTAAAACTTGTCACATTAGTTAAATACACAGATATTGCAGTGCTGTATAGTCACACAGGTTTGAAACTTGGGGAAAAAAAAAAAAAAAAAAAAAAAAAAAAAAAAAAAA
>NC_048893.1:185974351-185987328 GCF_011077185.1 Oxyura jamaicensis
TAAAAAAAAAAAAAAAAAAAAAAAAAAAAAAAGCAGGAATGCTCTCTTTGTAAAATTTCACTGTACTTACACAGGAATTCAGAAAGCTGAGTGTAGTGTTCTCACCTCATTACTTACATGTATATTCCTCACGCTCCCTATTCAGTTTGGGTGACTTAAAAAAAAAAATCCTTTTGTAAGTGTGCAACCATCTGTATCTATACTTTCACCAGTGGTGTCCAAACCTTTCAGCCCACAGTTCAAACATTTAAAAAATGTTGGACAGTGACAGTCAATATATCAGGGTAGTTAATTTGCCTTGTTCTCATTTCTTTGTACTCAAATGGCACAAAGAAAATGGAAACTGTCTGCATCTTCAGGCAGTGTGGTGCTCAAGCAAGCCAGCTCTTGTGCCTTCCATGCCATAGCCCCAGATACAGGAGGCACATTGATTATAGAGGGGGAAAATGGTTAACAATGCCTTCTGCGTCTCTCTCCAGCTGGTACGTGATTCTTTGGGAATCACAGTTAGGGGATACATGCAAGGAGAGTCCTCATACTGCTTTTTTACTGGACATAAAGGATGAGACCATGAAACAATATCAGATCATTTTTCAACTTTTTTGGGGCTGCTATGAGCGTGGAAGTAAAAAAAGTAATCTTTCTTTACATACTTTGTGATACCAGTCAAGCTCTTTTCTCGCTATTGTACAGAACACAGTCATAGTGGGTTTTTGAGACATAAATAATTTTCGGTCTTCTACTTCCAAAAATGTTTCACTTGTACTTTAAATTCTAGCTACATTGTAGGTATTGTTTTTTATTCTGAGAAGAAAATTATTTACTTTTTTTAAGTCTAGCAAGTATTTCTTCTTGACAGCCACTGTGTTGTTTTGTTATTTTTTTCTGAAAAAGTCCCTTACTGATCTTATTTAAGTATGTCTAATCCCAAATAGAGGAGACAGTAATTCACTCCCTAAACAGTTTATGACTGCTAAGATTTTTTTTCCTGTAATCTGTCCCCAAGCAAGCTTAAATCTCTCACAATCTTTTTTAAGGAAGAAAGTAGGGATAGTATGGAAAGATTGTTCAAAATTGTTCTCTTTAGGGTTTGGGTATTGGGTGCGTTTTTTGTTTGTTTGTTTGTTTGTTTGAGGGGTGACATAAAAAAATACTTTTCGGTACGGTTAAACAATTACCATCAAACAGTCATATAAGGAAAATTAATGTTTTAAATCCACCTCATGTCATTTTCTTACCTGATTTGTTGCTTCCAGACCTCTCATCAAGTAACAGAATTTTGCACTAGAAATGTTCTTTAATCATTGTTTTTTCTTTACTTTCTTCTCTAGCTCAAAAGTCACTGTTTGTACAACCATACAGAGAACATGCCTTTCCCTCACCTGTCCTGCTTCTCTTTCTTTCAGTGCTTTGAAATTCCCTTGTACGTTTCATTTGAAACCCTTCCTTTAAGAAACCAGAAGGATCTAGACAGAACCACATTGCTAGGGCTGAAATTTGTTTGTGCCAATGCATAGAGGCAGAATCTTTCAAGGAGCATCATCAACCAGTGGTGCTTTTGCTGTGCTGATAGTTTGCACATTCCAATGATTTTCATCTACAGATTTGGAAGTGCTTTAACAAAAAATACAATTATCATTGCCTCTTTATTTATCTCAGTACCTATGCTTGTACCTATGTGTGTATGTATGTCTATAGGCCCCTAATTCACATAGAGATTACATGTCATGCAGCTAGAATCAGACAGTGACAAAGAGGAAGGGATGAGAACAAAATCTGGCTTTCTGGTTGTATATTCCTATCACAGCTGAATCTCAACATTTCCCAAATATTTAGTAATATAGCTGAGAAGAATCTGTTTCTTCCATTCCCATATAGTTATCAAACAAATCGCTTGATTAGCTTCTACAGAGTACTTATAAATGAAAGCGAGTAGTTTTGTTATGTTTGATTTGGAAACACTGAGAGCACTAAATCAAAGGGTGTTTTGCCCATAATTCTGAAAATGATGAAATTGATTAACTGTCTTACCTCTTGCAAAGCTGAATTTACAAGTGTGTATTCAAATGTTCTGTGAAGGTTAATGGTTAAGCCCTTATTAGATTTTCCATATTCTATTCTGGAAAAGTCATATTTGCAAAAAAGGCAACTTTGCAGCTGCTTGTAGCAGTCCTTTATTGCAGAGAGGGTTATTGAGTCTCCAACAGGACGTCAGTGTCTGAAGAGGAGCCAAAATAGAGTACAAATGCTAGGGTGGTGTACTCACCTCTATCTTTGTTGTCAAGTTTTCTTCTTGCAAAACAGTGCCCCAAACACTGGTCAGTTCTATGATAGAGTATTGAAGCTCTGTACAGACTTTCAATTCAGATCAAGAAGTATAGGAAGGAAAACTTTCCCTATCCTTTCCTTTTGCTTTTCATTCTCCTACTTTGTGTGCCATAAGGAAGCTAGCACTTCATTGCAACATCTCAGGTTGGAGAGAGAATAGCTGCATTCCTGAGGTCTCCCCACTTTTATTACATTTTCACTTCTATTAAAGCTGAGCTGCCAAAAAGTCTTGAGAGACTCCCTCTTTCTATAGATCTGTAAAGCACGTTACAGAACGTGGGCTAAATGCTGATAAAGTTTCTGGATGCTGTTGCAACACGATAACAAATTTGGCCATTGGCCTTCAACGTGGGTGTTTCAGAGAGTGTGGATAAAACAGCCTGTCATAAAGAAAGTACTGTCTGTTCCCAGCTTTTTCCCCATCTTACAAATTTATGATACACCTTTCCTTTGCATTATTTAGAAGCAGGCCTTGCTTTTATTTTCAAGCTACTGCAGTGGAAGAGTATTTCCAGTGTAGTTATTCTTGAATCGAAGAGCACATCTAAAATCAGAGTCCTTTTCCGTCTTTCTTCAAAGTCCACAGCCATTGACTTTATGAAAGCAGGAATTTCATCAATATGCTTGTTCTTCCCAGTATCTGAAGAAATTTTGAAGGAATTTCTAGCTGAAACTTGCCACACCATGATCCAGAAGATAAAAAAGCAAGTATCCCTAGTGGTGTCTTGGCATATAAGTAGCAGGTTTTACTTCCTAACCAGAAAGTTATTTTTAATAAATTTTAATAACTTTCTCTTTTAAAAACTCATTAGGATTTTTAACTCTCACATCTGGGAATAAGAGTGACCTAGAATACTGATGTGATGATTCATGGTATTTTAATTTTTGCAATATGGGAGACTATCTTGTTTAAATTTTAAATTACACATTTCAGCTGCTGCTCCAAGTAGCATTTGGTACAGCAGGAAATCTTCCTACTCCAGCTTGCCAGGAGCAAGCCTACAAGTTGAAATTATTTTTTTTCATACCTAAAGAAGTAATTCCTGCTCCCCTCCCTAATCTGAGTGGTGCAGGAAGGTGCATGGCTGTTGTGCAACAGTTGGTGTGCAATAATGTTGCTTGGAAGCAACCAGAGAGGGCAAGAACACAGGCCTGAGAAAAGGCGATGGAAAACCCACAGTGAGACGGGAAGATACAGTGCCTCATTCTCTGTCGGACTAGAAGAGGGTTCAGAAGCAAGCATATGGCAAAAATGCCTCAGTCAAACCCTTCACTCACCTTGGCTTTGCTGCACCGTTCAGCTGGCCAGTGTGCATGGCTACATGGGCCACCAGCTCCTTCCTCAGCGTGTAGAAACACTTGGTCTTTCAGCTGTCCTGCCTTGACAGGGAATGGCCAGAGGATGGGTCACTGAGGGTTTTGTCTTTAAGCAGAACTTGCAAATACAATACTTAGAAAAGGTGGAAGAATATGTAGTTGGTCATCACTTGTGGCAACTGACCAGAACAGCTAGTGACCAAGAGTTATCTCCCCAAGATAAATACCCTATACTTTCAAGAACAGACCTTACGCCTGTCACAAGGGGTGTCCACATTTCACAGAGTAAAAGACAAAAAAATAAAACACTAAAACGAACACTATCTTGTTTCCCTATATCCATATCTTCGCCGTATTTCTGAAAGTGACCTCATTTTCAGCAGCTGCTCCTCCCCCAGGCTGGATGTTACATGGTTTGGAGACAACAGTCACAGCTGCAGGTATTGTTCTGCATGGCCTCTGCTGTGGCTTCCAGCCAAGCAGAAGCCACACGTCGCAGATACTATCCACTTTTGCTTCGGGTGGACACTCCCAGACGGCAGGAAAGTCAGTCTCTGTTGGACCAACTCCATGGCTGCTCGTCAGCAGGTCCTGCCTGTGCGTCGGACAGGCCCCTGTCCTGCTTACCTGGTCAGCACAAGCAGATACAGGGGGTTGAAAGAAGTGGTCCAAGGATCAGGGTCTTCAAAGCAGAGAGCAGCCAGTTTCTGAAAGGCTGTTGAGGCAATGGTGCCCTGAGTTCCCCCAGCCAAAAAATCCTTCTGCTGGTTGCCTGGCCAGCACTACAGACCGACTGGTCCTTTCCTAACCATATTGACCCATACCAGGAGGCAGCCAGCAGCTGCTCACGCTTTCGCTCCTCCACCAGCCTATCCTGCATGCCGAGGGCATGCATACAGCCCTACAAGTAGCCCTACAACCTTCCTCCAGGTGGTGGGACAGGACTGCTGCTGCCAGCCTGCACTGGGCCATCTCCATCTCCTCACCAGGGAGAGGGCCCTCACCCAGGGGCAGCAGCCACCTCATTAGTTACAAGAGCAAGAGCTGCAACTGGTGACTGAAGAATGGTTTTGTGAGCTGCAAGTGAGCTCCTGCTGATCCGTAAGACAACAGCCTGAATCTTAAATTCACTTCCAGTGTCAGGCTTTCACTTACCTGCGTGTCCAGAGCAGTGAATTCATCACTTGTTGGCCCTTTATTTGCATGTGCAGCTCTAATTATCAGAGAAGAAAATACAAGAGAGAGATTATGCTGCAGGAGCAGTCTTCAGCTAAACCCGTATAGACTTCACAGAGCTTCGAGCTACTAATTGTCCGAGTGATCTCATTAAAGAACTAAAGATAGCTGTGCAGGCTAAAATGCCTTAATTTCAGGGAAAAGAATTCAAATCCAGTGAGGCCATGCAAACTGATGAGCAAATGAGCCTCTACTGCTCTTTGCTACACAGACCCTTGGCTGTCCTCTTCTCCAACTAATTGCTTTGTCCCAATATAGAAGTATTTCACTCCCCCCTGTCAGTAATTTTTGCAACTCAATAAAGCAGTGTTCTTTTGATGTAATGAAAGGATTCTGGCAAGCATGGTCGTGTTTTTAACCTTTATGTTCACTAAAAAAAAAAAAAAAAAAAAAAAAAAAAAGCATTTGTTTGTACATTGCCCCATCTTTAAATGGCTCACATGCTGTTGGTTTTTCCCTTCTCAAAAATCACATCAGGCCAGAAGAAATGATAATGGCCACACAGAGCAAACTGGGGAAACTCAAAGCTATACAGTTCCAGCTTCTGTACCTGCATGTTGTTACTCATTTCTTGTGCAGCTTTTCTCATTCTCCCTGGCAGAATGGGTGTTTCCTAAAACCCCTAATGTTCACTTTCTCAGACAGCTCTCTTCCTACCTTCCCAAATACCTGCAACATCATTTTCTGTGCTCTTCCAAACCCTCTACATGCCACCTGTAATCCTCACTAATCCTTTCTCTCATGAGTGCAGAACTGAGTTGCCAAACCCCGTTTTGCAGTTTGAGGCTTTGCAGTCTATGAGGCTTTTAGTCAGCTTTTCCTATAGTGATGATTTCAAGTTTCCTCTTCTCTTTCACCTCTGTGATTACTGGGGCCTCTTCTTTCTAGGTACTTTCCTACCTTGTCATTCCTCTCTCATTAATATGAATTTTCATAAATCCCATGTCAGGCCTTTAGCTACCATGTCCTTTTTCACTCATTCTTTATGATACCGCCTCATCGATCATTTTATCTAATTATCTGCACATTTTCAAACATTTCTCTCTGGTGCCTAAACTGTTGTATCTGTGCATTACGGTAGCAGAGGTCTCTGTACACAGGCTTAGGGAGCACCCTGCTGGTGTCGTTACTGAAATGCAGCGGTGGGAGCAAATCAGCACCCACAGACAGGTGCAATCAAACCAAAAGCATTTTAAACAACGATGTCGATAGTATCCGTGGTTAGGAGTTAGTCTACTCCTCCTCCCAGGAGTTAGTGTAATGCATTTAGTGTAGTAGTAGAGATACAATGATGCAGGTATTAACTGCTGGGTAATATTTGTTCACGCTTAGGTTCATGGAAAATCTGCAAACAGAAGTGCAAGAAATGGAATTCATACAGTTTTCCAAGGGTTTGGATGTCATGAGAAAAGAGGACTTTGCGGAGTGGTTGCTGTACTTCACTGATGAGGAAAACAACGAAATTTACTGGCAGAATGTGAAGGACAGATTTGAGGCGGGAGAGGTTGGTACATACACTATGCTTTGTTTTGTTTCCTCATTTGCAAGTACAGGTTTTCATTTGAATATGAGTATCTGAAAATATAATTAGATTCCAAATGAATTAATGGCAGCTTCTGAATTTTATGCAAATAAGAACAATGACAATTTACCAACTGAGAAATGTGAATATTGATAATGAGTGAGTAATCACAACTAAATAATAGGTCCCACCAAATTTAAGGAAATCGTTCTTCTGGGGTTTGAATATATTATTCAATATATATCATCTGAATTCTTTGATACTCTAGAATATCAGCTTGGAAGAATTCAAGGCTTTTTGCAAGTTTACAAACAACCTGGAAGACTTTTCTATTGCCATGAAGATGTTTACTGTAGCTAATCGTCCTGTTAAACGGGGTAAGTGCTACTCAGCTGCGCCTTGCCGTGCTTCATTTATTTCAGCATACTGTCTGCCTTCTCCACGTGCTTGTGTAATCACGGCAAGAAAAACAAACAATGTAGTAAAGTGGTTTTTTAAAACAAAGATTTGGGAAAGTTGCTTCTTTCCCATATAATAGAAATTAGGAGCAATGCAACGAAATATTCATTCAAATACAAAAAGTGATTTTTGTTACAATTCTGAGATTGTTACCTACTTGTTATACTTGAAACACAGCTCTCCTAAGCTGAGGAAAGTTGATGAGACACTAACATTCATTGAAATAAATATTTGATTAGCTCATTTGAGAAAGGTGAGAGTGATGTGATAAGACAGGATGAAAATTCAGCATTCTCGAGAGGGAAGCATGAAGATTGTTTAAACCAAAGAAGGCCAAAACTGGGGTTGTTTACAGCTTGTGACATTCATCACTATTTAATCCAGCCTTCAGGAAGGGTTTGGTTTCAACAGCCTCTATAGGCAGCCTGTTCAAGTGCTTAACTGTCATGAAGATGTCTTCCCTTGCTGCAGATTACAATGATTGTGTCTTACCTCCATGCACCCTGGAGAAAAACACGGCTCTGACTTCTCCATAACCCCTTTTAGGTAGTTGAAGGCTGCAGCTAGATCCCCCCGTGCACTTTTGTTCTCCGCAGCTCCCTGAGCTTCTCTTCTTTCTTCAGGTCCCCCCAGTTCCCAGCCGTGTTCATGGCCCTTCTCTCTCTAGTTTGTCAGTTTGATTTTGTCTCCTTCTTGTCCGGAAGGAGACGGATTTTATTCGCACAAGATGTACAAAGAGTGGAGAAGAAAGAGGATGAATTAATAGTTAGATAATTGTCATAAGCGAGAGTTCAGCTCACTTCTGTATTAAGTAACACATCTTTAAGTGCCGAAGGATGATGAGGCCAATAGGTGATATTCACTCTGGTGATGTTTCTTTGTAAAAGCTGATTCCCAACCTACAGGCAATTGTGAATTTCTTTATGCACTGAACCATACTGTGATGGAAAACAGTGTCTGAGGTAACTCATGGATGTTACATGTATACATGTTTAATCCTTTCCTAAATCTTACTTACTAATTCTTACTTTGCATGTGTGTGCATGTGTTTATTCACACACATATGAATATTTATCTAAATATATCAGTCCTTTGGTCCTTCCATTTATTCTAGATTTTTTTTTCTTCCAAGTTTGTAGCTCATCTTTTCTCTCTGATAAGATGACCTTTCTTGCTTCGAAGGTTATTATTCTCCAATGTTTCAGAAGATCCATCTCCTTTTCTTCATGTTCTATTCAAAAAACTGCAGTACTATCTCTGATTTACATTTAGCATAAAGACCAGAAACAGTTAACTCACTTTTAAATACAAAATATAAGCTAAACATATTTCACGTTCTTTTTAAATTGTGGTATATCCTTTTATAGACAGATTTTCAACTTAATTATATTTAAACCAAAGGTAAATGAATCAGCTGCATTAACAGAGAAATTGTCCAGAGGTAAAGATGAGAGATGAGTCAAAGGTGCTCTTTCCTCTAGTAAGCTTCAGAACTAATCATATTTGTGCCGTTATTTATAAACAACATTTATCTATGAACAGAACCACAATATTACTATATTTATCATTTAGTGGGACACTTTGCTGTAATGATCTACAATACTACTGTAACTGTAGTAACCTCCAGTTCCTCCTTGAAATTCATACATCTGTGATGCATTCAAAAATGCATCCAATTCAAGAGGTGTGATTGTGTTTGCTGTAATAAACAATAACCCTTTCACTCTTGCTATCTTCTGTTTTATGGCAACCCATCACATTTTCTTATTTTATGTGGGTCAAAATTCCAAACGCTTATACCACAAGACCAGAAGTGGGAATACTAGATGTTACTGTAACATACTTGCTGTAGCGCAAAGAGTGGCCAAAAAGCTGAAGAGGAAAGTAGGTCTCCAGAGAGGTATGACAGCTTTTTCTGCCCTCAGTCCTCAAAGTTAAGTATCTGATGGTGGGTGCTTCTACAGAGTTCCTGAGGGGGCTGTTGGTTGAGGTGAAGTATGTTGTGAAATACTGTTCTCCAAGAAGAAGAGTTTTCCTGTGTACTTAATTGGTTTGAGGTAAAGTGATAGTATTCTCTATGGGACTGTAGTGAGGAAAACACTTACCATCTATATACACAGGTGTTATCCAAAAGTATGTAAGTTTTCAATATTGAGCTATTTCTAGAAAAAGAAAGAAAAAAAAAAAAAAAACTCGACAAGTACTGTATCTCAAAAGTTTTTAATGCAGTTAATAAAGATTGGGAAAAGATGAAGTAAGCTTCAGAAGGCATGAACTGAGATTTCCTAATATAGTCCACTAATCATTCATCCTAAATTCTCCAGTTAAAATATCCACAAGACTGTAAATTGTACAGAATCCTGCAATTTACGTGCTTTGCAATGTCTTTTCAAGTTTGGTCACCTGTGATGTAATATTATGTCTTTGCTAGCTGAATTCAAGAGAGCAGTGAAGGTGGCAACAGGACAGGAGCTCTCAGATAACATTCTGGATACCATCTTCAAGATTTTTGATCTGGATGGAGATGACTGCCTCAGCCACAGCGAGTTTCTTGGAGTCCTGAAGAACCGAATTCATCGAGGTTTGAGGGTAAAAAGCCAATATCATCTGTTATTCCCCATTACATACTTGTTTATAAATACCAAAGATTATTCTTACAACTTTCTTGTTAACGCTTTATAGAAACACAAGTAAAGATAGTTAATGGAAAGGAATTGTCTTTTAAACTTAAGA
Organism: Oxyura jamaicensis; assembly: GCF_011077185.1. Classification (NCBI taxonomy): domain Eukaryota; kingdom Metazoa; phylum Chordata; class Aves; order Anseriformes; family Anatidae; genus Oxyura; species Oxyura jamaicensis. Next base: position 185,983,947 of record NC_048893.1, read on the forward strand.
CTCCTTACTGCTTATTAATCTGGGAGGACTGCTGCCATTGAGACTTGTTATTATATATGTGAACTATAGGAGCAGCAGCATTGTTTTACATATTATATTTACACAGTCTGTGAATAAGTGTCTTTTTTGTGTAAATGCTAAACATGCTCTAACTTTATTAACAGGTACCACAACAGCAAGGCATTCAAGGTTACTGGAAGTGTGTGAAAAGAGAAAGCATTAAAGGAGCAAAGGAATTGTGGAAGCAAACTGGGAAAAGTCCTTTTTAAAAGAGTCCATTGTTCTTTTGCTGCAAATGTTATTTAGGTTTTTTTGTCTGCCCTGTCTACATAATAGTCGAATCAAAAATACTCTTTTTTACTATAGCTAAACTTTAACCCAATTTCTAATGCAATAATTTTATATTGTTCTAGTGCAATCAGTTTGGTTTACAGAACTGTTACCACATTTGACCTCCATATGATAACACTCTTGCTCTAGGGAATAGTGTTGTTTACTCTCTTGTGGAGTCTGACCCTGCACTGTAGCATATGGGATGTGTAGGATCTTAAATGGCCACTGGCAGGAACATCACAGCAATATTGTCTCCTGCTGGAAGAGTGGTCACCATCTCAGTCAGCCACTAACATGGCAGTTCTTTCCCTGTCAAGGATAGAAGTCCAAAAGGCGAAACCACTTGTACAATCCATGCAAATCAAGTAGTCCTATATCAAAAAGGAAAACTCATATGGCTTGTGCCCTCATTACCGTGAACTGCTTGTGTGCTGCTTCCTGGTGGATGGTTCCACCAGGTCCTGTGTGGATGTCTACCTTCATGATGATACCATTAAACTGGAAATGCAAGACTGCTGATACAGGCTTTAAAAGTTATGCATTGATCTATGAATGTGCATTGAGTCTCTCAGACCTCTTCAACAAATACTATAAATGAGAAGCAAAAGTCCTGGTTCTGTCACAAACAGTGGTAGCTACAATTTGAGCCATAATTATTTTGCTTTAATTGCATTGCAGAAGGTAAATGTGTAATAAATACTTACTTTGTCTCAGAAAAGGTTGGGACAGGGAATGCTGCAGTATCTCAGGAACGCAAAGGTGTAATAGGCAAGTGCTGGGGGAAAAATAAGTCAAAAAGGTAAATAAAAATGTTCATTACTCCAAATGCAAAACTAGTCTTAAGATCTTAAACAGTAAAACAAGGAATAGATCAAAATTAATGTTCACTAATTGATTAAATTGATGAAAAGATGAATTTTTTTCAACTGTAACGTGTGCATCTATGTATACACAGATGTGCGTGACACGTGTTTTTCTTATGACCTCAGGAGCCTCTAGTCCCAGGTCCAGATCAATCTTCCTGTTTGGACAGTGTATGTAGGAGACGGACTTACTTACAAAGCTGTCAAGGTTCTTCCTCTTTGCCCCCCGCAGTTTTTTGATTTACCTAGGCTGGGGTGAAAGGTTGACCTTTCAAGACAGGTTTGTGGTAACAGGCTCAAAAGATGGACTGAGTAAATGTCTCAAGAAAAACAACCATCTCACCACTCCATGAGGAAGTATCCATTCCTTTTAAGCATGACACTAGCTGTGTGATTCTCAAAGATGTATATAAGATTGATAGGAGGTGTTTTGTTATAGTTTGTTTGGGTTTTGCTGGGAGGAGCCTTGAGAAGAGGGGAACCTTCCATGATAGATACCAGAACAGCCCTTACTTGGTTGTGGAGCAGGAGAGATTGCATTAGTAAGCCATAAAGATCCCACGTAAGGAGTACTGAGATTACACATAATGATTTTGGTATGCCAGTAGCCATCAGGCAAGCTTGTGCTAAGGAGGAGTCCTCCCAAGCCTCAGCACAGTGGTCTTGCTAGAGAGGTTGACCAAGAAGTAAGCAAAGCAGCAACATGTGACTGCCCGCTGCTCTTCCCTGTGCAGCTTTAACTTGGAGCTTTAACTTAAACTGTGTCAAAGAGAAAATGCTTCTACTTGTGTGATCTCTGGACATGTACCCCGAGTCATCCACCAGAACAGGAGCATGCCTTTGTAAGTGTCCTGAGACCTGTCTAGAAAATCAGGCACCAATGACTGCCAAGGATACCTTTGCTTCCCTCAGGAAACCGTCAGGATGAAATAAAATGCAATAAATGCCTCTGCCTCTCCCCCTAAGACCAAACTGATGGACCTGCTCTGTGGGCAACAAGAAATGAGGCAGCTGTTTTCACTGTGCTCTTGGAAGCTGCTTGTTTCTTCTGGTGATGGGAGCTATGAGTAAGAGAGAGCAACTGGGGCCGTGGGGCTGGCATGGAAGTATCACAGCCAGTTTCACATCACCAAATAAAAAATAAAATAAAAAAAGATGCAATCAAGCAAGATACGTATGTATCACAAAAGCTACGTGCTCATCCAAAGTGGCTTTTTTCCAGCTCTGGCTTTAATGCAAAGCTGCCTTTTACTTGTTGTTGCTAATATTTTGGCAAATATTTTTTTCTTTGGAATGGAGAGTATTCTCTAGCATATTATTCTGTGAATTGTTAATAGGTTTATGATGTTCTTTATTGCTTTTGTGGTTTCTTTTGTTTGTCAGTGACATGCTTCCTACAAGCTGTTTGGTTTTCTGTTGGAAAAATCAATCCATCTAGCTTTAGTGTATCTAGAAGTTCAATGCCTCGTTGCTCATTTGTATCTGGGTTCATGCAATCAGCAATATCTGCTTTTGGCAGCAAGTTACTAAAAATGGATTTCAACTTTTATTTCTTCGCAAACGATCTGGTGTCAAGTTCAGAGGAAAAAGAAAAAGGATCTGCTTATTTTAAAATGAACCTTGTGTCTGTAGTAAAATAAGAAATGGGATAATTGATTAGGAATTAAAATACAGTTAAGAAACATTTTCTACTCTGAAAGTACAGCCAGGAAGGAATTCCTTTGAAAGCCAGGGAAGACTTGTCCCTGGAAGAATCAGGCTCTGTGTTTAATTTGTAGTCTATTTTTGTTTGTCTTCACTAAAAAGATTTGCAAAACAGTCTTAAAATAATTTCTCAGATAAAATATCTTAGACTGAAAGAGCTGTTTACATAAGTGTTCAGATTGGTGTGTCTTTTAGGGAATCCGTCATAGTTTTACCTTTTTTTTTAGTTCCTTTTAGTAACTGTATGGTATTTGCAAGCTGTCTGTTGACATTGCTCAACACCATTTCTTTAAATGTTTATGCCTACTGCCAATATGTCAGTTAAATGTATCAATTATGACTTTTTTTAAGTAAGCCTTCCTCTGAACAGAGATATATGGAAAAATGAAATAAAATCAGATGTTAAAAAAAAAAAAAAAAAAAAAAAAAAAAAAAACTCCATCGTTGCTTCTGAGTGTTGTTTGGAATAAAAATGTGTACAT
>NC_048893.1:185987428-186036988 GCF_011077185.1 Oxyura jamaicensis
AAAAAAAAAAAAAAAAAAAACCTCCATCGTTGCTTCTGAGTGTTGTTTGGAATAAAAATGTGTACATTACATATTGTGGAGGTCCCAAAAAATTGATTCAACTTTTTTAAAAAAGATACACAAGGGTGAATACAAGTCATTTACTGAATTGTAAATGTTGTATTGCCATAACAACACTTTTTAAATTTCTTTCAGTTAGTTTAGTTTCGGATAATTCCTATTAAGAATACTAATTCTTCATTGTTAAAACAAGCAAAGGCAAAAATGCAGTGTGTTGTAATGGAACTAAGAGAAACTCACTGGCTGTTTCTAGAAATCAGTTTTGGTTTCTTGATCTGAACTCCATTGTCATTGTTTTTCCCTGCCCACGTGTCTTTTGAACCAGTTATTACCGAAAGTGTGAACAATATATTCAGTCCCAATATCGAGCATTGTATGGAGAACACATAAGCTTTTTTCAATCAGTGCCAATGCCTGGGAATTACAAACATTCTGTCTCTGAACTCCAAAGTGTTTCAGAGCTCGTGTGGAATTTTGGGTGTAGAAACCACGTCTTGTCTCTGAAGAGTTTACAGATTACACTCTTCTGTTATCTAGAAAACAGAGATGAGACAATAAGATAAACAAGCCAGGCCATGGATTATGTTTTTGTGGCATTTCACATATCCTGTGTATGTAACAAAAAAGGATCACTGCCAAATAAAGGGCTAGAATGGGAAAAAATCAGATAGTTAAAGGAAATTTTTCAAAATTCAGACATATTGTCCATACTTTGACTTAAGCATAGAGATGGATCAATAAATATACATTGGGATTTTAAAATACAGTTTTCTCCTCATGGTGCATGCATGTCTTGTGTCTTTCCTGTAACGCAATCACAGCTGGATCAGGAAACTACTCCAATGCAGGAAAAAATCGTTAGTCCTTCTGAACAAAGGGGATGTATCCCAGCAAGCGGTGTTGTGGTCATTATTACGGAGATCCTCACTGACTGAGCAGCAGCTCCTGTAACACAGCTGGTCACAAGGGAAGCATGAGGATGAAACTGGTGGACACACACTGATAGCACCTAGCCACCACAGAAATTCCTCCTAGAGAAACTGAAGATGTTGCCCAACATCTTCAGATAGAAAGTCCTCTTGAGGAAAGGAAACCTGTGAGACTTGAGCATGAACAAAATTAATTCACAAACAAGCCGTACACTTCACTCTTCTGCTTTTTGAAGGTTTCCTGCTGTCTTTGTTGATTAAACAATTCCTAGTTGGTTCAATAATGTAAAAATTATGCAGCATGTGTAGAGGCAGATTTCCCATTAGGCTGGTATTGGCTTAGTTAATAAAGTTTTCAGTTCATTAACCAGAAAGCCCTGGTGCAGAGCTCTCCTCACCATCCCCAGGAACCACACTGCTGCTTCTGTGCACTGGCCTCCCAAAGCTGCCTAACCCACCTGGGAGGTTTGAGAAAGAACACCTCATTCCTCAGAGAGCAAAAGGCCATGCTTTTTCACACCCAGGAACCCAACGGGATGCTTGTGCTCTCCTTTTCAGCCCCTGGCTGAGCGTGGCCTGCCTTTCCACACTGACCAAGGCGTGGAAATAAGGTGGAAGATGACAGGCTCTGGGAGTACGTACTCTGCACCTTGCAAAATGTAGGATTTGTCTTGGCCTCGTTTCAAACACGGAGATTTGAAAATCAGGGAGGAGGGCTATCCTGTAGTCAACACAGAGAAATGTCTGGGATTTCAGACACTCGCGGACCGCTCCAAACCACCCTCTGGAGGAACTCTCTTTCTCCATGAGCTACAAAGGGAGCAAAGAAGATGAGCTTCACTAGAATGAACTTGTACTTTAGAAATGTCTTCTTTAGTCATAAATTTTAATGGACCCTGAGTAAGAGTATTTGCATTTGGACACTTTTTTTATACTTCAAAGTGCTATTTTATATGAAGGCTGAAAACTCTTAGAAAGGAGCTGTATTAAATCTTTTATGAATTGGGACCTTAAGGAAGTAGAGTATGAAATAAGAACAAGCAATTTCCTGGAGAAAGAAAGGACTGCAGGACTGTTGGACTGTATGCCTCACATCCACCACATTAGCAAAAATGTGTCAGTTTTAATATTCTCAAATGGAATAATTAGTAGCTCTAAATCACACCCCCCCAAAAAAATAATAAGAAAAAGAAGAAGAAGAAGAAGAAGACTTGTCATTATGGTGGGTTTTATTTCTCTTTTTTTTCAGAATACAGATTTTTTTTTTTAATTATGTGGCACCTTATCTACTTTGAAATTTATACTACTGGAAGAATAAACATTATTAAAAACTTTCTGTGTCTCTCTTAAATAATGTACACGAGGTAATTCCTAGCGCAACTGGAGCTGAGTCACAGAATGAATCAGTATATTCACTGCTGAAAAGGAATGATACCAAAAGGTTTTAGAAAAGGAGATTTCAAAAGAAAAGGAGACTCTTTAAATGATAGGTCCTAAAGGTAAAAGAAGCAAAGCTCTTTTAAATGCTACTCCAAAGAACTATAATTTAGGAGACATGAATATGACTGAACAAAAGGATGCTAGGAAAGCAAGGAATAAATCAATGCAGCTGAAATTAAATGTTTCAAATGCTGTTTGAGCAAAACAAGTTCCAGTTCAAACAAGGGCAACTAATCACTCACAGTTAATGTATACAAGATTATACAAGCTGTACTGGAACGTGAAGAGCTAGTATTTACACCATCTCATTTGGTTTTATGCATATATCAGAAAAATGAAGCCTACAAAAAATGGATTTGTCTGTTATTACCAGCAGCAAATAAATAAGATTCCTAATGAGCCACATGATTACTTTGCATCAGCCTCCATCTAAGAGGTTGCTGGGATGCTCCTGCTTGGGGATGGCTTGTTCCTGGAATTTGAGATGAGCTACTCAGAGGAAAAAGTACAGAAGCAAAATGGAGATGAAGCTATTGTAGATGCTGAGGGCTAGATAGTACAGTGAGAAAGTCTGAAAAACAGGAGTGTTTGCAGTGTTTTGCTGTAAGGCACCTTTCTAAAGGGTAGCAAAAGTTGGTAGTTGTTTTAAAAAAAAAATGTTTTAAGGGATGATACAATAATTTGCAGTGCAGTAAATTTTGCCACCTGGTCCTGCCAAGCTGCACAAACTTAATAAACAGCCCAACATACCTCTGGAAGAGATGAGCGAGGTGAGCATTCTCAGTTGCTGCTCAGCTTCCCAGAACCTGCTCCCACGTGTCATCGCTTGTCCCTCACCACGCGTGTGGCAGCTGACTTTGGACTAGCTGCAGTGCTGTGGCTTGAGGCCAAAGAGGCGTGCAGTTGATTTCTAGCAGAGCTTGTTTCCATCCTGCTTGGCATCTAGTCAAGGAATTGGTTTCTGCCTAGGAAGCCCTTGTAGATACATCCCAGATGGCTCTGAGAAGTGGAAGATGTTACTCCCTGTCAGCTGTGCCAAGGGGTTCCTTGTGCAATGCAATTCCTTGGGTGGGGGCAGGCCATCTGGGACAAGCAGTCCCTCCCTGCTGCCTCACAACCTTGTTTGATTCAGTTCTACTTCATTTCCTCCCAGGATGGAAAAACACTGCTCAGAAATGTTACTGGACAATAGCTGGTCAAAAATCATCTTTCTCCTAGGCTTACACATCTATCACTGGCTTTCCATCACAGCTAAAGCACCTGTCTGACCCAGAACAGATACAGCACCCAGGCACAGGAGCAATTCTGGTAAAACCATGTCACAGCTTCCAGCTTTGTCAGTGTCAGACTTCTTTGAAATCACACTCAGGATGTTTCTGCAGCTCTGTACTGAAACATGTGAAAAGATGTTCGTTAAGCACACAAGTGACACGCATAGGTAATGGGTGAATGCAGAGTTACCACAAGCTGCAGGCTTGAGAGTACAATGTTTATTGATTGAATGATACACTACTAAGAAATTAATAAAGCAATTAAATGGTTAAAAGCACACACAACTATAAAACTAATGATAATTCTTAAATCTTACAGATTACACCCAACAACTATTGCATTACAGTCTCATCACCCTCCTTCTCCACTACTTCACGGTGACCTCAGGGTTCAAGCCCACTCCTCCTCACTTCACCTTCCCACCCCAAGTCTTCTGGGCAGGAAGCAGAAGGAGTCCAGCAGGACTGTCCAAGGGGGCTTCCCTTTGGTGTCCTGGAGAGTTTGGGTCTGCAGGTCAGCATGCCTACAGCGTGGAGGCATCCGCGGTCCTACCATGATCTTCTGTTGGAGACTGGGACTACCAGTCTGCTTTGTTCCCACCGATGTGGAGATACTGTGGACCACAGAGCTTAGCAGAAAGCTCATGCTGTGAAATTGTTCATTTCTAACTGTGATTGGTTAAACTTAAGGTCTTACTATATGTACCCATTCCCCTTGTAAATCAGGTTCCCACAGCCCTTCACCTGAGACATTCAGTAAGCTAATGCAAGGTTTTATATCCCACGGACCATACTCCTCCTTTAATAAGTCCACAAGTGACCATTACCATCCCGTTGTCAAAGAACCATCCCACTGCCAAGCTGAAAATTACTACCACTCATCTGTTGACCCTCATAACATACAATCTCTCCTGCATTGCCCATGAGAAAGGAATTAACCCTTTCCAAAAAAATAAATAAATCTAACCACTGGTTCACAGTTTCAGTGGCCAGCAGTCATGCTTGGTACAATAAACAGCCAGAAATACTGCTCAATTTAATGCCTGAGAGGTATTTTCAGTTCGATTGGCAGTCACTTTTGCCATCTGCCTCTTTTGGCTATCCCAAGTCGTTGTCATTGTTGCAGCAACAGATAACCACCCAAAATTTGTTATTGAATTACTTTGTATGGGATTCAACATTCCTCCCATTTTCCTTAGTATAGCTGTGAGCATTTCAGTATCAAACAAGTTTAGGACCATTTAATAAATGACAGATGTGCCCATGCCTTCTATACTGTTTCCACAATGTGCTCCAGGCCATCAGGATGCCAGGCAGTCAGTATAGAAGAGGCCCACTGTGAATATATTCTAGAAAAAATCATTTCTGACATTCCAGTTCCTGATTTCATCTCACATATTACAGGATTATTAGTAATTTTTGTTTTTTGATATGCTCAGTGTCCCAAATTAACCTGCACCATATGTAGGCTGATATAACTATTTGGTTGTAGTACAGACAGAATCACAGAATGGCCGAGGTTGGAAGGAACCTCTGAAGATCATCTAGTCCGACCTCTCTGCCAAGCAGGATCAAGCTAGGATCACCTAACTATTTCTTAATTGCACAGGATGGCATCCAGGTGGGGTTTGAATATCTCCAGAGAAGGAGACTCCACAACCTCTCTGGGCAGCCTGTCCCAGTGCTCTGTCACCCAAACCATAAAGGAGTTCTATGGTGATGACACCTCCTGTGGTATAGCCATTACCCCTTGTCCTTTCACTGGCTGCCGCTGAGAAGAGTTTGGCCCCATCCTCTTTGCATTGTCCCCTCAGGTATTTGTAGAGGTTGGTAAGATCCCCCCTCAATCTCCTCTTCTCTTAACAGGCCCAGCTCGCTTAGTCTTTCCTCACAGGACAGATGCTTCAAACCCTTCATCATCTTCGTGGCTCTCCGCTGGACCCTCTCTAAAAATCCTACGTCCCTCTTTTAGCGGGGAGCCCAGACCTGCACCCAACATCGCTTTGGTTGTTCCGTGTCAGCCCTGGTGATGTCCAGGGGCCCGGGGCCCGCCGGTGCCCGCGGCCGCCACCAGGTGGTGCCGGTGTCCCGCGGGACGGCGATGCCGTGTGACAGCCCCGCGACAGGGCGAGGGACACCGGGCACAAACTGAAGCCCAGGAGGTTCCGGCTGGATACGAGGTGGCACTTCTGTACTCTGAAGTGACAGAGCACTGGGACAGGCTGCCCAGAGAGGCTGTGGGGTCTCCTTCTCTGGAGATATCCAAACCCCGCCTGGATGCCATCCTGCGCAATGTGCTCTAGGTGATCCTGCTCGGCAGGGGGTTGGACTGGGAGATCTCCAGAGGTCCCTTCCCACCTCGGCCAGTCTGTGATTCACAACGTGGCTGTGCAATGTCACGTTTGGATACTTCTCCAAAGCGCCCAGCTGCCCGTCACAGGTCGCATTCAGCAGCTTTATCAGCTGAACCCACACAGAAGAGCACCCTCTTATTTTGGAGACAAATGGGGATTTTGCCATGTCACAGGCCGATTCCTTTCAGTCTCAGGATTCTACCAATAGCGAGGCTGCAGTGAAGCTAAAAATTTTATACGTTAAAAATGTCAATATTAAAGAGAGTTGGCAGTAAAGAAAGTTGATTCCTGCAAAGCAATGCAGCTGAAGAAATGCATTTCTGGAAGGTCATGGGAGGGCCCACAGTTCAGAGGCATTAACTGAATTTTGGCAAATAGTCTAGTAAGTTCTTTATAAAGAAACTCCGTACTTTGCTATACTCAACAAGCCATTAGAGCCCCACGAGCATGCTGACTGTGTCAGCACGAGGCCTGGCCCCGTCCTTCTGCGTGACTGCAGGGACAGACCCACACACAGGGCCAGGGCTGCCACCAGCCTGCAAAAAGCACAGAGCCGCAATGAGATTTCAGGCTGGGGATTTGGCTAGAGGAGAACAACGCCAAGCAGCAGACTTGCTGATGCATGACTGCTGTGTCCACGAAACGTTGCGTGTTGGTTACGGTTCAGACTGCTGTTCTGCAAGCCTGACATTTAATGAGCCCACTTTTACGAGACACTGTCAAGCTGCTGTGAGGCATGAAACCTCCTTCAGCGACTCCTCCAGCCTACGAAGCCCTACAACCAAACCCACCATCCCCACTCAACACCTCCACGGCCCGCAGCCGAGCGCCCCGAGCACCTCTGCAACCCCTTTTCGCCCCAAGTTCTTTATTAACTGTTTAAAAGGGGGCACACCTCGGGGGAGGTGGGGCGATGTAAGCAGCTTTTGGGGGGCTCGCAGCCCGGTGCGGGAGGCGGCGGAGCGCCGGGGCCGCCCATCGCCCGCCCACTGCGGCCCGCCCAGGGCCTGCCCGCGCCGCCCGGGGCCGGCTCCGCAGCGGCGGCCGTTGCTGCAACCGCCGCCGCCGCCCGTGCAGCGCCGCCGCCGATGCCTCCTCCTGCGGGGGCTCGGCGAGGAAAATGGCGCCGTCCCACGTCCTCAAGTGCTGCCAGAAGGTGCTGGCCTGGGTGCCCGTGGCCTTCATCGCCCTGGTCGTGGCCTGGTCGTACTACGCCTACGTGGTGGAGCTGTGTGTGTGTGAGTGCGGGGAGAGAGGGACGGGAGGGCGAGGGGCTGCCGGCCGCCCGCGGGGACCCCTCGCCTCCCGCCGCCCTCACGGGGCCTCTCCCCGGCGCTGCGGAGAGGGGGCAGCCCCGGAGGGGTTCCTTTTGCCCCGGAGGGGGTTTGATTTTCCCTCCTGGAGGGGAAGACCCCAGCCCCGGGGCGGGGGGCAGAGGAGCCGGGTTTACCTGTTGCCTCTGTGGCGGAGGGCGGGAGGGGGCTCGGCAGGGCTCTGCCCGCCCTCAGGCGCCTCATGGCGGCGGAGGCCCGGCGGGGGGACGGGGCACGGTGTGTGGGGACAGGAGCCTCAGGGGGACGATGAGGGGCAGAGAGCCCATCCCCGGGCTCCGGCAGCCCCCTTTAGGGTCCCTACCGGGGCCGTGGGGGTGTCCCTGCCCCTCACAACTCCTGCCGCACAGGAGAAGTTTCCCCTTCTCCTTCCTATTTCGATTATTTGAAGCCGATCCGGAACTTCCTCATGTACCACATAACTACTTGAACATGTCTAGTTGTACTCCCTTTTGCCCCTTCTAATGAGCAGTCCCGGACCCCGCTGTCATTGAGGTGTAATTAGGCTGGAAACATCCTCCCTAAGCGGGATTTGGGGCTTACGGGCTTGTCGGGCTGCGTCAAGGCAGGTGGTGGTAGGGTTCGGCGTTATGTAAAGCTTATTTGTAGTCGGTGTCAGTCAGGATGATATTTACCCTTTTCTGGCTTTAGGAGGAACTTAAAGGCTGGTTCAGGAGGATATTTACCCATGCAGGATAAATGCAAAAATACAGGGATACACAACCAGACTTGTTGAACCAGGACTGTTTTAAACTGGGTGCATAGGTGTACTGCTGTCTGGGTCCTTACACTGATCGCTCTTTGTGTAAAATAGTTGCTTTGATAGCCCTAAACTTGTACAGATATCTGGCCTTTAGAAATAATCGAGGTTTTGGGTGGGGTTTTTTTGGTCCACAGAACTTAGGTTTTGGATAGCTTTTAGATAATACTGCAGTTTGGAGGGCCTGGGTGGTTGGTGCAGTAGTCCTGAGAGGGGCTGTGTGAGGTTATGGACTTATGTTTGTTTTACAGTTGATTGAAGTCTGACTGTTGCAGCTTAAGGCAGGCCAGGGTTATGTGTTTCTTCTCATAAATAAATAACAGAAATTCAAGAGATTAAGTGGCTTGCTCAGGGTTGCGTTGGTGATCTCTGGCTGAATCAGGGACAGGACCTCGATCCCCCAAGTCCCAGCTCTGTGTCTTGATCACAGAGTGGGTCCGGGTTGGTTGCTGGTGAATCATTTTGTTAAAAATAATGTCTTTGACCCTGATCTTACGGAAGACCTTTGCAGGCATAGAGGGCCACAGAAAGTCCTGCCAAATTCAGCACAGTTTCGTTTGTGTGAAAATTATTGAAAGGACTGGTTCCTGTTTATGTGAGAACTTTCACATCTATAAATCTGGTTTCTAGACGTCTGGCACTTCTTGCTCACAAATCAGCTTTATTTTTAACGTCTGCAGATGCAGGCTATTAAGGAAAAGTGGTCATTTAGTAAGAAAATTACCTATTGATTTTTACTGCTGTCACTGACAGCAGTTGTTAAATGTCAAAATGGTACTTGGTGACCAAGATTTGTTTTCCTGTGAGTTTTTTTTTTTTTTCTGATTGACTTTTTATTATTATTTTTAACCTTCTGTTGAATTTTCTTTGTACTTTTGATGAAAGGTCAGCTCCTCGAGGAAGAGGAAGGTATTTTTTCTGAGCTTGTTTGTGGTCGAGTCTCCCCCCTGCTCGCCCCAGCTTTTTCCTTCCCCTTTTTTGGCTTTGCTATTACGCTGCATTTAAGATCAAACAAGCACAGAGAGGATTTGTAGCAAAATACGGGATTTTCTGTTTCTTTTGGCAGGTATGTTTACTTTCTCCCTGTGCTCCATATGTTTTATTTTGGCTTGAAAACTACTGCAGTGTGTACTGTGAAGAGGAGCTAGGATGCAATTAACGCGCTGCTAATGAATGAAGTGACATTGGTCTCTGCAGATGTGCCTATACAGCAGGCGCAGAAGCAGGGCTTTATGTCTTGTTGCACTTCTGTGGCTGCCTTTAGCAAAGGGCACAATATGCAGCTGATGTGTGCCTGGGTAAAGGAAAGACAGACGGAAGAAGGAAAGTTTTAGAAAAGAGGAAACAAAATAGAAAAAAATGTGTAAAGACTGAGTAATACAGAAATTGTAACCACACAGACACCAGTGTGTTTTTTTCCAAGGTTATTTGTAAAGGTTGGGTAATTACTAAGATGTGAAGCTTACAAGGAAACAGGAAGAAAGAAGGCCTTTGTTCTCTCCAGCTATTTCTTCCATCCTGTTTGTTTTCCTCCTTTGTGTCCCTGCTCATGAATTAAAAGTTAAACATATGTATTCAGTTAGTAAGTGTAGTAGTAAGCTAAGTGTAATGTAGCATCATAAAATATTCTTACTAATCAAAGTAGAAGATGGTGTAGTAAATCAGGGCTGCTTCTTCTATCCCATCACTCTTTTTCCTTTCAGTTTTGCTTCCCAGCACCGCTTGCCCCACTCTCCTCCACTAGGACATTCCCCTACTGCTCAGTGTCCTGTGATTGGTGTCTGAAGGACTCAGGCTTGCTCTGTAATTCACCACCAGCATGCGTTTACTTGGTTATGCCACTTCTACAACCGTTAATTATGTTACTGACGTACGGCCTGTGAACACCAAGGAGGAATGGTATGGGTAAGATGAAAGGAGGTTCCCAGCATGAGCTCTTCTGTTGTTTTCCTCCCATAGAAACATCGTTGTATTTCTCAGAAGCGTTGCGGCAGTACAGGGGTGAATGCTGGCCGTTTTAGACCCCTGTTGCTGTGTAGTTGTGATCCAGCTGGTAAGCTAGCTATTAAAGTAATGGAAGGGTGAAAATGCCCTTTTCTCACCAAATGGATAGAAGGCGAGGGAATGTCAGCAGAGTGGGAAGAACTGTGAACTCACATAGCTGAAGGAAGTGCAAAAGGCTCGTGGCCACATCTCATTCAGATTTCCTTTAAATGCATTAAAGGAGAAAAACATGAATGAACACTTTCTTACTCAATTCTTTTTTCTTTCTACATGTAACTTGCAGGGAGCTCCATTTGTAAGAAAGCACACCTCGAGTTATGCATGGGCAGTTGTAAAATAGCTTTCCATTAGTCTGAAACCACTTCTTGTGTTCTTTCTTGTTATCAAAACATGTTTTGCTTTTAACATCGCTTTTGCAAACAATGCCTTTATTATGTTGTTAGTGAATTGAACCGATTGTTTCTGGTCGCCACATCCCCTCAGAAGCTCAGCGTGAGCAGAGCTCTTCTCCTGGGGCTCATTTTCACTTCAGGCTGACTTGCATCTCATTACCTCTCCCTCCATCCTCAAAACCTTTTTGTGGGTGAGCAGCTGTAACGCAGCCTGGCCGGACCACGGTCAGAAGTCGCTGTTTTGACATTTGTAAGGTGGTGGGTGAAACCAGCCTGTTTCATACAGACAACCCTTTTCCTAAAGCACTGGCAGAATTCGGTAGTGCGGTCTGCACTGAGAAAGGTGTTAACTTTGGCTGAGTTTTCTGCAGATCATAACTAAGGTTATTGGCTGGTTTTACATATAAAAACAAAAATCTTGTTAAGGGTAGCATTTTACTTCTCTAGCTAAAACTGTATGTTCTGAAAACTCAGACCAGGAGAACCAAGGCTAGTTAAAAGGAGAATTGTCTGGTTTAGGAACGTACTGGCCTTTTATAAATGTTTCCATGCCTTAAATTCCTCAAAGCCTGGAAAACTGTGATTTTGAAAGCTGCGGGAGTAATTAGCTCTGTGTACTTTCATAGCACCTACTTGCAGAGCAGTTTGCTTTTTTAATGCAGCGTAACATCTAACGTGCCTAAAATCTTGGCAAACAAAGCAGTCTGCAGTTTGGAATTCATAACTTGGTGCTAATGGTACAAACTTAATTTGTTATTCTGAAGGCTGCAGTGGCCCTTTTAAGGAGGGAGATGGCTCTGATTTCCCCAAAGCATTGCCAACATGAGAAGCCCTCGGTGATCCATTGTAATGCTCCTGTTTAAAGAGTCTGCATACACAGAGGGAAGGTAATTCTATCTGCCTCCTCAGGAAGATACCAAGAAGAAATCTCTTCCCAAAATGTGACTGCAGTAGTTAGGAAGCAGTGGCAACGTGGTGTAAGCAGCAGCAGCTCAGTAACTTCTGATTTCTGCCCACAGCAAAAGCGAAAGTATCAGCACTACGCTGCAGCGTTGGCATGTTAGGCGTGCAAATCCATTCCCTGAGGAGCAGGGGGTTCCTCTTCAGGAGAATGTACAGCTAATTAAACACGTCGGATCATTAGTAACAGTTAACTGTGCTTCTGTGCCTCTCTTGTGAATTTCAAAATAAGGAAATTAAAATGCCGTGGACACGGCTGGTTCTGTTGTTGTGTCTTGGCTCAGGCACGTGGATTGTCATCTGAAACGAGAACCTCTTCTGTTGTTAGGAATAAGTAGCATTCCTGCCAAGGTGCTCAGGCTGGATACAGATGTGTTGGAAAACCAGATGCTTGGGCAGAAAGATTATCAAGCTGCTTATTTGGTGCTTTGCACTGCATTGGTCATGTTAGTTTATAGGGCTGGGTGGGCATGTGCCCTTTATATGGTATGAAATCTGCTCTCTGGGCAGTCCTCTAATGAAAAAACCCTTCCAAGAGCCACGGTGCTAGCTCAGCCTGGTTTCTTGGGAAATTGTCTTAGCTCTCTGCTTTCCCAAGCGCTGCCTGCGGAAGGGCTCCACCCTCCTCGCTGCCAGCCCTGTGCAGTGCCTGGCCCCAGCCCTGCATTGTCACTTGTATGGCCGAGCCGTGCCCCTGGGTTTGGTCCAGGCATGCAGGGAGCGGCCAGAGGCACGAAATGAGCATCTGAGCTGAGAGCTGCCACGTCCCAGCAGGGAGCACCAACTTCTCTCCTCTACCTGTCCAGCTGTTCTGGTGGAATTTGCTGCTGTCCACTTAGAGTTATACTAGCAAATCAAAAACTCACTTCTGGTTTTAATTAGGGGTTTTGCTTCATCATTTACTGGTGTGCCAGTCTTCCTACAAGATGCTTTGAGATAAAAGGGCCAGAATATCAAGTGCGTGCTTTCAGCAGACAGTAATTAATTTGAGGTCACTGACTCTGTGTATCGTGAACTTCAGGTTCGGCTTGAAATTTAAATAATTAAAACGTTGTTCTCTAGCAGCTCAGATTTTTATGACTTAATGGAGACATGCTTTCTGTAATCAAAGGATTTACAACGTTACAAAGACGGGTATTGGAGCTGAGCTCTTCATACACCTGTCGCAGGTGCAACAAACACTCAGGTGGCAATGTACCTGCCTTCACGTCTGGAGCTTGAGACTGCCTGTGACTGGGAGCAGGGATGGGAGGAATTCCAGCTGCATGTCGAAACTTGTGTCTGTAAATGCTGAGGGTTTGTTGGGTTCCTGTTTAACCCAATCGATACATCAGAGTTCATCCAGTTCCTTTCATTCAGCACTCCTCTAGCAACTGGTAAGAATTCCCGCTGTTCAAAGATGTATTTTCATTCCCAGTGCTACAAACACCTTTCCTGAAACACTTTATGGAGCTTTCAACTCAGCTCAGTTGTTAAACATCTCCCCGTTGTGTACATATGATGTTTAATAGAAACATTTGACGAGTAATGACAGGCCTCTTTCCTGCATCAGCTGAATCTCCACCAAAATGAGTCAGGTGTAAGAGGAGCAATGAAACCATAACAAAAACATCTGCTCTTTTAGCCGGTTCCCCAACATCAGCCCTTTCTGCTGTCAGTAAATTGTTTTCTGTAGGGAATGTTTAGCCCCTCCTGTCCTGTGCCAAGCAAAAATCTGGGCCTTCCCCCCTCTTCCTTTGTGGAACTTCTTGTAACTTCTCGTGACTGTCTCTTCTTATCTGTGCTAAAAATCAAGTTCCTCCCCTGCAGCATACCAAGCACCTGCTTTTCCTTTCTTTCTGAAGACCACATGGCTCATCAGTTCCTTATTCGTGTTCCCTTTTGACTGTTAAAATTGTCTTATGGGTACAGGATTGTCAGAAAGGATCTGCTCACAAGATCGTTAGATCACAAGAGCAGCATGCCTTGCCTCTGCAGTTTCTGTAACGCTCTCTGTGCTGCTATATATGGTGCAGCATTGCCTTAAATCTGAGCCACGAAACCATTTTAATCATATGATTAACAGAGAGATCAAGTGAGGTTTCTGTGCCAGTTTTTTTTTCTTTTTTTGCAGTCTTTGTTTGTGCATCCTGATGTCTGTTTGTCTCCAGAGTGGGGAATTCTTGTGAAGCAGTAAGCAGGGATCCCTTTTTCATCTTTTTTAGCTTCATTGGTACAAAAAAAAAAATAGAGATGTAAGTAATAATTCATCTGGAATTAGGCAAGCTAATACTGCAGAGAGAGTGAAGCAATTCAGATTAAATGGGAAGTTGAGAGGAACGGATTTGTTTGAAGTGAACTGAACAAAGTTGTAAGCTGGTTTGCAGTTGTCTGTGGTAGGGTCAAAACTGGCATGAAATGCCTCAGCTATTGTCTGTAGCTAACACACATGCAGAGAATTTATTGTACAATTCTTCTTGGCAAGCAGTCAGTGCTTTTGCCTTTGTCAAATCTGGATTAAAAAAAGCAGAGAAGCAAAACCAATTTCCATAGTGCTGGGATAGGTGATACCTGAAGGCTTTCACAGCTCTGGGGTTGTGGCATGGGATTCTCCTGGGCATAGCAGAGGAGCCCAAAGCAACAGATTTGGTTTCTCTTCTGGAAAATCCCACGTAACTAACATGCAAGTTTGGTTGTTCTGGTTTGGTTTTGTTTATTGATGTCTGGAAAAGGATGCAAGTTGCACATAGGATTTTTAGGGAGTTATTTTTGTGCATGTATATTTCTCAGTTTAATGTATTACTCCTTAAGTTTCACCTTTTTATTTAAAATAAAAGCTTGAGTTCAGCCTAGTAACTGCATGCAAAGCTAATACTTGCTGTGTTGCAGGATAGATTCCTGCTGGTCTACCTACTGGAATAATACGGCAACTGGTGCAGAGGATAGGCTTGAACTTCTTAAATAATTCATAATTTAGACATATTTAATGAAGGAAAGCATGAAGACAGATGAGTACTAGATATCTTTGTTGAGTATCTAGATATCTTTTGCATGGCTATTTTCTGTTGAGGTTCTCAAGCTTGTAACAATGCTGTTTCTCCTTTCTTCCCACGCATGCACCACTCTCCAGTATTTTACCTGCAAAATGGGATATTCTTGCAGCTGTATTACAACACGTGATATCCTGGAAAGGTGATGGCAGAAGTTAATTCACTTTGCAGATGTCATGCATACATCAAATCCTTCACTTGTTTCTTGCTAGGCAGCTTGCCAGTCCTGCTGCCTTACACCCAGTGCCTTGCCACGGGAGCCCTAATGCATCTCTGAGGTGTAAGAGGCAGTGCTGTTTCTTGCCTTGGCACGTTGTGTTAGGATTTGTAGTTCAGCTGACCTTTTACTGAGCTCTGAGTTAATGCTTTCCAGGAACATGTGCTGAACAGTCAGCAGGCAGGTAAGCTCTGAGGACTTGCTTTGCTGTTTTTTTGGGGGGGTTATTTATTTATTGGAGGCATGGAAGTTGGGTGGATTAGTTTTTTGGGGAGTGTTATTTTAGGGTTTTTGTTTAGTTTAGTCTGTTTTAAGCAATGTTTACTGAGTGAGAGCTATACAGTTTACTCTGGATTACTTTCTAACTTATTGTATCAGTATTCTGAAATATCCAAAATTCCCTTTGTAGCGCCTTGTGCAGCCTTTGTGCTGTTGCTTGTTCATGTTCTGTTAAATAAGACCTCCTGGTGGAGCGGGTGGAAATCTTGTCCTCAGGCCAAAACTTTCTGTCCTGTTATCCCGGATGTTTTTTGCCCTCTGCAGCACCTGCTTCTTTTGTTATATTCCTGTTTTTTTTCTTCTTTCTTTGCAAGGAAACTAGAAGATGTATCTTTAGCTACAGTCAAGGTTTGTCTCGAGATATTTCAAACTAAAGAAGGTTTAGTAAGTGACATTTTGTTCTGCCAGAAGAAAGGGCAGCAAAGGCTCCAGCATCAAAAGATGGCAGCATTTGTTGTCAGCCAACGTGATGAACCTTACATGGACAGAATCTCTAAATCACTGTGTAAAGTCTCTGAACCCTGATCTATTCCATAAATACGTTAACAATAAGAATGATACAGTATTAAATATTTAACACCCAGGACTTGTAAATATTAATAAAGACACAAATTCCCTACCATTAAACTCGTGCACAGCTGATAGACATGGTTTTAAATGGCATGTTTTTCAAAACAAAACAACTTTAAAGGACTTTATTAAGCTTGTAAGATTGGCTTACTAATATCTTGACAGGAGGTTTGTGGAAGTTACATTACTGGCTGCTGTGTTGCTGGTAGAAAATGATCTCTCCTCATCACAGGCAATGCTGTATTTAATCTCAGGTGGCAAAGACCAGCTACACCCAATCAACAGTACAAAAAAAATGAACTTAAACCTTAATTTGAGAAATCCAGTAACGTAATGCATCAAAGGAGGTCTGCTTGCAGGGTGGTTTGATTTCTCCCATTATTCGATGACCTTGGCAGCAGCACGATCTTTGTCTCAGAAACAAAGTAGATCTCTGTGTTGAGATCTACAAGGAGATTTTTACCTAATATTTAAGAAAAGCTTGCTGCAGGCAGGGCCGGTAGCTAAGTAACGAGACATCTGGTTTTGGAAGAATCTGAAGACAAATGCAGAGACAGGTTTCCTACCAACAAAGAGACCTCCGGACTTCTCCTGGTTCTCTTGCCAGTTCACAGTAGTTCATGTCTGAAGGTCATGGTAGCTGAGTCTGGAGTCTGTGTTCCCCACCAGCTGATACCTCTGCACACCATCAGTAATACCTCAGAATTTGTTTGGAGCAGTTACATAAAGATGGGTTCTCTGTTTTCATTCACCTGGAAAAAGCTGTTAGGAGATTGAATTGTCTGGTGGTGGTTTTTTGTTTTTTTTACTTTAGATGTAGTGGTGGTTTCTAGTATCACCTGCAGAATACTTAACCTTGTGGAAGGTGCAGAAGGTTCTGTACAACACCTGATCCTGGCTCTCTGTCGGCACTAGCTGATGCTCTTATTTGTGTCTCAGATCTCTTGCAAGCATCCTCATTACATCTTTAACTACAGAACCATCCGGAGTTGCTCTTGAGACAAAAAGTCCTTTGACAAGTACAGGTACTTCAACACAGTTACAGTGAGCTTGATTTGGCCAACCTGAGTGTAAATACCCCTCCTTCAACTGTAAGTGGAATTAACTTGTGGTGTGGACATAAGTTCCTCTCAGGTGCATCAGATTTTCTATGTTTTTTTTTTTTTTTTTTTTCTGCCATTTCTATTTTTTCCCTTTTTCCCCATGGTCCAGAAGGAGCACAGCTGACTGACATGTGGCTCTTTGTCTTCCACGAAGAAACCAAGCTTTCTTCAGACTTTATACAATAGCTCAAAGGCAATATTGAAAACAACTTCTGTGCAGCACTACCAAAGTACTGGGCAATAAAGCTGTTATTGTTATGATAAAGTAGATGGGGGGGAGAGATCTGAAAGAAGAAATCCAATTATTCTCCTAAGCAGCTAAGAAAAGCATGTAGAAGCAATGCTAGGGTTTAAAATCAATCAAAATGCAAATAGAATGAGCAGTGACACCAGTGATTAAGTAGCTGAAGAAAATCAAGTTACATTAGGTTTCTTTGGGCAATTATGGTAAATTAAAAGTGAGTAGTGCTTTTCAGGGAATAGGGCTTTTCAGGGACAGCAAACCCGGTGAGCTGCTGCAGCTGAATGCTAACGTCAGATGCTGCTTCCAGATAAAGCCTTTAGTTGTTTGTGCTGCTGCATCTCGTAATGCCTAATGTGGACACGAGTGTGGGACTGAGATTAAATCCTACTGATGCTTCTTCATTTACAATATGCAAACCGTCAGGAGGCCCTTGGTATAAATTTTAAGAATATTTCGTAGAGGCAGAGGTAAAGGAGTCGTCAACAGGATTTTGTGGATTCCCAGAAGTCAGCTGCCTTTGTAGCTGTGCTCTTGAACTGTGAAAGTGTAGCACAGAATAAACTATTCCAAGAATATGCAGAATATTTTTTTTCACTTCTCAGAGCTTAATTCATTGCTAAATGTAACTCAGTAGCCAAGGACTGTCTTGCATTGACTATGTTAATTTCTGCTGTAGCCCTGCTTGTACTTTTACAACTTCAGTGCAGAGAATATGTGCATAAGACCTTCCATAAATAAAAGCCTTATTTGTTATTGTGATAAGAGAATGTTTGCTGGGCAGCAAGCCTCTGGCCTCTCTAAGTACTTGCTGTAGTTAAAAGAATGATGTTAATACTGTTTTAACCAGGCAACAAATTGTAACCATGGCTGGTAACAAACAATAAGAGGCTGCAGTGTATCTTTGACTTCCTTATTTGAAACATTAATGTATCTTACCTATCCCTATGAATATTCTTCTTTGAATCCTGTAGTGGTGGTCACAAACATAGAAAACTTGGTGACATTTATGCTGGCAACAACAGAGCAACCCACATGCAGCAAGGTCTCTCTTCCCTGGCTGTGTTTTCCTCCTCTCCTCCCCCTGTGATGCCTTTAAAGGCATCATCTTGTGATCACTCGAAGGAAAGGCATTGTCTTGTGATCTCTCCAAGAAGCCAAGTAGGTAGCTCCAGCAGAGCTGCTGTGCACAGCATGGGAGGAGTTTGGGCTCTGGCACAAGTGCTTGCAGAAATGGCCACACACATGTAAGACCTTGGTCACCCAAGGCAGGGTTTCTTTCCCTTTTTGTTGCTGTTTGTGATCCTGGGCAGCCAGAGGCCACTTGCTGTAGATCACCCTTTGTCACTGCTCTTTGTGTGCACTCAAACTCACCTTTGGGGCGGCTTAAACCCAACGTGCTGGAGGGAGCTGAAGTGTCTGGAAGGCAAGTGCTTGCTTTTGCTGTGTTGCTCTCGCACAGGTGAGTGTGTAGATAGTTGAGAGCTGACTTCTTGCGCCCTGCAGCAGATGGCCACCACGTGTCATGCCTCTGAGCCGAGTGTTGTGCCCTAGGCCTGGTGATGGGGCAACCTCTCCTGAATCACTGGTTTGAAAAACGTTACTTCTGGAACAACTTGGGAGGGCAATGTGGGGAAAGCTGTGCCCCAGAACAAGAGATTCTGCTGAGCAACATATGAAGATAAAACAACTCTAGGTTCCTGTGGCCCCAGCGTTTGCAGAGGATGTTCGTTCCAGCTGGTGGCAAGACATATGCAATCGTGGGCCCCCATAGCCTTTCAGCAGGGAGCTGGCAGCCTCTTATTGCGCTGGCTTTTGGCCACGTGATGCTGTCAACTCAGTTGTCTTGAGTCATTTGTCTAAAAACAACTCCCTGCTGCTTAGGGAAGAAAGCACTAGTGGGTGACTGCCAGTCAGGAAATAAGAACTAGCTCACTGTGGAAAGGTCACAGAGCCACGGTGTACAGAGAACAGCGGAAAGGTGCTAAGGACTTCCTTCTGGGACACTGCCCCAGGTCTGTAACAGAAGTAGAGTAAGTATTTTACCAAGGTAATTCATTCCCTGTCTGCCCCAGTTGTTTCAGTAAGAGATACTTCTACCATCTTCCTTGTGAGTAACTGATTACGCTCCGCATTGCAAAGGGGAATTATGTTACCAGAAATCCAAGTTACAGTTTCGCTTTAACGCTCTTCTCTGAACAAGTGAAAAACTTGAGGTACCACAAGTGGTGCTCTGCAGGCAGGGTAATGCCCGTGGGAAGTTCCTACTGAGTTTCAGTACTGGTAACTTTTGGAAATATGTATGTATGTGTATGCAAGAGTGCTTGTGTATATGTATTTATATATATATGTAATTGTATATATTTAACCATTTTCCTTAAAAACTGAGAAACATTAAGGCTGTTTTAGGAACGCATTTGCACATCTATCATTCTTTCTTCTCTCCATGAGGAATGTCAGCCAAAATATGGAGTTTACTCTTGAGAGATTTGGATAGGCTGTAATGCCCAAAGCCTGCCTTTGGTCAGGAACTACTGCGGGGGGAGAAGGAGGAGGGCACGTACGCAGCACATCAATAACAAGACCAATCCTTTTCCTTTTCTGTACTGCACTAGTTCCAGTTGGATTTCTTGATCTGCAAAGCATGTATCTGTCTCAAAGGGTGGCTTTGACTAGAATATGCCTCTTAGGGAGTAAGTGTATGTGGTGTGTGGGTTTGGTCGAGGGTTGTTTGTTCGTTTTTTTTTTTCCTTCGAGGTTGAGGGCGAATGTCTTCTTTTAGCATACCTCTCACAAGGTCTTGGCAAATCATTCCACCTCTTTGCTGCAGAATAGAGAGACTTATGTTTTTGTTGTTTTGTTTTGTTTTGTTTTTTCTTATTCTGCAGTGATTTGAAAGGTGCTTCAACACTTCATAGCAATCCTGAAACTAAGCCTGAAACTGAAAGCAGCCTAGCTCCCTAAATGTACTTTTTCTTCTGAGATGTCCTAGAAGGTTTCCTGAAAATGTTCTCCAAAGCTTTCTGAAGTTTGCATCTTTCAGTGTGCTCCAAGAAGAATGTTTCTGACAAATGACATTTTTCCCCCAGTGTCATTTATTATACAACTAATGATGCCCCTATGTCCGCAGGACTGTTTCCTGTGATAATCTCTAGGCTGCCACTCCTTTGATTCATGTGACATAGGTGAGATGAAGGATAACAGACAACAATATAAGGAAGACTGGCTACAAGGAGGTGTAAGGAACAATGGGGGTCACGAAGGATAAGATATCTTTACTGCTAAGGGTGATGCTCAGCGTCTAAATCAAAACTAAGACAACTTTTTCCTATGTTAAAGTCAAACCTGGAATTTTTGTTTGTCCTCCAAGTTGACAGAGTTAAAAAATCCATTTTAACACAGCCTATTAAAAGCCTGGGTTGTGTATTATGGAAGCTGTGTTCTGTAGAAAGCGAAACCACGTACTAAGGTTTTCTGTGCTTCGTATTACAGTGACCCTGAAGCACCAGGAGATGCGATGTGTAAGCTGTCAGTGGTGCAGGACTGGCCACTCGAGCCTGTTAGGCCCATGTGTCCCTGGACAAGCTGCAGCAGCACAAAGTTCAGTGTAGGCCAGCACACCTCTCTTCACAGGCAGGCTCTGCTGAGCCGTAGGCTGATTTTGGAAAAACTGAGGTAACCAAGGAACAGCTCAGCACTGCAGACAAACAGATCCTACTCAGTCGCTTTATTTGCAGACCTGCACAGAGCTGTAACACAGATGTTGAATCCTTTGCAATTATGAGGCCAGCATGGAAACTCACTGAGTGCATACTTCTCAGCTCTCTGTGTTGAAGTAAACTGCAACTTATGCTGTCTAGGCATATTTTTATCTTTCCCTAGCAATGTCTTTCTAGAAGTCTTCAAGGCTTCTCTAGAACTCAGAAACTTAAGCAGCCAATCCTAAGAATATTCCTGCTCTCAATCTTATTTTTCCTTTTGTAGCTAAGCAATGGACTGATACGGGGATATATTTTGAAATACTCAACAGAAAAGTTTATTTGCAGTGCTTACTTTTCTGAAATATGGACAGGTTTGTCTTGACTATGGTGCTGAAGGCCCTAATCTGCTCTGATGGATCTAATCTAATGTATAGTGGTGTTGCATCCTGAGGTTAATATATAAATCATACGCAGTGCTTATTTCGTTCAAAAAAACGCGGTGCTGCTTTATTTTCCCCATCCCACCCCCCAGACAAAAATAAATAAATGTCTTTTAGGAATGTTTAAAGTGAAACTGGTATTAATTTCAGTGGAGGCTGACAGCAGTATCTAACTACTTAGAAGCAGCAGAGGAGAAAACCAAAACCTGAGAGCTGAGATTGTAACTGAAACTGCAGGGCAGGGATTGTGGGATGCAATGGTAATGTCTTGTTCTGTGTTTATTTCCTGAACTGGAGTTCAAAAGCTGAAATCGATTTCTGGCTGGTGTGAAGCTGCTTGTTACGTTGCCAGCCTAGCAAATACTTACAGGTCTGTTCTATGTAAAGTTTAAATATTAACTTATTTAAAGGAAGGCTTCACTTCATCACGTAAAGATCCTGTGAAACTGTTGACTTCCGTGTGCTAAGCGACTTTGGACAAGTACTAGGATTGCCCTTCGTTTAATCTGTCAGAGAGTGGGAATAACAGCAGTGCAAGGAATAAAAGCAGAATACCAAAATTTACATGAACTTCTGAGGTAAAAAAGAACTAGCTATCTTTCATTTTTTTCATTTAAGGATGATAAGACAATGAAAATCACAGGTGTTTCAGTGTTCTCTTTCACCTCAGACTGCAGGAGCTTGCCAAACTGAAATTGTTCTGCATGGTCTCATAACTGCTTTCTGATCCAGGAGACCTGGGTAAGAATAAGGAATTTATCTTCCTGGTTCTGTAAGGCTTTAATTATTTTCTATGAAGCTTATTTATTTTGTTTGTTTGTTTGTTTTTGAAAAAGTCTCAGAGGTGATAAGATCTTAAGCTTTTTTTTGGATATAAAGACTTAATTATTTTGAGTCTTTAAGCATCAAATTTGGCTCAATTTAGTTTTGTACTTAGTTTTTTGTTTGGATTTTGTCCCTGTTCTAGACAGAAATGCAGGAGTTGGCTGTGCAAGTGTGCACATCTAATACATGTTAACTAATGTGAAATTTGCTTTTCTTCAGGGTGAAGCTCCTTTAGCTTGACGCTAGAGGCTTCCATGTACAGACAGGCAGGGTGCTGAGCATGTCTTTTAAGGAGAGAGAAAAAAAATCAAAATCTGAACAAAAAAGGTTCATCTGTACATCGAGGTATCACCTCATTACGTCTCTGCGTGCTATAAGGAGGCACAGTTGTGTAATAGGGTTGCAGACCACTTTGCTATAGATATCTACAGCTAAGTGAGACACATGCTACCTCTGTGACCAAAGTAGCTCTGTGGAATGAAGCCTGTAACACATACTGAAGCCCTGCGGATTTAGTTCACTAATGTGCATCAGGGAAAAGCTCCTTTGAGCTGCCTTACAGCCTGATGACTGGACAAACATCAGTGAGGGAGAAGAGACGATGTGGAGTGAGGTGAATGGCAGTAGGCAGGGCACACTCTGTTGACCTTTTGCTCTTGTTGATGGCCAGAAACTTAAATTTGCTGTATCAGATGAAGAGTCAGGAAAAGATCCTTCCTTCATTGAATTTCAGGAATTTAGGGAAGAGACCCAGCAAGCAGAGCGGTAGGAACAAAGTGACCCAGTAAGTAGAGCTGCTCTCTGATCGGTGTCTTGCCTAACTGATGAATGAACTCCAAAGGTTTCAGAGAAGCCTGAGAGCAAGAGGATGTACCAGTCAGAGAGCATGCAAGATAGATTTGAACAAAAGAATTTGGTGTCGGGATAAAAAGAGATGAAGCTGCAGAAGAGGAGGAAGTGGGGAGACCTCAACCGTCTCAAGAATTTGGGTCGAGAGGGGGGAGATATAACAGTTTGGTCTGGACGTTGATGTGCTCCAGAAAATGTGCTGGGTGCATATCTGAAGGGCAACATGTATAAATTATGATCTAACTAATGGCTGTGGAAAGGAGTGTGCTCCTCCTCTGCTGGTTAGAGCAGGGAACTGGATCTCTTCAGCTCTTCCACTGACTCACCAAGCCTCAAGGTCTGGCAGGAGGAATACTAAGTCCTGTTTTACCCAGAGTTGGGCAGGGAGGCTTTATTAACACCTGATACATGATTTGGAACAAGTCAGCTATCTCATGTATCTCACTTTTAACCAATTTTTTGTTTCAATGCAGATTTACTTACCATATATCTTTTTTTTTTCTCTTCCAGTTACTATTTCTTCAACTGCAGAAAAAGGTAACATTTAATTATTTTTTTAATGTAAATAGTTTTGTTGCACGTAAGTCTTAAGGGATATAGAATTTAAATGTGTTTCTTTATATGTAAGCTCTCTGTAGTAAGTAGATCATTGCTAAGAAACAAGCTAAATATTGTGAGGTTGAGTATGCTGAGCTCACAGTACCACTTGGGATGAAGACAAGACCTGTGAGTAAAGTAACCATGATTTAGGTTTGCAAATATTTTTAAATGGGTACCTTCTGCGAACAGAAGAGGGAAAGAACTGCAGCAGTCCATTTTCTGTTTCATCCTGAAGGAATGATGAATATTCATCTTACTATCCTCCTTGCAACCTCTGACCAGCAAGACTTTTGGAAGAGGAGGGATTGTTGTACTGCTTGCTGTTTTCCAAACAGCTTACCAGATTCCTCAGAGCACCATTCCTCAGGACTGGTTAGAACTGTGCAAAAAACACAGGCATTTCAAAGGTGACTGCACGTTATAATTTTAAATTTCCAGGTTAAGTGGTTAAGGCCTTGTTTTTACAAACTTTTCTTAAGCCTTATTATTGTCTTTGACAAACATATGTCACAGTGGGTAGTACTTACAGAGATTCAAACTCACCAAAGAAACTACAGCATGCTTGCTGCTTTTAATTGTGACCAAAAACTAGGCTAGAGGATCATTCTATTTCAGAAGTTCAAAATGCTGTTTTTTAATAAGACTTCAGGCTTTTTTCCCCATAGAACCACAAACTCTAGGGATATTTGAAAGTTCATTTCAGCTTATGCGGGAGTGTAAGAGTGGTTATCATGATTTTTTGCTAAGCATAGATTGGCAGTTCCATCATCCACTGAAGGCTGTCTTCAGAGTGTGAGACCGCTGGTAAGAGGCTTTCATCTCTTAAATATTTTTGCAAAAGAGCACAGAACTTGGAGGTAACCCACTGGTTTACTTCCTGGTGAGGAGCATCCAGGAGAAAACTGTAAAAAGAAGGAAACTTGATGGAGTCTGTCCTCTTTCATCTTTTAAAGGAGAGGTGAAAGAGTGGGAAAACCTCCAAAGTAAACTGTAAGCTGTTCAAGACGGAAGCTGTGTCTTAGCCTGGGTTTTTACATTGCAATGCACAGCTGGGCTTCATCAAGACTTCACAAAATTCTGCAGGTTGCTGCTGTGCTTTTACTGTCTGGTTTTACTAGAAGTAAAGTTTTACTTTCTAGTTTCTTTCAGAAAGGCAAGATTCATGTCTCTGTTAAAGAAGCCTGGCAGAGCAGTGATGGTGGTGTAGTGTAGCCACATCTCTGGCTTTAATTCAAATGCAATGCCTGACTGATCGAAGCAGGCTCTCTTAAATCTACCAGAGAAGACAAATGCTTGATTAAATAATGAGAACAGTATCTTTGAAAGCTGCCTGTTAGGCTTTTTTCTCTTGCACACATTTTGCACTTCCAGTTCTATGGCATGTCACAGGTACCCTGCATGCACGTATATCCTTACAGTGGAGGCTGGTATTAAAAGGAAATGTGAAGTTGTTTTTTCATTTGAAATAAAAGTTCTAAGTTTCATGAATTTCTTACAAGCTAACTTCCGACAGCTTGGAAGTACCACCAGAAGAGTCAAATGGCCAAAGCACTAGTAATGTTGCAATGTAACTAAATGATATGTATTTTAGTAAATATGTTTTGCACCATTTTTCACTGTGCTCTGTTCAAATTCTTTTACTGCAGGTTTTTAATTACATCTTGTAATTCAATGGCTGGTGATTTCTTCACCCCGTTAAGGCTGTTTCCGTGTCTTTGTATTTTCATATTCTTGCATAGATTTTTATCCATTAGGATAGAATAGTCAGCTCTCAATCTCTCCACGATATAATTTAGTTCTGTTGAGTATTATTAGCTCTGAAATCCTACTCTGTCTTTAAAGTGATGTTAAGAATGATGCAGGAAAAAATGGTGAGGGGTAAATCTGAGGAAGGCTTAGCATATACTTCAGGAGGATGATAAGAGCATGTCTTATGACGGTGTCCTCCCAAGGGCATAACTTAGGGTCTAATGTGCAGCGGTGCATTTAAAGTGAAGTCATTTCTCTTGGTCACAGCATGGCACCAGGAATCCTGGATGCCCTAGCTTAGCTGGGACTTCCTCGTGACTCTAAAATAGCAGATATTGGGGTTTGAGGTATTTGATGGTTTTCTCGTGTCTTCAAATTACAAGAAAATAAGCTAAATAGGAATGAAGCCAGCTTATATTTTTATTTGAAACTGATGTGAAATGCTCTAGAGAGTACTCTCCAGAGTAGTGCTGCTACCCAAAAGGGATTGGATTCTGGGGGTGAGTTTTATGGACAGAATGAAACTGCTGTGGAACTTGGTTCTGCCGTGCCCTCCCCTCCACTACATCTTGTTTCCTCTTTCCTCCTATTCAACTCCTCTCACCCTTTTCTCCCCCAAAGCTTTAATTTCTGCAGCTGTTTCCACTAAGATTTTAGGTCGGTCTTCTCTTTTCTAGATTTCTTACTTTTTAATTGCTTAGCCGTGTTATGTTTGAATGTGTGGAGTATGTTTTTAATAGAACACAGTTTCTAATTATGTGCGCCTAGCATAGTGAAACATAGGTTCTTTCCTATCAGAAATAGGATTCAAGTGGCAATTTTAGGATGGTTTTAGAGAAAAAAAAAAAAAAAAAAAAGCTTTGCTTGTTGCTTCCACAGTTGAAAATTTGCCAGATCTATAAAGTTGGAGGAGGCAGAGGCAAAGGGAAAAAGCAGAATTCTCTGAGGGGAGATCAAATACAGTTTGGCTTGTTTGTGTAGTTGGTTAGTTTTGTTTTTTTACTGTAATGAATGGTGAAAATCCTGAAAGATGATAAATTAAGACTCTGCCTGCTGTGACTGTGTACTTGCTTTTTTCTTTTTCTCGTGTTTATTTGGAGCTGCTGGAAGTTCCTGAAGTGTAGGGTCTGTTCTGCAATCCATGAAGTGTGTAATATGTCTTCTTAAAGAACTCTATATCTGCATAGGACAGTAGGTCAGAATTCTTGCAAATGAAGAAATGAAGATAATGTAAATATTTGGTATGACATTTTCTAAGACTTGCTGATCTGGCATGACCGATCCATTTCCTCTTTACAAATGGTAAAAGAAATTGTTAGAGGAAACAAGATTGGAAGAAGCTTCCTGGGTCATAAGGTCTGAGCCTTTGGTATTTAAGGCAACCATATCACACACATCCATTCATAGACTGATGGGACTCCATACTACTTGTTATTGCCACAGTGGCTGTAATAGCAGGACTCTTCCAAGTTATGTTCTTCTGAAGATTTGAAATAAGATTTCCAAACAATTTGAACTCACAGCAAGGTCTCATCTTGGAGTTTAGTCCTCTCTCTTCTTGGCTTGAAGTTTTTACTTATTGAAAACCAGCACCTTCCACAATGGCACAGTATTATGCTGTTAATATTAGAAGTACATCTCTTGATGCATACTAAGAAATTAAATAGAATTCTGTAGGTCAAATATTACATAATCTAGAGTATAATTGTAGCATCTTTATCTAAACAGGTTAATCACTTGCATGCCTTAGGTGAAACTGTATTCACTTCTGTTTTTTTTTGTTTTTTTTTTTCTTTTCCCGTCAAAATCTGCTGTAGAATCTTACATAAAAACATATTATTTCCTTGATGAATAACAGCTATGACATTTAGTGATTTGTTGGTGGTGTTACAGAGGCTTTTTGTGTTCTTTTATTTTTTCAAGTGGGCACTGCCAGAGTGCTAAATTTACCCAGGCAAAAAGGTTTAATATAACTTATCAGCTGATTCATAATGTCATAGTCTAGCTCTCATCAAAAATCAGGGTTTTATCTCTTGCTCTCTTCAGCTATATTCACCAAATTTTTATTTGTATTTTATTGCAGTTGTGTACCTTGTGGTTTTTCATCTGTCATTTGTCATGTTTGTATGGTCGTATTGGAAGACAATTTTCACATCTCCTGCATCCCCCTCCAATGAGGTAAATCTGACGTTAGAAAAATGTCAATGCTTTTTTTATAAATAGATGAACTGTTTTCAGTGATGAAACTTGTTTGCAGTAATGCATGATTCACCTTTCCCTTCTCATAATCTAAAATAGAACAGCCTGACAGCATATCATGAATGCAAATCATCATATTACTCCTAAAATACTGCATGCTTGGTATAATGGCATTTCCTTATATTAAATGTGTTTAATTCATCTCAAGCTTGACAGTCATGTGTATGTGCAAAAGTCGTAAGACAAAGTAAATTTGGGGATATGGTGCTTTGCTAGGATGTAGTTTGTTTGACTTCTGACATTTTTAAAATCAATATCTCCAGTGGCTGCATTTTTATATATATTTTTAGATAGTTTTTGACCTTCTAGTAGGAAAATGTAGTAATAAGCCTGAAATGAATTAGCTTATTTTCTACTTTCCCTGAGGCGTCTATCTGTAGGGATCAGATGGTGGCACCAAATTTAAAATACTTCCCTTGGTTTTAAAAAGCTTTTAAACTGGATAAACTGTTTGAGACTTTGTTTGCATTGTGGGTGTTGCATTTTGATTCTATTTTTGGCAAGGCCGACTTTCATTGCTAATGTCAGTTTTAAACATTTTTGTAAAGAGTTAAAAACTATGCTTCTGTGGAAAAGCAAACGCTGCTCTGTAGTGCGTAATTATGTCTTAGATATTCTTTAGCTTTCTAAGATACAGATATAAAGAAAAAAAAAAAAAGCTAAAGACTATTCTGCTTTTTAGTTAAGTGAAAAGAGTAGTACTGAATAGTTAAGCCTACAAATCCAAAGAAGAAAATATTCAAGGACATTTCATCCTGAAACATCTCCAGGGTGGTATGATGTGGCTTTTTGTGGGATGGTTCTGTAGGCAAATGAGAATGTGATGCAGGTTAGCTTGTTACAATGGTTGCAACTGTAATTTCTGTAAGGTATGTGAACTTGCACTGCTCCTGAAGCAGTCTAATAACTTTTATTGTCTGCTTGGGTTCTTCAGTAGTAGAGAACAATTTCTGACAGTACTTACCGCGTAGTTGCAGTGATGTTGTAGCAAGCTTTTGCTATTCATTGACTGAAAGGGATGGTTTCAGCATGTGGCATGTAAGGAATGTTTCCTATATTAAGTGTGGGTATAGATCAGCTCAATACAATT
Organism: Oxyura jamaicensis; assembly: GCF_011077185.1. NCBI lineage: Eukaryota > Metazoa > Chordata > Aves > Anseriformes > Anatidae > Oxyura > Oxyura jamaicensis. The sequence continues at coordinate 186,015,882 of NC_048893.1, forward strand.
CTTTCATAGGAAAAAAAAGCAACTCAGGGAACACTTTTTTTTTCTCTCTCTGGGAAAGTCCCTTCTGTTCATGTATCAGTGAGTAATTTTTGCAGGTTTTTTTTATTTAAAACCAGACTTCAGAATCTCCTCATTGTATGAAAGTGTAAATGTATATATTTTTAGTCATTGAAGTTAACCATTCTTGCAAAACAAATAGCATCCTGTGATCACACTATTGAACTAAAAAAAGATTCTGCAGCTGCTGTTGTTCTAGTGTAATCCCTGCACGCTTGTCATAAGAAAGAACAATCGACATTATTAGATCCAGAAAGAGGAAGGAAACAAAGGGGCTCTTTCTGTTTTTGGTAAGAACTAGTGGAACCTCATTGGAAATTCTGTTAGCTATGTGGTAATAGACAACTTTTGATGTCTTTCAACATACATATCCTGCCATTGTCTAGCAAATCTGTGGTTTCATGTCCCTTTTCATTTCTGAAATTAGAACAGAAATATTTACTTCAGAAAACCAAAATCCTTATTCTTTTTTTGAGTTTATTATTACGTTACTTGGAAAAAATCAAAATTTTAAATTTTGCATTTTAGTTTCCTTCCTGTACGTCAATGACTTGCCATAGAAGTGTCATCTAGAAGTAGCGTTTCATGTTTAATGTGACCTCTGCTCAATTGCAGGTTATGGAGACAGCCATTTGCTACTCTAGCAGACTCAAAAAAAGGCAGTAGGGAGTAAGGCATGATGCTTCAGATCTGTCTGAAGTTTTTGATGTGAGCATCTCCAGTTTCCCTATTTCAGTAAATACCTAGGCTTTTAGCTTAGAGACAAATATTTAAAAAAAAAAAGTCAAAAAAAGAGGTCAAACTCCTGATGATGTCTAAAGTATTAAACTTCATTTTCATTCTTTGCATAGACTGATACTAATTTCTGGTTATTTAAAAGGAAACAATGCTTCATGTTTCACCCTTTAATGATGGATAGGCTCAATAACTGGAATGCTACCATATGTAACAGGTGACAATTAGATTCTGTGGGATATGGGGCAATTTATTTGCATTCTAGATTGGGAAATAACACTAAGAGATTGCAGCAATGTCTTACTGCTTCCTCCTTTTCTGTAAGTCGAGTCTTCGCTGTTGCTTGCCAACCAACTCAAATCCAAAAGAGGAAAAAGTACATGATGAGATGAAAATCCATGTGAACTAGTCATATACATATTCTTGGTAGGAAAATATGTTCATGTTAAGCCACACTAAGCCAATTTTTGTTCCAGCTGCACACACAGCATTTTCCACTCACTGCTATGAATACTTTGTCTATGTGTGCTCATAAAAAGGGTTCTTGTAGTCCTTGTGGGAAGCTCAGAGTTTAAAAGTGCTTCAGAATAGAAAATACCAGAGGAAATTGTGAGTTCAGCCTCCACTCCACAGGGACTCCTCAGCATACTGGGTTTTGTGGGGCTTAATGGTAAAGCTGTAATTTCAGTGGATACCAAAGTATTTTGCAAGTGAGTAGAAGCTCTCTGGGTTATACTGGTAAAGCTTTACATTTTAGTAAGGCTTCAACAGGAGTGGTCCTCATGCTATACTCAGGTTTGTAACTCTGAAACTGTACAAGCTTTGTTGAAGTTGCTCCCAATACAGGTTAGGGATTTTGAAACCAGTGCTGACTACTCCCAAGTACAAATTCCATTTAAACTCTCAAATTCTGTGAGGAAGCAATAAAAAGTTTCTTGTCGCCACCCCCACCTCCACACACATCCTCTTCACTATTTTCTCTGGCTTATGCCCCTCTCTAAGTCAGAAAGTGGGATAAAAGAACTTTAGTCTCCTGTCACTTACATTTACTCTCATCACGAGGTAAGTTCTACCTTCTTAAAACTCCCCTGAGCTTCTGGCTTCCTTTGTGTTGAAGGGAAAATGAAGTAGATAATGGAACGGAGACAAAGATGATTCTCTTTAAAATATGCTCAGGACCATCAGGTAGTTTTGAGGATCTCCTGTAGCATTCAGGGGGGAAGGAGGAAGTTGGGGGGGTCACCCAGAGACAGGATTAAGATACATAGGGTCTTCTCCTTGGAACTTGAGTAGGACACAAAGTAATAATTGTTCTTATCCCTTCATTCTGTCTTTTTTTTCCCAGTTCTGCTTGTCAAAAGCTGATAAAGAACAATATGAAAAGGAAGAGAGACCAGAATCCCAGCAGGAGATTTTGAGAAGAGCTGCTAAAGACTTGCCTATCTATACAACAACAGCATCAAGAGGTGAGATACAAAGATACTTTTGTGTTCCTGAAGCTGCTTAGTTTAATTTGGTGAGATTAATTTGATGTTAATGAACAATCTATTAAGCATGTACTGCAAAGGCCATGACCTTGTGGTGTGTTTTTTTTTTTTTTTTTTCCACCTCAAGAAACTCGAGTCCTTTGTCTGGGGATCTCTACATACAGCCAGTAAGTGGAATAACGTTTTCAAAAAAACAAACAAAAAAAAAAATTCCTTTTCTTGTAAGCAAACATGACAATATTTATCTCTAATTCTGGCTACAAAAAGTAACCACTGGAAAGAAATACTTCTGGAAACAGATGAAAATTAAAGTTTACACTTAATTTTACAATCATTTATATCCCCCTTTAAGTTACTTTTTCTGGGCTGTATCAATTCCGTAGGAGGAGAAACTTCATAGTTGAAGCTAGAATTTAAGAAAGATTAAATGTTATTTCACTCCTATCTACAATTCAGTACAGAGCTTTAATATGTATAAACATTTTTATTCCAAGTTATATATGAATGATCTGTGAAACTGTTGTCTTATGCATATGTATATTTTTTAAAATATACCTATTTCTCTTTCTTGAGACTAGGAATGTTGTATTTTTCTCCAAAAATTTAAAATATTCAGGATAGTAGTTACCAAAGTTGACTGTGTCTTTTCAAATAAAGTGTTTGTATACCTGGCTTTTACAATACAAACCTCTCTCTGAGGCAATCCCAGTCCCTGTAGTGGTCTGAGAAGCTCTTGTCAGCTCTTCGCAGTTCTGCTCAGCTGTAGGTGTTGGCTTTCCTCCTCCTTTCAAACTGACTGTGCTGGTGTCTTGTTTCCATTGAGAAGAGCTTGAAGGCTTATTTAAAAATAACCAGGAAAGATGAGGAAGAGCTAATTTGCTGAACAGTCTGCTAGATCTCTGTCTGCTGAAGAGGATAGAGAAGGTTAATGTTGAAAGCTGACTTATTGAAAGATTGTAGTTTCACAATGGGATGCCTAGGTACTATCTCCAGAGGTGAGAGAAAACAAAAGATAGGTCATTGCCAGAAGGTGAAGGACAGGGAAACTGAGGAGGTAACGACTAAATGGAAATGGACTCCATATAGCAGTAATTGACAAGAGTTTTAAATACTTTAATATGTTTCTTTAAAAAACTTAAACATATATATTGTATGAGTATGTCTGTGAAAACAAGTGCGCTTGGGAGCGAAGGGAGCTCTCTAAGATTCAATTTGTATTAAGAGGGGAAGTCTTTTTAAAATTCACCGAATTCTTAAAACTTGACCCTTGCAACTTGAATGCAGCCATCAGATACTGTGACCGATGCCAGCTAATCAAACCTGACCGCTGCCACCACTGTTCTGCATGTGACATGTAAGTTACTGCATCTGAAATGATGGATTTTTTCTTTCCTTCGATTATCACTTCAGTGTGTTCATTTCATCGGTGTGTCAATCCCTGCATAACAGCAGGTTTTGCTATTTGTTCCCTTCTCAGACCCTTCATACCGTGATTCCAAGAAAGCGAAGTTCCTCCCATTAGTGCACTATTATTGTTGCAGCCCCATAGACCAAAATGGCAGAACTTGTTAGGAAACCGGCAATCTGCTTATAGCTTTATAAAGCAGTGCTTATGTAAAAATAAATAAATTGGCATTGAAAGCAAAGAAAGGCAACTCTGAGATAGCAGCACGTGGTTATTATAGAGCTCTTCTGTTTTATCTTGCTTCTGCAGCTTTGAAACAGATGTGTGCTACTAATACTGCTTTATCTCAGAGTGACAGTGGAATTGCATGTCTTTGGTGTTTAAAAGACACCACTGTTGTTCCCTAACCTCATTCTGAGTCATCAGAGAAGTCTGTAAGGACGCTGAAGCTGTGAGCGAGACTTTGTATGTCTGAGCTTGAGGAAATCTACTTAACTAAAGAACCTAATACACATCTTTTGGCGAAAATCGAATTTATTAGCAAATGAATGTCTGTCTGAAATGTCTAGCATCCGGCCTTATACAAAAACTGGATGAAAATGGGCCTGTGAACTATTCAATTTACCCACTGTGCTGTTTTTTCCCCTCAATTACCACAAACAAACAAGCAAGGAACAGACAAAAAAGTAACAAAAATAGCCCTAAGGTAGACTTAGTTGAAATGAATGACCCACTGACAGACCTTATCCACACAGCTGTGAAGGGTCCTTTGGGTTTGTTTTCTTTCATTACGCACATAAGACTAGCATGGCTTAATGAACTATAAATAACACAGTTTAAGTGTTGCTCAATAATGCTCCCCATGTTAATTTAAGAGGCTCTCTTCATAATTCTTTTGTATCTCACTTAGTCCTTTTGGTTGAAAGGATGGTTGCTGTAATGTGGAGACAGCATGAATGAGAAGAACCATAAGAAGCTTCAATGAGGAAATTACAATTAAAAAAAAAAAAACTTTAGAAATTAAAAGCATACGTCTTAGAAAACAAATTCTTTTTGCTTTAACTTGCTGGAAATAACCTCTGCTCTTTTTCAGATGTGTACTAAAAATGGACCACCACTGTCCATGGTAAGTTTATTCAAAAAAAAAAGCAGTATTATGATTAATAAGCTCCTACATGCTGCTTCAGAAAATGAAACTTTAAAGTAAAATTTGATTTTCACATAATTTCTTGAGGCTTTATTATGTGAAAATAAATTTTGTTCCTAATGTGTGTTGCAACTTAGCATTGTAGGCCCAGCAGCCCAAACCATACAGGTTTTTCTTATACAGAGAAACCATGGAGTTAACAAGACCTATGAGCAATGGCATTTCCTTTAGTTCAGTGGTGTAATCAACAGAAGAGGTGATAACCACTACATTGTGAAAATCAGTTCTTGATTCTAGATGATGCATAACATCCCCTCAGATGGTTGCTCTTCTGCAGTCTGTATTCACTGGTAGTCAGTAAAAATATTATCTGCTGTCGTTGCAAAGATACCGCTATCAGTAGTTGACCTGAAAGTTTTTGTAACAAAAGCAACATCCACAGAAATTGATGAAGAGATTTGTATTATCTTCTGCAATCACTGTCATCAGTTCCTAATATGTGAGATGCTTTCTACAGTGACTGTTTGCATCTAATGCTTTGACAGCTCATGCCTTGTCCTGTAGAAATTCTTGGGAGGGAGCAAAATTTGTGGGAGGGGCCCAGCTAACTTGGCCTGAGGAAAGAGGCTTAATTCAAAATAATGGCTTAAAATGCTTCTGAAACACTAGTGCTGAACTGTTTTGGATGTACCACTGACATCATACACATTATGCTCTGCAAAAACATCTAAGTGTGCTGGTTTTTATTTTTTTATATTTTTTTTGGTATATCATAGTAACCTCTTTCTCTTTCCCCTCCTTCTAGGGTGAATAATTGTGTGGGATTTTCTAACTACAAATTCTTCCTCCTGTTTTTAATGTATTCCTTACTGTACTGTCTGTTTGTTGCTGCTACAGTCTTGCAGTACTTCATAAAGTTCTGGACAGTAAGTTCTAAGGCTTTTTTGTGTTTGTTTGTTTAATCTTGCATGTGTTTATTGAAGGCTGCCTCAGCATGTTGTCACTCACCATTTACTCTGTTCCATAGTTCATTACCATTAACAGCATCAATCGAGGTGACTGAAGCAGGAGAACCTTCCGAATATTAATGAATTAAATTTATTACACTGCCTAGGATGAGTAACTGGGGGAAGAAGTTCCGATGAGGACACTGCGGTTTCTCTGCTCCATCAAAATCAAATGTCACAGCTCAGGTTTCTTTGAGATTATTGGTTATAGATACATAGCCAGACCTGCTTTTATCAAAACATGACACGTTTATGTATGTGTATGCATGTGTGTATGTTTATATATATACACAGGTATACATCAAAATACCAACAGATATGAAATACAATGATCTTGTATCTTTGTGGTTACTCTGCTATTGGATAAGGCAGGTGATTTTTTTGGGAACTCACCAGCCTCTGTTTTGGAATCCTTATGTAGGCATGTCTGAACTTCATAGTAGTGGGTTTTATTGACCTGATATGGGTAGAATGCTAAGATATGTATGGTGTTAATGATATCTGTATTCCTTGTAACCATTGTCAGTAGTAAGAGATTAAAATAATAGATATCCATACATGCACCTTACTGGATTTAGTAGAACATATGTGAAAGGTGAAGATCGTTGCATGTCAGTGTTATTTTTCCTACCAGTTTTGTTGCAGTTATGTTCCAGGCTGAGTAGAGCATCTTCTGATGTCATTTCCTTTCATCTCTGAAACCTTGTACTGTGCCTTCCACTCTCTTGAGACAGAAAAGCTAGCATCAGAATTCTCTTAATCAGATGCCATTAACTAACATGGGGAAAAAAAAATGCTGTTAAGTGGAAGGCTTTCCAGCACATGTTTATAAATAAACAGCAGCACATGTTTCTTAGATGCTACTTGCTGTTGCTGTAGCTGTGAAGAGCAGTAATTATCTATAGCAAAAGAAAGACTCTTTACTGGGGAAAAGTGCCATGTCAGGGTAAGAGAAGCTTGATCATGGATTCAGAACAGCTGTACTTTGAGACAGATGTCATTAGACTGGTAATATAAATGGTGCAAACACGCCTGTTTGTGTTCATCTGAGCCTGTGGGCCTGATCTGCCAAAGTACTATGTTTCTCTTAATCTCTCAGCTCTGTGTAGCAACCCATCACTGGAGAGCAGTGTGTGGGAATTGAGCTTTTGGTATTGTGTGAGATGAAAGTCACAGGTGTATTTATCACTCAGAGCTGTGGCTTAACAGGTGTTGCAAATGAAATAATCCAATTCTGCTGTTCAGTCTTGCTTGACTGTAAATAGTTAAATTTTTAAGTTGTGAATGTGTCACTTCCAAACATCTGCCTGGCTGCTTTCCAGTGCTTTGTATGCAATTTCCAATGAAACTGTACATGCGCTCTTACATATTTACCAGTCAGTGCTTGAGCAAAGAAAATAAATCTGCTTTGTCACCTCACTTCATAACTGTTACTGCAATGAAAGTCAGTAGGACATCTGGCCACAACGAACATTTAAAACCAACATTTGCAGCAAGCCTATTCCAAAGCCCATTGGACGTATTGAAGTGGACTCTTGAGCAGAGGAAGTAAACTTAAGAGGGATATATTTTTAATGCTTTAGTTGCTTAAAATGTTTTATGCCAGAATGGGCTACTCCTGAAACGTGACAACAGGAAATGCAGTCGTGTGTTTGCATTTGTTGCTTTCATTTCCCTGTTACTTCCAAGACAAAATCTGATGATACCAGGATCTTATAAATAGAACAGATCTCTGACTCATTCATACTAAAAAACTCATTCCACAAAGCTAATATTCCTGTGATTTTTATAATAGCTTGATTAAAATGGAATTCCAGAAAGAGTTGGTGGCACCATCATCGTGCAGACTTGCAAAATTTAATACGGCTTTGGTATGTAAGCATTTAGGTGGATGCTGATGACTACAGAATAGTCCTGGGAACTTCTCTCTGCATCTGTAGATGAGAGTGTCCTACAGAGACATCCTGCGTGTAGATTGCTTCACTGTTGCTAATGCTCAGCAGTGTTTGCTACAGAATCAGACAGATAATTGTTAGGGCTCTCTAGATTTGTTTGCTTTTTTTGTTTGTTTGTTTTTCTTTATAGCTTGACTGTCAGAAATGTTGTAGTCTCCTTTTCAGAAGGTAGCATTTCTTTTTTGCTTCCTTATAAATGTTTTCAGAGAAAGCAGATATAGCCATTGCCAGGTAGAAGATGAAGTACTTGGAATGTAACCTTCAGAAGTTGAGTAATGAGATTTTAAATGTGTGCATGCTACCTACACAAATTTTAGCAGTCCACTGTTTTGCACTGCTGATGGTATTTGTTTAGAGATGCAACATGCATGTGCAGATACACGCAACTATTGTGAGACATGCACTTCTGATGGGGGAAAAAAAAATAAATCTGTCATACCTGCAAGATTTGCATAACATCTTTCATGCTCTGTGCAGAAATACTGACAAAAGGTTTTAATACTGTTCATGCCGTGATGGAACAGCCATGCTGGCTCTAAGTGTTTACCACAGGCTTACACTCTGTTGTGGGAGTTTAAATCTGGTTTGTATAGATCAAGGGAATATGAGTGACATTTTGTTGTTGTTGTTATACTCGTAACTCCTTTTCCTATACTCATAAAATTCTTATTCTAATACCTAGGAAGTTGTTAAAGATAAACAGATAAATCCACTGCTTAACAAAATGTATTTGACACAGGCACCAGTCCTGGCTGAACGCCCAGTTCTTGGTGCCTTGTTTACATAGTGCACGGTAGCACTTCCCAGTGTATGTTTGTATCCACTCTCAGTTTTGTTGTGCTCCCTCCCACCTTGAAACCTGCATATTTTCCAGACGTTTTCAGTGTCTTTCAGTGTCCTCCAAATTATTTTGGCAATCCTGAGTATAGTTAATTTAAGGATATGATATGTGTTCCGGGACAGTTCGTACATACTTCTGAAAAACTCCACTTCTATTCAAAATTAAAAAAAAAATAATTCCAGGTCCTTTGTTAGAACTGAGTCCTCTTGTCTATGCACGTAGGGATGTATACTAGATGTCTGAGTTTCTTCTAGATTTAAGATGAGTAACAAGCTGAGCTCTGACAGTATGTTTTTCTTATTATTTTTTAAGTGACCTGACACGTGCTGAAATGACTCAGTGCTTGTGAAGGAGTTTGTGAAGGACCCTTCAGAATAGTGACTGCCGTCAGGCTATGTGTGCTAAGTAGACCAGATCTTACTGTGCAAATCATTTCCCTTTGTAAGCTCTGAAGTTCTCCCACCTACAAGTCTCTTCTGTGCTGCTGCTAAATGTACGGATTTTAAATAACTGATGACTGAAGTTTCACTCTTTTTCACATGCTGTGGCATGTGGATCGCTGCTAGAACACAGCTGTGATTAAGTCTGTGATAAGCGCTCAAAGCCTGCACCCTTCTTTCCAGGAAAGAATTAGCCTTTTTTGAAAGATGCTTGAGTTCTGCAACTGTCATTCAAGAACTTAGAGCCAGTGGCTCCAACTGGGTAATCAGAAGAGGAAAATGTTCCCAGGGGATCAGGCAAATTAATGATGTATGATTAAAACAAAAAATCCTTCTCCAGGTTATAAACCTACAGCTTTAGGAAGATGGAACTGAGAGAAAGTTGTATTTTCTGGCCCAAAGACTAAGCTGTCACTGCTCTTCTGAGCTTCAAAATCAACTGGCCTAAGAATTGTCCATAGAGAACTACTTTATTTAAGTGAGTAGTTCCAGAAGAGTCCTATAAGTAATACTTCGTAGTGCTTAGTAGTATTTAAGGATCTAGTTGCATATAGTCTCTCTCTCTTTACAATTGTGTAGTGAAATGCCTGAACCTGGAAGCTCTGGTTATTTTTCTGTTTTTGTGTAAACTGCAAACTGTGGCAGTGAAGTCTTGGCAAGCATGACTGCTTGGGTGTATGTATGCCATCAAGGAGTTACAAAAATTAATCTGGTAACCATGTTTTCCAGGAAAACCAGTGTGCTCAGAGGTAGGAAGAGACATCACAATTTTAACATGAAGCTTAGAAGCAAGCAGCAGTTAAAATATGTCTTTTGCTAGTCTTCATTTCAGGGGTTTGCAAAATACTTCATATCCCTACAGCAGTGAGGAAAGGGACTGTAGCACAAATTGTCTAAGCAAAACTACATCCAATAAGTAAACAAATAAAGGCAGTAGATAAAGAAACAATTTAGATGGCTGTTCTGGACTCTGCTATCACTTGCTTATTCTAGCATGATCAGAAGGTAGCCAGTATTTTTGAAAATGGTGTTATTATATGCCAGACTTCAGGGTAAAAGCTTGGGCTCTCTATAGGCTTTCTGCACAGAGTAGTCTTACTGAAAAGCCAGACATCTGACATAGGATGTATTTGTGAAGTGCTAGTATCTTAGCAAAAGTGGTTAATAACATTCTTTAAAATTTGGAATTCAAAGTCTAATTTAGACTAAGCTTTCCTGTTTCTTTTTTTTTTTTTTTTCTTAAGTACTGATTGAATTTCAGGTGTTAGACTAAAAATATCTCTCACAATTCTCAGTATTGAAGGACATTGGGAAGCAAAAAGACAGTATTGATGTGTTACATTTTGCTGATGGTGTTTTTGGTTGCTTTTTTTAAAAACAAAATTGTGCAAGGAATGTAACTTATTTTTTTGTGATTTTTGACTGAAACTACATCTGATGGTAGTAGTTATGTTCCGAAGTCAGACTTTTTTTTAAATTTATAAACCGTTGCTTTATGGTTTATTCTTATCCTCTGGAGTATTGTTAGCTTTACAGAGTTGTATGAACAGTGTCATCATAGACAGTGTCACCATAAACCTTACTCGTGGAGGAAGCTAGTAAAGAACGTACCCAGTGCAGTCATGCTGCTCAGGCTAAGGAAACCACTTGAAAGTGATCCAGCCACTATCTGAACAGCAGTACTTCAGAAGAAAACCACACGCCTTGGGAGTTAGTCATGTGCTCTTGTGTACTCAGTCCTCCATTCTCTTGGAGAACGGGGGCTAAGGCTGCTGATGGGCGTTGGAACTTGGCACGTCTGAGAGCACGTGTGCACACCAACCATTTCTTTCTTAACAAAGCTCGTGCTGTTTTCAAACCCTTGGTCTTAACATAATATTAGTGTTTAATAAATTGTCTTTGTTTGCGCAAAGCTTTGCCGCAGGAAAGCTGCAGAGAATTGTCCAAAGGTAAAATTCAATATTGATGTAATTACTTAAAAAATGTTCCTACTATAGTTTTTCTAATCCGATCCTTCATAATAGCTATTTACACCAAACTACGGTGTAAATAGTTTGAAAGGGAGAAAAATTGTAATCTCTCTTGCTTATGAAGGTAGGCAGTGTATGTGGATGTAGATATACCTGTATGCTCTGCATCTGAATCAAAATGTCTTCTAGATAGTCTAAAAAAAATAAGCCTCAGATAAGTGTGTATGCTGAATGAGCTAATGGAAAAAGTAATGGCAATAATGCTAACTAAACTGTTGAATAAAAATAGCATCTCTGCTTTCATAGTGCTGCTAAAGGTCAGCTGCTTAAAAGTACTGTGATTTTGAGGATATAGAACTAGAAGAGTATTGTTACAAATCCTATTGGCCTCTTGAAAATGCAAGCCTAAATATGGTTGGGGCTGGGGGTGGAATTGACTATCGCCTGTGGGTGGGAGGTTATTTTTTGGTGGTTGGACTGAAATTGTGTTTTTTCATGTAGATATTCTGGTGAATAACTTCTGCCTTGTCAGAGATGGCAGATTTGTTCTGCTGGGTACATGCTGGTTGTTTCCTAAACCTGAGAGATAACCAGAAATTGAAGATCAGTCCCAGGAAACTGATCTTGTCTAGGAGCTGTTCAGCCTTGGAAACACAATATAACTAAGCCACTTCCCTTTCACGTTCCTTTCACCAATTCAGAAGTAGTTTCAGTATTATTAGCTTGCCAGGAGAGGGTTTGGAAGTTTTTATTGTATCTTCTGCCCTTGAAGAAAAGTGATTTTGGTTGTGTTTTCAGTGTTTCTTTGGCTGTGGCTACACAATGACTGTTTTTTAGTACAGGACTTACTTTTTTTTTACTTGCCCCTTGCTGTGCATTTAAAAACTAACCTGGTTATATACAGAACTAGCAGACAAATGAACACGTGCAGTCATGTAACTAAAGTCAGATGGAAGGGGTACCCATCAGCCTTCAAATGCTGTTACATAAACACTGGTTTAACATGACATGGAAGGAAGGCCCTGCTTGTGCTGCTTTTCTTTGTGAAAAATGGGGTGAAAGACCTATATCAGAATGGGCGTAGCAGAAAAGGTTTAGTGATAATACTTCATGAACTGCTGAAGAAGTGTTAACATGTTAATCTCTTTCTTTCTTTCTCCCCAGAATGAATTGCCAGATACCCATGCAAAATTCCATGTACTATTCCTTTTCTTTGTGGCAGCCATGTTCTTCATCAGCATACTGTCGCTCTTCAGCTACCACTGCTGGCTAGTTGGCAAAAACAGATCAACAATAGGTCAGTTAATTGGAGTACAGAACTGTTCCTTGTCCAGAAAAACAAGTTACAGATCATGGGAAGATAAACTTCCACGTTTTAATGGGATTTTAAAATTCTGTGCAGCAAGAAGAACTTTTGGTGAAAGCAAGAAAGGTCAAACCTTATCTTGCGTTTCCTAGTGTAGTGGATACTCTGCTGGAGCCAAGTGTGGAAATTCATGAAGAATGTCGATTTTTGGGTTTTATTTGTATTTTGAGACTAATGAGGCACATTTTTGTTGTGGTTTTTATATAGTGTTAAGTAATGTAACAGAACTGCTACTTGCCAGTTACCCTGTTGTTACAATACTTTGAGTAGCTGGGTGGCCCCACCTGAGGTGAAGGCTGTCCTGTGGATGAATATAATTCATTTTGCTCCAAATCTGAAAGAATATTCTTAAATCCTGTGAGATAAAGTGGATCTTAGTGTTTCCATTTTTCTTGCTATGCTTTTACAAGTCACTTCCTAATACCAATGCACATTTCCTAGGTAATAAAAGAGTACGGATTGCACAACTGAAAAAAATCTTCTACCTTTTGTTGGAAGCTTAATTTCTGTCCCCAAAAACAAATGAGTTAATTGAAAGAGATACTACTTTCTGCTTGATATTATTTTTCAACAGAAGAAAAATAATTTTTTGGTTGCTTGACAGGAGGGTTAAGTCATTTTTCCTTCTGTGTATCTACAAGCTAAGGAATATTCACAGGATCTCTTTTAGCTTTGAAAGAAATGTTAATATGTTCCTTGCCCAAAAGTCATTGTAGGTCATTGACAGCACAATCAATATTTACTTTCTGGTTCACGATTGTGACAAGACAAGGTGTTGGCATGGAGAGAGGAATGAGTCCCCTTGGTTCTTGGCCAAGTGTGTAACCTGTCTGACTAGGTAAATAGTAAGTCAGTTGAGTTTAGGTGGTTTGCTGTATCTCATGATTTGTCTGTTTCTCTAATGTAATAGATCTCATCTTTCTCTGTTACTGTGGTATGCTCTTAGTTTGACTTCAGCCCTGGGCAGAATGGAAAAAACCTGTCCTGTATGAGTTTAGGTACAGTAATGCCCAATGGTAAACTGCTTATTTGTGCAGAAGGTCACCTGCTCACAGACGTGCACAGGCCATCAATGAAGTAAGCATGTGGTATCTTCAGCATGCTGATGGTACTTTGCTTTGCATCAGACCTTAAGTTAAATGTAAAGAAAGATGACTGTTCTTATGTGAACTTTAACACTTAGATTTTTTTTTGTTAATGCTTTTTTATTACTTAAGGTGACAATCCATTTTTTTTCCCCACTAATACACATCAAGATGGTCTTAGCTTGCCTGAGACTGTGTTGACAGTAGAGAAGTTTGAGTCTGTTTTTTTTTTTTTTTTTCCCTGACTGCTTGTTGCATTAGAGTAAGTTGTGTGTTTTTCTTTTACAGAAACATTCCGTGCACCCACGTTTCGAAATGGCCCTGATAAAAACGGCTTTTCTCTTGGATGTGGCAAAAATCTGAGGGAGGTTTTTGGAGATGAAAAGAAGTATTGGCTGCTCCCTATTTTTACCAGGTATTTGGTCTGACCTGAAATGAATTGGGGGATAAATTGATTACTTAATTTTCACCTTGCTTCCCCTTCTCTGAAAAAAATGAAGCACAGTTGAAAAGTCAATTTTGAAATTTTGCGTATCTTGCGTGATTGATGTAAGGAAAATCTGGAGGAGAAAACTGAGCAGACTCTGCACAGGGTTTTCATTCAAAGATGAGAGCCTCATTTACAAGGGCCTTCTAAATACAGAAGTTTGGAAAGTTTTGAGAATTGTATTTCAAAAGTTCTACACCTTTTGGTTGGTAGTGTTAGTGCCTGGTTATAAAGCAGAAATCAACAGCACAGGGGAAATAAAAATGCTCTTTGAATTTCAGCTGCACTGAAACAACATCAATTTAAAAACACCCCCTCTTATCCCCAGTGAACTTGACAGCTTTTCTTTTGCTGTATGTGACATTTTCATTACTAAAAGCCTTCTGAGAAAGTGAATGTAAATAAGCAGCAGTGGAAAAAAAATAATTTGTTATGATGGAAAATAGCAGCTTTAAAACTTTAGCTGAACCAATCAATGTTAGGGAGTTGCAGACAAATGTCTGAGAAGCCCAGTGAAGTAAGACTGGCCTGTTGCTCACTCCCACCACTCCAGAAAATCAGCAGAACAAAGTAGGTGCCATGTTTCAACACTGTTTTTGGAGGCTTGTGTATCAGCTTAAAATGCGGGTGAAGCTTTTTGCCAAAGTGAGGTCTGGTAGCAAACAGCAGGGGTAATAACAAGATCTAAAGTTGTCTCAGCCATTTGCTCAATTGATATGACTTTTAATGGGATTTAAAATAGGTGGAAGGTATATTACAGGTGGGTATTTTCCCTGAATGACTGAATTTGCTTTAAAAGAAGGCTTAGCTAATCTCACAGTGATGGGAGGAAGAAAAAAGTATGGCCACCAGAATACTGTCTGTGCTTCTGGGATTATAAATACCGGATAGTCTGACTACCTGTGCCCAGTGGTTTGGGAGAAGACCAGGGCTATGTTCTACAGAAACACAATGTTGTTTCTGAAATATGTAGGCAAGTGCTGTGCTCAGCAGCCCACACTGAGTGGAAGGGTGGGAATTGCTTGAGCTCCAGAGCTTTATTAACTGGTCATGAGGTTTAGTGGTAGGAATACCTTGCTCAAGTCTGCAGTTCAACACTGCACTCTGTAATTGATTCCAGCCTGTCAACTGCAAACAGTGATTTGAATCTTTGTTTCTGGTTCAGTTTGGGCGATGGGTGTAATTTTCCAACTCGTTTGGTGATTATGGATCCAGAGCAACTAACTGTCTCGAGCCAAAATGAACCTGCCAAAAGGTAACTATTGCACTCAAATTGTACTGTACCATAATTCATCTTTTTTTTAAAAAAAAAAAAAAAAAAGTTTCAAAATTATTTTTTGTTTTAATTGTTTAAACTTATTGTTGGGTTCAAAGTGAATTCGTAAGTCTTCAAAGAAGGATAGGATGAATCACGAGTAACAAATGTGCTGCTGTTTCATACAGAAGGGCTAGTTCTTCTTTTAGACTTCTAAGAAGATGTGGCTCTAAGGAAACAGAACAGTAGTGAAAGTAAAAGGCCGAGGCGATCGCCCCCGAGGCAGACGTGCTCTGCAGCGGAGCGGGGGATCGGGACAGGCAGGGCTATTTTCCCGGCATCGAGGCCACTCGAGGCAGCCGAGGGAGCCGCCACAGCCCGGCAGCCCTCGTGAGGGAGGCTGACGAGGCGTAGGCGGAGCCAGCAGCGCCCCCTCCCCGGCCGTTCAAAAGCAGCCCCTGGGCAGCGCGAGCGACCGGGACGGGCAAACAGGGCGGGGCGCGGCAGTTCGCGCAGGGAGGGCGAGCAGGGAGGGCAGAGCGATCCCCCGCCCCTAAGAACACCTCAGCCGACGGCTTTCGACCACTAGCCAGGCCACTATGGTCCTCGCTAGGCTGAGAGCTCGCGCTAGAAAGTCTGTAGCCACCCAGAGAGAGTGCCCGCTCAGAAATGCGGCAGTGCAGGTCTCTGGGTGCAGGGAGTGCCAGAGCCTGCTGCTGCCATCCGAGGGAGGCAGAGATACTGTGTGTGTGAGGTGCGAGCAGGTGGATGACCTGGTCCGCCTGGTGGCAGAGCTCAAGGAGGAGGTGAAGAGGTTGAGGGCCATCAGGGAGTGTGAGCGGGAGATAGACTGGTGGAGCAACTCCCTGCAAGGCCTGAAGGAGAGGCACCGGGGTGAGACTATCCTAATGGGGGTGGACCCCCTGCCCGGTCGCTGTCGGGCAGAGAGAGGGGACCTAGGAGTGGAGGACGAGTGGAGACGGGTCCCTGCTCGGCATTGCAGGAAACTCCCCCCACCGCCTGCCCCACCTTCCCAGGTGCCCTTACACAACAGGTTTGAGGCCCTGGAGCTCAAGAGAGCGGTGGAGGAGGGTGTGCCAGAAAAGTTAACCAGGAAGCCTAGGGTGAGGAAGTCTGCTCCACGCCTCAAGACTGCTCCCACCAAGAAGGAGAGAAGGGTGATCGTGGTGGGCGACTCCCTTCTCAGAGGAACGGAGGGCCCTATCTGTCGGCCTGACCCTACCCGTAGGGAAGTCTGCTGCCTCCCTGGGGCCAGGGTCAGGGATGTTGCCAGAAAGCTTCCCAACCTGGTTCGCCCCTCTGATTACTACCCGCTACTGATAGTCCAGGCTGTCAGTGATACCATTGATGAGAGAAGCCTGAAGGCTATCAAACGGGACTTCAGGGGGCTGGGACGGTTAGTGGACGGAGTGGGAGTACAGGTGGTGTTTTCGTCCATTCCTACAGTGGCAGGGAATGGTTCAGAGAGGACACGAAAAGCCCACCTGATAAACACGTGGCTCAGAGGCTGGTGCCAACACAGAAGTTTTGGGTTCTTTGACCACGGGGCGCTCTGCTCGGCACCTGGCCTGATGGCCGCAGATGGGTCCCAACTTTCCACAAGGGGAAAACGGATCCTGGCCCAGGAGCTGGCAGGGCTCATTGAGAGGGCTTTAAACTAGGTAAGAAGGGGGGCAGGGATGAAACAAAGCCTGTTGGAGGTGTGCCAGGGGGAACAGTGGCAAGGCTGGGGGAGAAGGCTAAGGCCCAGCTGAAGTGCATTTACACTAATGCATGCAACATGGGCAACAAGCAGGAGGAGCTGGAAGCCATTGCGCAGCACGCAGGCTATGACTTGGTTGCCATCACGGAAACGTGGTGGGACCACTCTCATGACTGGAGTGCTGCAATGTCTGGCTATAGGCTCTTCAGAAGGGACAGGCAGCACGGGAGGGGTGGTGGAGTGGCTCTCTATATTAGAGAGTGTTTTGACGTCATCGAACTTGAGGCTGGGAATGACAAGGTGGAGTCGCTATGGGTTAGGATCAGTGGAAAGGCCAACAAGAGAAGCATCCTGGTGGGGGTCTGTTATAGACCGCCAAACCAGGATAGGGGGACGGATGAGGAGTTCTACAGGCAGCTGGTGGAAGTTGCGAAATCATCAGCGCTTGTTCTTGTGGGGGACTTTAACTTCCCAGACATATCCTGGAAACACAACACAGCCCAGAGAAAGCAGTCCAGGAGGTTTCTGGAGAGTGTGGAAGATAGCTTCCTGATGCAGCTGGTTGGCGAGCCTACCAGGGGAGGTGCCCCGCTAGACCTTCTCTTCACAAACAGAGAAGGACTGGTGGGAGACGTGCTGGTCGGGGGCTGTCTTGGGCAGAGTGACCACAAAATGGTAGAGTTCTCGATACTTGGCGAGGTCAGGAAGGGGATCAGTAAAACCGCTGTCTTGGACTTCCGGAGGGCTGACTTTGAGCTGTTCAAGACACTGGTTGGCAGAGTCCCTTGGGAGGTGGTTCTGAAAGACAGAGGAGCCCAGGAGGGCTGGGCGCTCTTCAAGAAAGAAATCTTAATGGCTCAGGAGCGGTCTGTCCCCACGTGCCCAAAGATGAGCTGGCGTGGAAGAAGACCGGCCTGGCTGAGCAGAGAGCTGTGGCTCGAGCTTAGGAGAAAAAAGAGGGTTTACAATCTTTGGAAAATAGGGCGGGCCACTCAGGGGGGCTACAAGGATGCTGCGAGGTGGTGCGGGAACAAAATCAGAAAGGCCAAAGCTCATCTGGAGCTCAGTCTGGCCACTGCCGTTAAAGACAACAAAAAATGTTTTTATAAATACATCAAGACAAAAAGAAGGACTAAGGAGAATCTCCACCCTTTACTGGATGCGGGGGGAAACTTAGTAATCAGAGATGAGGAAAAAGCTGAGGTGCTTAACGCCTTCTTTGCTTCGGTCTTTAATAGCAAAACCAGTTGTTCTCTGGACGCCCAGTACCCTGCGCTGGTGGAAGGGGATGGGGAGCAGAATGTGGCCCCCACAATCCACGAGGAAATGGTTGGCGACCTGCTACAGCATTTGGATGTACGCAAGTCGATGGGGCCGGGTGGGATCCACCCGAGGGTACTGAGAGAACTGGCAGAGGAGCTGGCCAAGCCACTATCCATCATTTATCAGCAGTCCTGGCTATCGGGGGAGGTCCCACTTGACTGGTGGCTAGCAAACGTGACACCCATCTACAAGAAGGGCCGGAGAGTAGACCTGGGGAACTATAGGCCTGTTAGTTTAACATCAGTGCCAGGGAAGCTCATGGGGCAGATTATCTTGGGTGTCATCATGCGGCAGTTGCAGGGCAAGCAGGCGATCGGGCCTAATCAGCATGGGTTTACGAAGGGCAGGTCCTGCTTGACGAACCTGATCTCCTTCTATGACAAGGTGACACGCTTAGTGGATGAGGGAAAGGCTGTGGATGTGGTCTACCTTGACTTCAGTAAGGCATTTGACACCGTCCCCCACAGCATTCTCCTCAGGAAACTGGCTGCTCATGGCTTGGACTGGCGTACACTTTGTTGGGTTAAGAGCTGGCTGGATAGCCGGGCCCAGAGAGTTGTGGTGAATGGAGTCAAATCCAGTTGGAGGCCAGTCACTAGTGGAGTCCCCCAGGGCTCGGTACCGGGACCAGTCCTCTTTAACATCTTCATTGATGATCTGGACGAGGGGATCGAGTGCGCCCTCAGCAAGTTTGCAGACGACACCAAGTTAGGTGCGTGTGTCGATCTGCTCGAGGGTAGGAAGGCTGTGCAGGAGGATCTGGATAGGCTGGACCGATGGGCCGAGGCCAATGGTATGAAGTTCAACAAGGCCAAGTGCCGGATCCTGCACCTGGGGCACAACAACCCCAAACAGCGCTACAGGCTGGGAGATGTGTGGTTAGAAAGCTGCCAGGCGGAGAAGGACCTGGGAGTACTGGTTGGCAGTTGGCTGAATATGAGCCAGCAGTGTGCTCAGGTGGCCAAGAAGGCCAGCAGCATCCTGGCTTGCATAAGAAACAGCGTGGCCAGCAGGTCCAGGGAAGTGATTGTCCCCCTGTACTCAGCTCTGGTGAGGCCGCACCTCGAGTACTGTGTTCAGTTTTGGGCCCCTCGCTACAAGAAGGACATGGAGGTGCTCGAGCGAGTCCAGAGAAGGGCAACAAGGCTGGTGAGGGGTCTGGAGAACAAGTCTTACGAGGAGCGTCTGAGGGAGCTGGGACTGTTTAGCCTGGAGAAGAGGAGGCTCAGGGGTGACCTTATCGCACTCTACAGGTACCTGAAGGGAGGCTGTAGCGAGGTGGGGGTTGGTCTGTTCTCCCACGTGCCTGCTGACAGGACGAGGGGGAATGGGCTAAAATTGCTCCAGGGGAGGTTTAGGTTAGATATTAGGAAGAACTTCTTTACTGAATGGGTTGTTAGTCACTGGAATAGGCTGCCCAAGGAAGTGGTTGAGTCACCATCCCTGGAGGTCTTTAAAAGACGTTTAGATGTAGAGCTTAGGGATATGGTTTAGTGGAAGATTTGTTAGCGTTAGATAGGAGGTTGGACTCGGTGATCTTGGAGGTCTCTTCCAACCTAGACTGTTCTGTGATTCTGTAAAAGACCTTACAGGCTCTTATAACAAGGAGAAAAAAAGTCCTAGGAAGAATGAATAATGGTCTATGGAAAAAAATACTTAAGATATTTCTTCAAATGAAAGAAAGGGTTAATATTACTTCCATTTCACTTCCTCCAGTATGCCTAAGCAAGGGATGCTGAGTCATAATTTGCATGAGAGGTAAATAATGTGGCTGTTGGTGGGTTTGAGCAGTGGAGTTCTTCTAGGTCGTTACATTTTAAACCTCCAAATTTGCATGGTTTGTATTTTCAGATTCAAAGACACACGAGTACATATGAAACTTCTGAGGACATTTACGTGATTTTGGAAGGCTTCTGTGTTTGATGAATGGCTGAAGGTTGTCGTCAACAGCAGCTACATGACTTATCAGGCATTAGGGCCAAAAGCAAGACTGAGAAGTCACTTCCCAGTACCACACAACCTGTGGAATTTATGCAAGAGCAATACCCTTGTGCAAACAGCAGAGTAGACTTTTGCATTAAGATGTTCAGCAGCACACCCTAGCTTTTAGTGATGGAATACAACATTAAGTTGTTCTTCCAGATAGTACTGGTTAGGTTTTCTTTGTAACTGTGTAGCAGTAACATTGTCAGTATGCCATTTCTTGTCTATCAATCTAGGAATGTCTGAAATAAGCAACTCTTGCAATTACAGAGTTCCTGTTGACTTCGCTTGCTTTTCAGCTCTGGAGCCGGTCAGCCCTTTCCTCCTCGACCACTCAGTGAATCACAAAATCGATTGCTAGCCAGTGATGGTCAATGGGTAGAAAGTGGCCCTGAAGAGGAAAATGTTAAATCAGGTAGACTGAACCATAAAATTTCTGATTACTTTATCGTTTTGTTTATGGTGGGTGGGGTGTGTTTGTTTGATTTTGGTAGTGGTTTTTTTAACCCTAAAAAGCCCTTAAGAATGGGTTGGAGTTGCGTAGAGGAAAACTTGTTACATAGAATCCAGTCAACATGTTTATAAACTAAGGCTAACTTGTGTCTCATACTCTGCTCCAAACTGAGTTTTAAGGCTAAGGGAATGGGTAGCTGCATCTGGCTTTCTCACTCCCTCTTCTGAGACATTTTGGATTTGTTTTATATTTGATTAGGGGGAGGAAAATATTTCTCTGAAATAGATAAAACCCAATAAGCATGGTTTCTGGTTTGGAGTCTTTGGTATTTGCTATGCAAATCTGAAAAAAAAAAAAAAAAAAAAAAAAAAAAAAAAAAAAAAAAAA
>NC_048893.1:186037388-186069740 GCF_011077185.1 Oxyura jamaicensis
TTAAAAAAAAAAAAAAAAAAAAAAAAAAAAAAAAAAAAAAACATAATTTGAGATTCTCTCATATTTTAGGTACAAAAAAGCATATTATAGTTTCATTGGAAAGCTGATCTCAGCTTATTACTAACCAACCATCTCAATGAGAAACAGGTAAGACTAACATCGCTGATTGCTATTTCTTTATACATATGAGTAAAATAGACATCTTGAGGTCAAAAGTCACTAGTCATGGAGTGCAGAGAAGTCCTCTGATGTTGGATGAGTCATAGAAAAGTCTACATAAAACTCAGGCTGGCTCTCCAGTACATTACTCCCATTCTCATCTTCTGTAGGAAACATTGGTTGGCTAGGTCTAAGATGAGTCAGCCTAATTCTGTAATTTAGATTGAAGTGTGTAATGCTGTATTTGTTACCTGATCACAGAAAGGAATCTCATCTGCTAAACAGACAATTTCAATATGAAAGACTTGATACTCTCTCAAGGAACAGCCCCTTAACAATATTGTTTTTGTATATTGGTTTACCATGCGCTGCTCTTATACTTCAAGAAAGCGTGTGCACAAGGAATGAAGATGTCAGTAGATATAGGTGACTACATCTGGACTGCTTTGTGTCGCTTGTGACACATCAACACATTAACAGTGATCTTTTTGTGTAAGAGCTTCTGTGCACACTGCACACTTTGCACTAGGGAAATGTAGCAAATGCTGCTGCTTGCCCTGGTGTATTTCCAGAGACAGAATTAAATTCCTCTTTTATATTGACTTCATGCTGCAGTGAGTATACAAACTCCTATTAAATTTTTATTTCTAGAAGAGGAACAGATCTGATTTGGACAGCTAGCAACCATAGATGCTGAGGGCTGAGTCCCCACCTCCCTTTGTTTCTTTTAAAGAGTTGTAGAAGGCTTGCATGAGGAAATGTGTATTGCCTCTCTGTGACCTGTGACATTAAAGTACAGCAAAAGCCAGAAACAGAGTGACTTTACAAGGAATGCCATTTTCTTTGAAGAGAAAACAATCCTCAAGTTCTCAAAGCTCAGTAATCCTAGGATCATCTTTTTTTTTTTATTATTTATTTGTTAAGAAATAGTCTATCTAAAAGGTCTCTGCAAGGGATAACCAAAATTAGAGTAGTTAATAGTACTTTTCTTGACACTTTATATAAATGTTCAAATGAGTACCTTAGTAAGGGATTCCTTTCAGCCTCTAGCTATATAAAATATAATCTGATCTAAACAGTTTATTCAGACATTTCCTTTCTATGAAAAGTAGAATAGATGCTTTCTGAGATCTGTTCATGCCAGCAGCCTTTGACAGGGTATTATAGAATGTACTTCATCTTTCTTTCCACTGATGTGGAGAGGGAGCATGACTGACAGCTTAGACTAGACTATTAACTGGTAATAGTTTGGTGTGACTTTCCTTTCCATGCTCCATCTCTTCCTAAAGTCAGACAAATTTAACGAAGGAAGATGATGTGCTGTGTTTCCCACTTCCCCAAGCTGCATAGTTTTAAAAGTTGTATAATTAAATGAGTCATAGTCACACCCAACACAGAACATTTTGTTATGTCTTATCTCAAATAATACTTAACTCAGTACCACAGTGTTTCAGCTGTTCTGAGTCTAGTTGGATCTGATCGGTTTCTGATCGCCTCGCTTGTTAATTCCAGTCCCCTACAATTGGAAGCAGCCATGCAATAGCTGTGAGATAGAAAATATCTGTTCCGTGCACTTTGCTATGCCTTGTAACAGACTGATAATTATATTTTTTCATTTTTATACCTGTAGCATGCAGTAGAAGCAATCAAATTTATGGCTTGAGTTCAGTAAAATTCACACGTCACTGTACAGAAAAGAAGACAAATCTCCCAGCCAGCAATCCCCCAGACTCACCTAGACAAACATAATTTGTGTCTCCAAATGTGTCAATTTAATTAAAAATGAATGAGCAATTATTGCCAAGCAGATATCCAAGAGACTTTAGCCACAGGTCAGTGGTGATGGATTTGACATTCTTAGTGGAGATAATCTTATAAAACAGAAGAGATTTAAGAGGAGAAGAGGAAAAATAATAAATAAATAACTCCCAGAAGGCTAATTATGAGTTGAAGTTACCTTAACTGCAGTCCCAGTTGGGAGACAAAAAAATAGCTGTGTTATGTAGATATTCCTGTAATGCAGTATGATTTGTTTGTATGATTTGTTTGTGCTTTTTTTTTTTTTTTTCAAAACTAACGGTGTAATTCCACTAATGAGGTTTGGTTTTGTTTTGTTAGGTTTCTGCAACACATTTTGTGCTTGAATATTACTTAATTTTGTTTGGAAGAAGTTGACCAGTAAAAAATGGAACATGAGCATTTTAGGAAGAGACAAGAAATTCAAGTTTCTGCACAGTCCAATGGATTCTTGTAAGCACTATTGCAGAGCAGGGAAGTTAAGACAGATGCCTTAAGATTCTTAACGTGCATTTATGCAGCACTGAATTATATATATACTGCTACCAAAGGGCCAAATCCTGAAGTGCCCTGCTTGGATGCACAAGGTCCAGAGTGGGAACTATGCATTTCTGTTATGCTGCGGTGGTGGGGGTTAGATCTGCAAGGACTCCTACCTCCTCACAGGCGAACTTCACACCTTAGGCACTGCAGAAGTCACTTCCATAGCAGGTTCTGCAGAGAACAGAAAGAAAGAAGAAAATAAAATAAAAAAGAGGGGGAGGGTTTGGATTGTGGGGGGTTGACATAGAGTGTGGCCGATGAGTCTGAAGTGCAACTGTCTATAGCACAAACACCGGGTTTTGTTGAAAGGAAGGGACTGGGTGACGTATTCATGGTTGTAGCTCTCCAAGTATGTCAGGGTCAGGACTGAGGATTCCTTCTACTGGCTGTACTATGGAACAAGGCAATGCCAACAAAGCAAAAGCCTTTTACTTGGTGTTGCTTTTTTGCTATAGAATTGAGCCCCCTCATCCTTTTAACTTGATTTATTTAACCATATCAAGAGCATAGCTCAAAGAAGTGAACTGTCTTTTGGCTGCAAGTACACAGATTATTACTTTTCAACAGTTGCCTATCAGCATACAAAGAAAAGCCAACCCAGAAAGAAATTAACAAACCGTTACATTTTGTGTTAATGTGGCAGTGTTCTGTATGAGACAGTAACAAAATGGCAAAGTACCCCTGAGAAAAAGGTTAGTGCAGTTGTGTGTTGTTAGCAAATGGAACTGGAAGAGTACTGCTTTTTATATGGGACTCTTGATGGTTTATAAATACTGTTTTATACTTTTGTTTTATCTTTTTAATAAAGGCACAAGTTTTTATTGGTTCTAAAGTACCATTTAAACAAATTTCAAGTAATTATGAGAAAATTAGTGTTGGATCATGCACTTGTGTTACCACACCAAAACTTTGTATGCTTTAGTCTGCCACTTTCAAGTCTATTTTAAGCGATACTGAACTGCTAAAGATGAGTGCTTTGTGTAATGATGTACCTTGTTCACAAAAGGCAAAATGTGTTCCCTGTGTGAGGAATAAATTCCATCATAAGCTCAAGACCTACAGCAAAGGACATGGTTTTGTTCATTTTCTCTTGCTCCTCTATAGAGAAGACTGCTACTTCATCTTTGCGTGTTATTGGCGTTTTGCACCTGGCAAACGTGAAAAATAGTTTTACTGTCTGGAGCTTTTCTGATGTTCAGCTGATGCTGATTACAAATCGATGTAAACTGTTCTGATACAAACTGAAGGTGGTAGCTGAAGTGATGATGTGGACAAAAGGAACCTGTTTGGTTTCTCTACCAGACTGGTTGCTACTTAAGTTCAGTATGTTTGATGGAAATACAAGGGTATCAACTATACTGTAAGGCTTAAACAAATGTTTTCTTTGCCTTTGGAAAGCATAAATTTTCTTAAATGTTAATCTTCTGGAACAAGAACACTTCAAGAATCTATGGGCATGTTTTGGTCACTGTGGAGTATTGTTGACACAGAAGTAATGGTCCAAACTTGGCATGTTATGTTTAGAAGTTGCAAAATGTGTCTTTGTGTGATAAATTCTGCATTTGCTAATTTTAAAACTTAAAAAACATTTGCTATGCATTAATCTGGAAGATTTAGCTATTTTTTTCCTCAAATGTCAAGTGCAAAGTGCTCATCTGACTATCAGCTTTCAGCAATACTGACATGTTGAGCTCACAAAGAGAGAATGCATCAGCAGAATTTCTTGGGAAGAGAACAGAGACGAAAGACACCGAGCTCAAATTGCTCACTCTAAATACCAAAATGTGCAGCCCTAAACACTGGTGGAATTGTAATTGAGGGCCCTGGATATAATCTCTTACTGGATCAGTGTATTACAGCGGAGATAAATACATGCATAGTCATTCCCTAGCAGAATTAGAAACAAAATCTCTGTGATGTGGTAAACCTCACAGATCCGGCAGTATAGCCTCTGTCCTTTCCCAGCCCCCCAAAGTGCTCAGAATATATTCATATGAACGCATGTATGCTGTAGGCTAACATCAATATAACATGTTTGATTTCTTCAGCCAGGGTAGTTAATCTACAGGGGAAAAAAAAATGCAGGTAAGCAGGCTGGGCTAAATCCATGTGTGTTCTGTAGCAAATCGGTTCATGTTTTGGTGGTGCTTCTTCAAGAGCTGATGGTTCCGACATCTTTTGCAAATCACTGCTATATTTTGTCCCAGATTTCTCTCACTTTTCTGATGACAGAAGCAGGAGAGCATTGTGCCTGTGGTACTCTGGAGGCCAGAGTTACTGTTGCTGGTAAAGCAGATGTTACTGAAAAGTCACTTGAAAAATACAAAATGTAGTAAAATGGTTCAAATGTGATCCTTCCAAATGCACACCCCTCCTTTTTTTTTTTTTTCTCAGAGAACTGATTACTAAGAGAAACCCTAGGGTGATAGAAAGGAATTAAATTCTCTAAGTGAATTGTACTGGTGAACTGTTTTAGGGTTCCCCAGTGAGTGGAATGGTGAGTGCCAGCTTTTCTTTGCAGGCACTGGCCAGGGAGGAGGCATTGCCTCTCTGGTAGGACAGTGGCTTCACTTGCGTCTTTGAGTTCCTGTCCTGCCAGCTCCCTAGCCACAAGCCAAGGGCATTCTGTGCTGTATCTGAGCAGAGCGTGACAGGCAAAAAGAGGGAGCAAGCCAGGAACTAAAACCAACTTTGGTTTAAAGAACAAAAAGCTGCTGGGCTGTTGACTTGCCAGCAGACATACGTACCGCTGCTAGCAGAGGCAGGGGGTCTGTAGGAGCTCACCACAAAATGGGTCCTTTTGGCCCTCATCCATGCGCTGAGTGGCTGCATGCTTCCAGGGGAGGTTCCAGGGGAGGCAGTGAGCAGCAAACCTTCCTGTTCAGGAGGTGGGAAGGGAAGATGGATCCTAAGAAAACAACAGTTGTAAGGTGCTGGGTTGTGCTGTACATGCTGGTTCTATGCTACGTATCAGCAAGTCCTGGAAATAACTTATGTTCATCACTAAAAATAACAGTGCTTAAGCTTTTAGATCCCTCAAAATAATTACTAGCCATGAGTAGCGTTGTAGTTACTGTAGGATGGTTAACATTAGCTGCAGTCATGAACTGCGCTTTAGTATGTTCTACATTTTTTTCTTAAAAAACAGGTCCATATACGTATACACAACGACCATACACACAAAATGGCTTAAACTCCCAGTGTTGAAGCCTGACACAGGACAAGATTCCAATGTTTTCTCTTCAAGATTTCTGAAATGTAAGTTGATAAAGCTCTCCCTGTGAAGATCAGGCAGGGAAGTATGTGAATAGGGGGGGGGAAAAAAAAAAAAAACTATTTTAGAAACCTCACCTATTTTTCTTCCCCACACAATTGGTTTATTTACAGACTGTAAAGTTGCACATAATTGCTGTTCCTACCAAGGGCATATTATGGGAAGAGGGCAGGACAACGTATAGGTTTCTCTAATAACTGACAAGTTAGGTGCACCATAAACGTTTGATTGAAAACTTCCACTTCAAATGTCAGAAGTCCTTCTAAAATAAACCTCTGAATATTTCTATTTTTAGTGATCTGAGTAGAAATCATGGTAACATTTTTGTTAAACCTACCCTTTGAACATGGGATGCACAGGTACCAAATTTCTTTTGGTATGCTATCTAGAAACCAGGCATGTTTTCTAGAGTGTTAAATGCCTGCATTTTTCAGGTAGTTTCTTCCCTCATTTGATCTTGTGTTGCTTTTCTATCTTTCTAAATACTTCTGGGGTTCTTGAAAGTTTTCATTAAGTTCAGTGCTATTCAATATCCGCTCAAAGTACTTCATGCTGTAGTTTGAAGACCGTCCAGCCGTAGCTCACCAGAGCCCCAAGAGGAGGAAAAAAAAAAAAAAAAAGAAGCAGGATTTGTAGCTGGATTAATGTCTGTGGCAGATGTACCGAGAGAAGCATAAGCTCTGGCACAGATGAACCAGATCTGCCTAGATCTGGAGCACTGACTGATCATATTTATTTTTAAAAAAATAAATCCTTTGAGCTTCATGGTATATGTTCTTTGAGGACGCTGGCTAAAATCATACATAACTGAGGGATTCAGGTATACGTTTAAAGAGGTTCCAAGGAGCTACTTTACCTGTAAATGCAGATCAAGAAGAATACATTTTTCATAGTACATCAAACAAATGAAATGAAATAGCTGGGTATGCAACATAAGAGGATCTTCTCTCCCTAAATGGCACCAAAGAGAGCAGCTGCATATAATGTTATTATAATACTGAACACATTTACTACACTCATTTCTATCAATTTATTTTGTATATATAGACCGTTTTTATATGCGTTTTTCTTAATTACATAACTGTCACAAAATGTAATGAAACTGCAAGTTGTAGTTAGTGCTAACGCTGATTAAAACTGGTGTTTGGCTGTTTTGTTTTGCAGCAATTACTTGAATCTTGTTTCCATTACCTTGCTAAGTCTGATAATGTTTACAGAACTGCTTTCATTGTTTTTGGGAGTATCCCCACCTTTCCTTCCCCTTGCCCTGCCACAAGAAATAGAGAGCACATGCTTAGCAGTCAAGCACATGTGTTGGGGATGAAGTATCCACTTTTATTGGCACCAAAGCATTAAGGGTGACATGCAGATTCCCTTCTGTTTACATTATTTAGCTGACAACTTAAATGCTTAGCATGTTCCTCTCTAATTTCTCCTGTCCCTTAACCTGTTGCTGTCAGCTTTGTTGTGAGAAATTTAAGTCTTTCTGAACTGCAAATATTTAAGACCGTGGAAGACATAACAGAAAGAAGCAGTAATCCTGTTGTTAAAGCATTCAACCTGCCCCTCTGTCCCCTCACCCTCTTTTTAAACTTACCTGAATTAAACACCCCTGGGTTCTCACTGCAGTTCCTTTTGTATTTGCCAGCAAGGGTTATCAACAGTTGCACTGATCACAATGTCCTCGCTGTTCTACTTCCACAGGTATTTTTAATTGTGCTGCCTAAACTTGTAATGAATTGTGTTTAGGTTTCAGGTTAAATGTAAGATACATGTAATGACACATTTATTATATTTTTTTGTATGTTGCAGATAGGACTAGTCCTGTGCACAGAGAAAAAAAAAAACATGTTGCCATTTATAGTTTAATACTTGAAGTAACTTTTTAAAATGGGCTTTTATAAATGAATTACAAACAAAATCACATTACTTTGCCTGGAAGTTCCTTCATGTTTTAATTGCATTGTGCAATTTGCCCATATGTATACTTTTCCATATGCTATCTTAAGCTATTTATAACCATTAGAAAGCGCATTCAAAATTTTGACCATCAGTGTTAAACCTGTTCATACTTCTCTGAAATGTAATTCATGTTTAAATACAAAGTTGTACTATTTTAGGCCTATTTTCAAAAGTGATAAAATATTAATGTATTTGACACAACATCAGTGAATGCAACATTGACTTAATAAAAGTATGTTAAATAATCTGAAAATGGTATTTGTGTATTAGACCAGCAAGAACTGCCACATACCTGGGAACGTATCTGTAACTGGTGATGAAAATAATTTTTACACTCTAGCTGCAACAACCTAAGATTACACTCACTTCTGAAACATGTTCCAGGTTGCTTGGTTTTGACAGGAAAAGTAAAAAACTTAGCTTATGGATGATGATACTCCTTCAGGACATGAAACAATATGTAGAAATCAGATTGCTGCTCAAACAGGAATCAGCAGTGTTTCTTTCTGATCAGAAGTTCTGTAAGTAAGGGCAATTAAGACTCAATGGGACACTGCCATAACGATAATACTGGCATTTAAAATCAATTGAATCTTGGAATTATAGAAGTCTTTTCCAACCTAAATGGTTCTAAGATCATCAAGGCCAACCAAATTACTTCCAGAAAGTTTTGAAAATGGAAGATTTTATCTTCTATTAGCTGCAGCTTCATCTACCTGTAACTTTGAAATTCTGGTTCATCTTAATCCTTGCATGCCTTGATGAAGTAAATAGTTTAAGTAGCTCCAGTTGTGTCTCAAGTATTGTATTATAGAGAAGCAGTCCTTTGGAAAGGAGAGGCCAGTCACAGCCATCTCATCTGTACAGGCAAGTAATCCTTTAGTATTCCTGTTCAACAAAGCCTGTGTATGTTCTAACTCAAAAAAGCAAAGCTACAGAACTAGTTTAAATCATCGCTCCAGTTGGTAACTGTTTTATGCAAAAACTCTGAAGCCACAGAAACGATTGTATTCTTCTACAGAGAACAATAAAACAAAATACTGTTCTGTAGGATTACTTTTAATGTAAGATTTTGGTATACTATAGCAAAGTGTCACTTATCTGCCCATATTACACTGTATTACAAAGCTACCGTAACAGGTACAACAAGATATTTTGTGGTGGTGCACAACAGATGCCAAATACAAGTACACCTTGTTATTTAAGATGTCCATTTCTTTGAGACATTCAAGTGGTTCAAGTGATCACTCATATATCTATGCTCAGGGAACTTAGATGTCATCACGTTTTTGAGAGCTTCCCATTTTGCACGTCTCCCTTCTTTGTTATGATTGTATTCTTGTTCCTGTGTCAGGTACGGTCGACTCAGCCAGTACTCATTCTCCGCTTCAATTTCCAACCTTCGGATCATTGCCTGCTTCATTGAAAGGGTAACCACTCTTGGTTGCCTGTATTTTCCAATCCATTGTTTTCCAGGAATTCTCTTCCGGAGCAATACATTTGTTAAAAACATGGTACCTTAAAATATAAACAAAAAATATGAAACACCCATTACCTTAGGGACAAAAATAAAGTTACGAAAAATGACACACATGCATATATTTATTACGCTGCCTTTTAGCTAGCTGTTACAAGGCTTACGGTTCAGACCCTGATACTAGCAAACAACCACTATGTACAAGACAGTACAATGACAGATACGCTGGGAACAGAAGACCTGAAAAGGAAAACTGTTTTTTTATTATTATTATTATTTAACTGGAGAGTTACCGAGTTATCCTTAAGGAATAGAGGTACTATTAAGACGTTAAATCCTTGAGATTTAACATCTTAAAGTGTGTCCTCTGTAAATTATTCCTTAAAAAAAAAAAAAAAAAAAAAAAGCCAAATACTGTTACAGAAAGGATTTACTTCATTCCTTAATGCTACAAACAGATATCTGTACTGTTAAAATAGCATATTTCCAG
The DNA here is from genome assembly GCF_011077185.1 of Oxyura jamaicensis. NCBI lineage: Eukaryota > Metazoa > Chordata > Aves > Anseriformes > Anatidae > Oxyura > Oxyura jamaicensis. The sequence continues at coordinate 186,047,091 of NC_048893.1, forward strand.
GTCTATCTTCTGGATCTCTCCTTTCATCATGTAATACGTTCTTATGTTCCTCAGCATTAAGTTATCACCTGGTCTCTCCATAAGCTTACTAATATGACAGTATCTACTGAACAAGGGGAAAGCCAGCTTTGTAGAGAAAAACAAAACCCTGCGTTAGGCCAACTAGCAGCAATACAAAGCCCAAATACTGCTTCAGACATAACCCCCGAGTAGGACAGGGGCAGAAAAGCCCAAGCCAAACCCAGACGTGACACGCACGCTCCTCATTAACCCGTCCGTTAGTCCTGACCGTGCCTAACCCCGCCGTGTCGTTCCACAGCGCTCCCCAAGCCTCCCGAGCCCGGCGCCACCCCGCCGTGCCGCTGAGGAGAGCCCCGGTGCCCGCTCACCCCTCGGGCACTGCCCCGGCCCTGCGGCGCCCGACAAGATGGCGGCGGTGCGGCGAGCGCCGGGCGCGGCTCGCGAGAGCTGGCGGCGGGCGGGCGGGGCCTGGCGGCGCCAATGGCGCGCGCGGGCGGCGGTTTGAAGGCACCGGCCGGTAACGGCTGGAAGGAGCGGCGGCCATGGCTCCCCCCGGCTCCTCTCAGCGAACCATGGATGTGTCCAGGCAGTTCTTCGGCAAGCTGCGAGCCCTGGCTCTCACGCTGGAGAGGGAGGCGAAGCAGCTGGAGCGGGCCCTGCGCCGGGAGGATGAGGGTGAGTCCGTGGGGCTTGAGCAGTGAGACCTGGAATAAACTGACGCCTCCCCCCCCCCAGCAGCACAGGGGAATGGGGGCTGCGGTCAATCCCTGACGCTTCGTCTCCGCTGCTCCTTCTCGGTCCCTCTCTGCCCCTGCTCCCCGTGGGGTCCCTCCCACGGGATGCCGTCCTTCCCCAGCTGAGCCTGCGGGGGCTGCCCACAGGCTGCAGCTCTTCAGGAACTGCTCCCACACGGCTCCGTCCCACGGGGTCCATCCCCCAGGAGCAAACTGCTCTAGCACGGGTCCCCCACGGGCGGCAGCTCCCCCCAGCTCCCTGCTCCTGCGTGGGCTCCTCTCCACGGGCTGCAGCTCCGGCCCGGGGCCTGCTCCTGCGGGGGCTCTCCATGGGCCGCAGCCTCCTCCAGGCCACATCCACCTGCTCCCCCGGGGGCTCCTCCACGGGCTGCAGCGTGGAGATCTGCTCCATGGGGGACCCATGGGCTGCAGGGGGACAGCCTGCTCCACCAGGGGCCTCTCCACGGGCCGCAGGGGAGCTTGTGCTGCGTGCCTGGAGCACCTCCTGCCCTCCTGCTGCACTGCCCTTGGGGGCTGCAGGGCTGCTTCTCTCTCAGCTCTCACCCCTCTCCCCCAGCTGCTGTAGCACAGCAGGTATTTTTCCCCTTTCTTAAATGGGCTCTCACAGAGGTGCAAATATCTCCATGGCTCTGCTCTGACCAGCAGCGGGTCACTTTGGAACTGGCTGGAGCTGGCCCTTATCTGACACAGGCAGCTTCTGGACTCTTCTCACAGAGGCCACCCCTGCAGCCCCCCTGCTACCAAAACCTTGCTGTGTAAACCCAACGCATAAGTGCAGGTCTGGCCTCGCCTCCTTTCTGGGGCAACTGAGGTCCCAGAGGTGGGCTGGGGGCACTGCATCTCTCAGGTCACAGCCTGGTTCCAGCCACAGGTGCAGGCCATCACACACACAACTGTCTGGCATTGCCCAGGCACCCATTTCTGCCCACTAGGGACACGCAGGTGCTCTTAGTCCCCTCAGGGACTCACTCACCCTTTTGCTCTGACTTCAGCCCCTCAGTGGCTGGTCTGGCCCGAGCTTCGCAGGTCATCACAAGCACTTGCCTCAGTTGCTGCACTACAGACGCTCCGGTGCTTCCACTTGTGGTTATCTCCCCAGCTGCTGCACTCACACCCATGTACATGCATGGCATACAGAGCACTCACCCAGGAAAGACATTAGAAAGGAACTTAATAAGAACACAGGATAAACTTAGCAACCAGGGGCAGGGCACAGCTAGATGAGAGTACCAACCACCTAACCATTTACAAGCGACAGGCCCTTTTTATCCTCTTACCCACCTATTTTCCCATTCTTATTCCTCCCCAGATCACCATTCCCTTCTCACTCCTCTCTCCCAGCTGCTGTTGTGCAGCTTTTTTTTTTCTTTTCCCATTCTTAAACCTGCTCTCCCAGAGGCACAAACAACATCACTTATTGGCTCATCTCTAGGTCCTCCCTCCCTGCCAATGTCTCTGAGCACTTCTTTGGGTGCACAGATGAGCTTTTATCACATAACATACATAAATAAATTTGAGTCTGTATGATAAAACTGGAATCACGTTCTTGCTTTTACCCTTTTAATAGATCAAGACAGGAAAACATTTTCAGGGCTTGTTCTCTGTCTGAACAAATAGTTCAAGGCTCTAATTAAATTTATCGCTCTGCTATGTCTAGTCACACAGCAGGTGTCCTCTTCTACACTATTTATTTGCATTAATCTTAATTTCCAGTGAAAGAAGTAATGTCAGCTTTTGACTGCTGCCTGTATAAATGAATAATACTAAGACCTATCTGCATATAAATAAGGCAGAAGGACTCAGCTTTTAGTTGATGTCTGTTTGTCAGTGGTATCCAGATAATTTTATAATTATTATTTCTAAGTCAAGCTCTGTAAGGATGAAAATTTAGCAAAATAATGCTTTGCTCTTCAGGGACCTACCTACTGCAGTGATGTCTGCTATAGGTTATTTTTTACAATATTAGCTGCAACTCTAAAACAGAAGCCTGTGCAGTGTCTCTGTGTAGTTCAGCATACTGTGCAAACTGCAGTCTCATGCTGTGCAAGGTACCCAGTTATAGGTACACAGTATGAACTAGTTTATCTTGGTTTTCTGTCTCAATTATTTCTCTAAGATGTCTGATCTCTCTAACACAGATTACATTCTGATGTACAGTGTACTCATGCTAAAAAAATACTAACCCCTTTTTTTTTCATTTCAAAACCCTTTTATGTGAACGTGTATATCAAAGACTATGAAGAAGAATCTCCAATAAGAGTCTTACAGGACCTGCACAGTGAAATCAGGACTCTGAAGGTAAAGTCTTAACTTGCTTCCTTCTTGAAAAACTGGGGGGGGGGGGGGGGGGGGTATCCATGAACTGATGGCTATATTTTGATCCTTAAGCCACAATGCAATTCTCATTCAGCATTTCTGACCCTTATTTTTATTCATGTACCTCTAAGTCCTCATAATGGCTGTAGAAATACAAGGCAGAATCCAAAAACTTTGAGTGACTTAGAGCTGCATTTATAAGTTTGCACTCGCTGCTGTCAGTTGGGTCCACAGGAGACAATGGGAATGGGGAAGCTCTAGCCATGCCATAGGGGAGCAGGAGCTCCCTTGGCAAGAGGTATACTTGTCTTTGTTCAACAGCTAGTGTTCAGAATAAAGGAAGTCTTCACAGGAGAGTCTGCGCTTTCAGCCATTCAGTTAAACTTGTAGAGAAAGTTCTTCATTTTTTTTAATAGAAGTAGAGAAATAGGCTTTAGAAATGGACATGTGTGCAAGTAACTGAGGGGTAATTTAAGCTGTAAACTTGAAGTTTACCAGCTGTTTTGCCCTACATTCTTTGTATGTGGAAGTTAAAGTCCAAAACCAATTGTTATGTAATTCTATTCCTATTTTAATGGAGTAAAAGCACATTTTTGTTTGATGGGTTACTGCGAAGTAGTTATACCATGAACTGTCACCTTAATTTAATATTTGTACGGTTTTTTTACAATTGACGCCCTGTATATTCCTGATGTTTTGTAACCTAGTTTTTGGGCATGAAGAAGACCTAAACGTGCTGCTTATCCTCATCTGAGTTGAAGTTCACTAATTCTTTCCAAAACGCTTAATGTGTAAACAACTACCAGGTGGTGATTTGAAAACCAATATTGTTACATTTTTTCCTTTCCTCCTCCACCGAAGGAAGATGTTAATGCCAGTCTTGGCAAGAGTTGTTCTGAAAGGCAAGAAATTAATGACTTTATGAAGGCAAGTGAAATATTGATGCAAAGAAATGCAGCAGATCTGGGAAAAATAAGAGAGCTGTTCCAGAAATATGGCTACAAACCACGTGTCAAAGTCTCTACAGGTAATATTTTTTGCAATACAATGTGTGAACACAGATGAACTTTCTAAAAAGGTTTCTCTTTTGCTATGGGTATGTTTTTGTTAATTAAGAAGTCAAGTATATCTGTTATTTGCTTTATAATAACCTGAAGGTAAAAGGTTCTGTTGTGGTTGGTGCCCACAGAATAACTTAAACTCCAAAAGCTTACCGTCCACTCTCCTGACATGCTTTAAAGTTAGTGTTCCTCTTAATAGCTATGCTGAGAAAACATGTTAGCAATCATACTCATAACCCAGAGAGCTATGCTGCTTCAGCTTCTCATGCTTGAGAGACTACTGTAGATGCATCTAAATTAGTTCATATTCATATGTGGTTACTTCATTAACTTAAATCACTATAGAGAAAATCTTAAATTAATGCACTGCGTAGCACAAATGGGACAAGAGAAGCACATACAGGGTTTAGGTGACACATAACAGTCTATGAAGTGGTAGTAGCTTGATCACTGGGCTGAAGATGCTTAATCCAGTCAGAAACTGCATGCACACCTGTGTGAAAAATCCAGCTGTGCGAAATGAGTTTAAAATAATACCACGGTGTGTACCACACACATTCCTTTCTGCATCAAGGGCCCAATCAGTCTTCAAGATGCCTTTGAGAGGGCACACCTGAACCTTCTCCTGAGCGTTGTCCAGTAATTCCGTAAAACACCATTGTGGTCATGGACCATGTTCACCCAGAGCTAAACTATGAAGTGCTTTACAAAGCTACCCCATAACGCTCTAATTTCATAGCGCCTTACTTCCCTTTCTCTTTACGCCTTTAATGAGGGCTTCAGATACAGCTACAAGGTTAATTTCTTTTAAGAAGTATCTTTTAACTAAGTGTATTTGCACATGTAATCCCCAAAAACATTTTCAGTTCTATACAAAATCTGTTTTCATTACCAGTTGTTGTACATTTTTAATGAATGTCTACACTTGCGATAAATAACAAAAAATAAGTAATATAAATAGCATGAAGCAAAAACAAATTAATGTATTCAAGATGAATACTTTGTGTCTGTTCCATGCAGAGATAAATTCTGTTAAAAATATGTTTGTGTAAAAAGCTTTCAGTTTCATTTACTCCAAGAAATAATATTTAACAATATGTAATTCAGTAAGTGTGTGACCCGTGTTATAAATATAGCTTAGGCTGACATGATACCTGTTTTAGCTTCAGGTTTCAGCATTTTAAAATGAAAGAAGGGATCTATTTTTTTTTTTTTTTTTTTTTAGAATAATAAAGATTTTTTTTAAAGAAAAAAGATGGGGGGGTGAGGATTTCTAATTTACGTCATAAATTCATAAAAGAAGAAACTTCTGACATTATTTTATTATCTTAAATTTGTTTTGTTTTTTTCCTCAAACAGAGGAACAGGAAGTTATCAGTGATTCAAAGGTGTCTGTCCAGAATAAACCTGATGAAGAAAAAGCAGATGATGTACCTCATCTTCCTACTTGTATTGAGAACCCACCAGTGCCCAGAGACCCACTGTGTAACCCCCAACTTTCAGATTTTGGTCTTTCACAGTATGCTTTCTCTAGGCCTTGGAGTACAGTAAATGGACAGCAAGCAACAAATTTGCATCAAGAAAGTTCAAAAACCAAGACTCCGCTAAAAACACGTACCCCCTGTATTTTGCCCAAAACACCAAAATGTATGCTCAAAATGGATGACTATGAGTGCTTAACACCAAAACTTGAACACTTTGGCATTAGTGAACATACCATGTGTATGAATGAAGATTATACAATGGCACTTATTCGTAAAACTGCTGAGGCAAGCAAGAAGTAAGTAAATTAAAGTTCAGGTTGTTTCTCTATTGAATTTTCCATTTTTTTTTTTGCTGTACTGTTTTCTTGTTGCTATTGCCCATATTTTCTTCTATAAACAGGTGGTTAGTTTATCTACCAGCTGGTTAGTCTTGTGTCTATATCTAGCTCTACATGTATTTTCATGTACCCTTTGCATGCCAGATACTGATATGAAACACATCTCAGCTATAATCCTTCCCTTGACTGCAGCACGCTAAAAATCTCCCATATACAATCTGTTTACCAGGGGAAAATACAATATATAACTATGATTTTTACATTACTTAACCTAGGATTTGTATTTGAAGATGCATTGCCTGAAGTAGACATTACATTACCAATTTAAACTTTTTAAAATCTTTAGGAATATAGCACTGGAAAAAGTTTCTGAAGCATCTGGTTAAATGCCTCACTGTAGAAACATGCTGTACTATCTTATTAGTTCCTCAAATAATATTTTGTAATTCAGCTTATTGCACAACTTAAGATCTTTTGTTTTTTTAAAAAAACTTTAGAATTATTATTTTTTTTTACTAATTTTTCTATTTAAGGAGAACTGTTTTAAATGTGATCTTCAGCTTTAATTATGGCCACAATTTCTAAACGGATACATCCGCAAATGTACAGGCCCTGTCTGTGTCTTAGAGTGAAATGATTACAGAGCCCACTGGAGATGTGACTTTTTTTTTTGGTGGTGGTGGTGGTGTTATCATATATAAATGCTGTCAGTCTTCCATATCCCTAATGATAAATATCAAAATTCTGTAGAGAATTAGATGGTTGGTGCTTGTTGCGTCATTGTCATCATTAATGGCCAAAACAGATGGACACTCAAGCAATAATTGGGACTAAAGTTAAAGCTGCATGTGGACTCTCTAAATCATTAGAATTAAAATGTGTTTAGCCAGTGTATTTGTTTATTTTGCAATGTTATTAGTGTTAGTATGCAATTTGATTAGAAAGATTGAAACAATCTAACTGCTTCTTATCTTCAAAAGGTATTTGTCTCACCCCTTAGTGAGAAGGTTCAGCATGTTAAATGGGTAGAACATTAAGCCAAAAGAAACGGCCGATAATTTCTCTGGATAATGGGTATAATCTTTTTAAACTTGTCTGATACTCTGGGGAAAAACACTAGTTCAAATGGAAGTAGCTTTATACATGTGGTTTCCAGAAATAAAGACAGGTAATAATTCTGACTTTCTTGGAGACAGCCCTGCCCTATCACATCCCTTACTTGTGCCAGCCAGGTCTCACACCTAGCTGAAATCTAGCAGCTGTGCTTTGTGTAAAAACCACTATAAAAATTCATCCCAAAGTTCTTATATATATATATATTTATTTATTTATTTATAAAACTCTGTGTATAAAATCATAACTTATTAAAACATATAAATATATATATTGAATAGATCTCAATTCCCCAGCTGTTTAGTTTTTTTTCATATTTTCAGTTCTGAAACATGTAAAAACAACATGGTCTGCATGCACCTACTACAAAGCTGAAACCAAAAGTTACTAGAAAAGAAAGAAGTGGAAAGTGTCTCAACAAAAGTGTTTAGTCTGTAAATTGTTTCTTCTATGAGTTGCATGTTGGTGTTAATACCACTGAAATAGTGCACAGAAAGATGTCTGTGTTCTTAATTTGCCCATTTCTGGCTCATAAACTTACAGTAGCATGTTAGACATCTTGAAATGCATAGTCCTGAAATACCTGGGAAATTTAGTTGCTATGAGATTTTTTTTTTTTGCATGGGCTTTCATTGACAATGTTCTCTTGTTATTTAGAATTTGCAGGCAACAGATAATTCAAAATGAAGTAGGCTCTACCCTTCATACATTTGATTCTGATCTGGGAAAACATTCTTTTTAATACATTGGATTAAAATCTCAGTATGTTTAATACTGTGGTTGGACTGAACATTTACATGCTACAAATTACAGCAGTAGAATCAGAGAGAGTTTCAGGAGAAAAATTTTAGACTCATGTTGACGAATAAATACTAGGCTGACTGGGTTGACAGTATTCCTTTCATGGTGATTTCTTCATATTGAGAGTTAATTGAGATTTTTGGTTTTCAGCTTACTTAAAAAAGACGATCATGAAGTGAATGTAGCAAAAACAACATCCAAGGAAATCATGGATACACCTGGGCCAAAAGCAAAAACAACAGAAGAGAATGGTAAGTTAAAAATAAGTAAATGTACATATGCATTTTTCTCATAATGCATGTTAACATATGGTCATTTTTTAAAACTATGATTCTTGTTAAATATAGTCAGTTCAGGCCCAGTCATTATTTGCATATTAATGTCCAGAAAATGTAAAGTTGGTGGCTTCTGTGGGAAATCTGTTCACTTCAGTATAAATCATTGCTCAGTCTTCTACTGTTATCCATCTAGAATTATTCAGAGGCATCCATCCTTATGTATTTGTAATTTAACTTTATTAGCAATAAAAATACTATTATGCCAATTTAGCCTTTTTCCAGGAATATTGCATCTGTTTCAGGCCAGGAAATTAAAAGAATAGGAAAGAAACTGCTTTAAAAGAGGCTAACCAAACAGTTACTTGGACCTTTCAAGAGTAGCACTAATATTTTCTTTGAGAGGAAATCTAATATACTCCTTGAAAATGTACAAAGGTCTTAGAACATACAGACTACCGAGTATATGAAAAAATAAGGTGATAGTGATGTAAGTTGAGCTTTTTCAGTTCCATTCAGTAGCAGGACTGGACTTTTTTTTTTTTTTTTGTATGTTTGCATTTGCGGCTGTTAGAGCTCTGTAACTTGGATGTTTCTTCATACTAGAAGTGTTGTCAACTAAAATGATATAGGTGGTCTGGAGTATGCAAATCCGTATAAAGCTAATAGATTTGGGAAACTAAACTGAGGCACAGCAACTGGCAATATGTATGTATATTTATCAGTTCATTTATTTATTTTTTCCTAGTTTCAGCAGCGGACTGTATGGCTTCTCCTATGGTACCAGTGTTCTGTACGCCTGGTTTGAAAATCCCTTCCAGAACAGATAGTACAATGTTATCCAAGTCACAAGAGATAAACAAACTGCTTCTTCCTAATCATGCAGGAACACCACCACTTCCAGATTTTGAAACAAGATGGCTAAAGGTAGAAGTTATGGTAGTAAATAGCAATTACATCCTTTGATACACTTTTACCGTAAATTGTTTTTCAAATGCCAATTTGGGATTCTTTTCCTATGCTACTTTTCCTTATGTCATTGTAGAAGATCTTTCTAATGGTAATTTTGTAAGAACACTTATTAATACTCCACCTAAGATAAATAAGTTAACTGAAGGCATCTAATACCTCTTTTGCAACAGGTAAAGCCGGGGGAAAAGGTTGAGTCAGTGACAGAAAATGATGCAAAAGAAAAACAAACCATAGAAGATAGCATTCCTCCTACTGTGAGCTCTGATGAGTATCTTAAACGTTTGGGAGACCCTTCTCCTCCTAAAATAAAGCAGTACGACCATTTGCTCAGTACTCCTCCACCTCCAGAAATAACAAGGATACCAGATGATGTCCTACAGGTCAGCTAATACATATTTTTCTGAATAGTTTTAATATCAAAATAGTAATATGAAAAGAGTTTAATTCTGTCAAATATTGTTCCTCAGAAAGGATTCTCTGCTGCTTATTGAAAATGTCTACACTATAATCCTGTTTCGAGTTCTTAAATAATTATTTTAATTCCCTTTTAATGTTTGCTGTAGATTCTGTCAAAGTATAACCATAAAGTAGACTCTTCTAAAGCCAAGAAAATGGAGACTAATGCAGGAGGCACTACAAGATTTGAAAGTGATTTCTTTGATTACTGCAACAAAGAGAACAGGTATGATCAAATTTTACAAATTTGATTATATAATTGAATTTGGAGGAGATAGGAAGATGCTTTAACGCATTTAGAGATTCATGCAGTTGCTTTTGCTCTTCAGCTACCAAAATAGCTCTTGTTGATGTGACTAAATATCTAGTCTTTGGCATGGTATCTGTCTGCCTTTTGTATAAAGAACAAATACTATAATTGATTGTGTGTTTGAGTCATCAGAAGCTTTAAAAAATGAAGGAAAACAAATGAAGTTAGTTTTACTGGTTTTAGCTGTGGGTATATTTTGCTTTTTGGTAATTAAAGCCTCTGTGAGTGTTTTATGCTTTCTTCTGAGTAAATTTAGGCAATAAAGCTAAAGAATTGAGAAAATTATATAAAGTGACATAACTAATTATGTGGCCCTTCTGGCATAAGGCAGCAGGCACCTCAGCACCACACAGCTGTTTGCTCGCTCCTCCCGCCAGTCCCAGTGGGATGGGGGAGAGAACTGGGGAGTGTGAGAACTTGGGCTGAGATGAAGACAGTTTAATAAGGGGGGGGGGGGGGGATGCACATTGCAATTGCTCGCCACCAGCCGATCAATGCCCCACCAGTCCCCAAACAATGGCAGCTCTCCCTCCCAGCCAGCCCCCCAAGTCTGGAATGGGTTGTCCAGGGACATGATGGAGTCACTGTCCCTGGGGGGTGTTCAAGGAAAGGCTGGACGTGGTGCTTAGGGACAGGGTTTAGTGGGTGACATTGGTGGTAGTGCAATGGTTGGACCAGATGATCTTGCAGGTCTCTTCCAACCTTAATGATTCTGTGATTCATCATGATACCCCACAGCATGGGACACCCCTTTGGCTGGTCTGGGCCAGCTCCTGGCAGTGTCCCCTCCCAGCTCCCTGTGCACCCCCAGGTACCTCGCTAGCAGGGCAGCACGAGAAGCTGAACAGTCCTTGGCTCTGTGTGAGCATTGCTCTGCAGCAACTAGATCATTGGTGTGTTATCAGCATTACTCTCAGCCTAAATCCCAAACAGCACCACACCAGCTACTAGGAAGAAAATTAGCTCTATCCCAGCCAAAACCAGGACAGGCACACCAATTTCTTTAAAATGCAAAGCCACTTCATGAACAATATGTGAGATGAAATTAGTCTACAATCAGCATTAACTAATCTTTGAACGATGAAATAATAGGTTTTAAAATTGATCTAAATAGAAGTTTTGACAACTTGATCAAGTGTAGATATTCCTCATCTGTTATGCTTGTTGCTTATCTGTGAAGCTTGGGGTCACTACGGATTATTTGCGCAAGAGGTATAAGGAAATTATACGAAGCAAAATAATCACAGCAATTAAGAATGAGATTAAGAGAGGTAGGTAACTTATACTTGGAGTTGGAATCCATTTGATTAATCTGACAGAGAGCTCATTTTAGCTAACCTATTTTTTTTGTCAGGCAAGTTTTCAATGTTTGTGACTTCTGCTAATTCAGAATATTATTGAGATGATAATAAGTTCATGAACTCTTCTGGATATATTTGCAGAGCCTATCCTGCTTTTTTCAAGCCAAACATTTGAAATCAAGCTGAAGACCATATTTCACCTTTGTGGATCTTATTACTGAATCACAGAAAGCTCAAAAAGCCAAAAGAAATACTGGGAGAAAAGACCCACAAAAGAAAAGTGTTTTGTTTTCCTGGAGAAAACTTGATATGGATTAATTTGAACTAATGACTTCATGCATAATATTTTATTAAAATTAGTGACAAAATAGATTTTGTTTATATTTTTTAATATTAGTCCTCTTTGAAGTAAGGTCACGTATTATGTAATATGTTTCAAGTGATTCTTGTGTTTGCTATGTATATATGTGTATATACATTTGCAGTAGGCTGTAGAGAAATGTAATTAAGTTGTAATAAAGGGAAAGTCCAGTGCACTGCCCAGAAAGCAGGCATCTCTCGATGTTCTAGTGACACTGCTTATCTCTTCAAGGCTCAGTTTGAAGTGTCGTACTCTGACAATATTTGGTATCTTCAACAGAATTCCGATTTATGTGAAGAATAACTCCTGCTTTACAGTTTTAAAGCATTCAGGCAGATATTCCTTCATCAGGCTGTCTGATGGACAGGCATTTCTAGCGCTTCTCTTTCAATTATAGCTTTCTTACATAGACAACATATTAAGTGCTAGGCATCTGTTTTCCTTTTGGCAGTCTGATAGCTATAGCCCTAAAAGGTGACCATCTTGAATACGAATAACTTGAAAATCTATTGTGCAATTGCTACTCGTTAGAGATCTGCTCTGTCTTTAACTGCTTGAAAGATTTGTTGGCAGGCATGCGAATGATTGCTTCCCTCTCCCATGCACCACTGCCATGTGTGTTCTGTAAGCGGTGCTGTCATTTCCAATCGTGTGAACATATCCCTGCATAGCTGACCAAGTTTAACTTCTCAGAGCTGTTTGGCACCTTTTGGGTATCTGGTAGTCACAGCAGTTGAGATGCTGGTTTGGTTTTTGTTGTGTGTGTTTGTTTGTTTTCCACCAGAGAATTTAGTCTTGTCCAAAAGAAATCCCAACTATGTATTCCTGGTTGGAGCCAGTTTGCTGTTACCGGTGTCAGCTAATCCTCTGAGTGACTTGAGTACTACTGCATTTACCAGCTTTATATGGTCTTCCTCTTGGCAGCTAAAATACTGTTATTTTAGTGTGCTTTCCTGAATTTTCTGAACACAGCTGGATATTCTTTGAAATCCTCAGGTTGTGCACACAGCTGGAGATGCCTGAAAGTATTTTTCTGGTTGCTTACAGGGATTTGTTCTGGCTAAAACCTAGTAAATGTAGGAGAACTTTTTGTGTTACCCCAGCCACTTTCTGGGATGAGTGTGCATCAAATTAGCTGGAGAAGCTGATTATCTACCAGTTCTGGCCTGAGCACAGTTTTTTCTTTCCTTACTTCTGTTTAAAAGTATATATTTTATGTCCCTCTTTGAAGCTGACCAATGCTTTGAATACTGAATAAATCTTTTGTCTCAGTTGCTTTGTGTCTGCTTGGAAAACTAATCATCTGCTGCTTATAAAAACTCGTATTCATTCTACCCGAGTCCTTCAGAGAATGAAGACCAGATCTCCTTCCAGTGTCTTCACAGGCTAAAACCACTTAACAGGCTGCATGCTAGTCATGGAATTCTGTGGTCCTAAAAGGGTACAAAATATTCTGTTCCAGAGCAAGAATCCTTTAGCCAGATGGATTCACCAGCACTAAGCAGAGGGGGTTTCATAGCCTGCATTCACCCCGCACTTAATGGCTATTTGATGAATGCTACTGTCTTGCCCGGAAGCAATCCAGATACCCTGAAAGACCCGGTTTAACATCAAATTTGAACAAAAAGCTTGACTACCCAGGACCTTGATGGATTTCTTTTTCCTTTAAACTAATAAAACTTCTAATAAGGCTTATACCTTTTCCCTAAATGTGAAAACAGCATAATTCTATTAAAATGTTGAGATAACAGTTCTCTTCAGGATGACACTAAAATCTTAAAATCTTATGGTCTTCTCATAAAATATCCCAAGATGGAAGACATCTACAGGGACTGTCCACACAGAACCACCTAAACATCATACCCTATGCCTGAGAGCACTGTCCAAATGCTTCTTGAACTCCAGCAGGCTCAGTGCCATGACCACTGCCCTGGGGAGCCTGTCCCAGTGCCCGAACACCCTCTGGGTGCAGAACCTTTCCCTAACCCCCAGCCTGACCCTCCCCTGTCCCAGCTCCATGCCGTTCCCTCGGGTCCTGTCGCTGTCCCCAGAGAGCAGAGCTCAGCGCCTGCCCCTCTGCTCCCCTCGTGAGGGAGCTGCAGGCCGCCATGAGGCCTCCCCTCAGCCTGCTCTGCTCTGGGCTGAGCAAACCAAGGGACCTCAGCCCCTCCTCATACATCTTCCCCTCTAGGCCCTTCACCCATCTTTGTTGCTCTTAAGCTATTACAACGGGATGCTGGCATGAGATACTGATTTGGGATCTACAAATGAAGTTTTACAAGTTCTTTTTGTTCTTTTTTGCTTACAAAATTACTCTTAATGCAAGTAGACTTACTGTTTGTGCTAATATGTAAGGAGGAATGTAAGGAGGAATATTGCTCTGAGGTGGATATCATCAGAGCAGCAAAAACTAGTTTTATTTTGTCATCCATGAGTTTTAATAAGGCCTAAGCAGCAGCTTGAGTACTGGGGATGGGGGAGGCACGAGTGGAAACAAGCAGCGTAGGAAACCCATCCCTGTTCAAAATCAGCTGGGAAAGGTGGTGGTGGAAATTTTCTGCTCAGTTCAGTTCATAGCCGTGTGGTAAACAACGCACTCAAACAGCAGCTAATTAAGCAGCAAATGCCTTCATCTGTAAGGGACCGCTGTCACCTGTGTGGTGGTTTTACCATGCTAGGCAGCTGAACACCACAACCGCTCTCTCACTCCCCCTCCTCAGATGAGGAGGGGAAGAAGTAAAGGAAAGAACAACTCACGGGTTGAGATAAGGATGATTTAATTAAAGGGGAAAAATATTATTAAGGAAATATTTTTATTAATTAAGCAATTCAACTAAAGGGAAAAAAGGGAAAGGGGAAGAGGGAGGGGAAAAGGGAATAACAAAACAGAACAAGTAAAGGCTATGTGGAAGTGCAGAGGAAAGAAATTACTTCCCACAAATGAGCGATGCTTGACCACGTCCTTGAAGCAGGGCCTCAACGCACGTAGCCAGTGTTCGGGAGGAGGACAGATGTTTTCGCAACAAGAGCCCACCCCTCCCCTCTTCTTCCTTTTTCCACCTTTTATTGCTGAGTGTGACATCATATGGTATGGAATATCCCTTTGGTTGGGTTAGGTCAGCTGCCCTGCTGATGTTTCTTCCTCACTTTTTTGCCCACCCCCTAGGAGGGTCAGAGAGAGTCCTGATGCTGTGCCAGCACTTCTCAGCAGCAGACACAACACTGGTGTGATACCACTGCTGTTCTAGCTACAAGTGCAGAGCGCAGCACTGTATGGGCTGCTGCAGGGAAAGTTAACATCCCAGCCAGACCCAGTACAACCTGAAAACAGGTGAAGTGGACTCAGAGCATGGTCTGTGCTATTCCTAATCCATGACTAGGGGCTGCTTCCCCTAGCAGACATTTCTCTTGCACAGAATTTAGAGGTTGTGTGGTTTTTCAATGGATTGCTTTCACCTGCTGAGCCACTGAAAGCTAATTAATTTTGTTTTATTTTTATGGTTTGTCTTCATTATGGAGATCAGTAATCTCAGGCTCAGCTTCTGCCTGATTGCTAGATCAGATGCGAGGGAAGGGTGAGAACGGGATCCTGTCTTCTAGCAGTAGCCTGCAGCCAGAACACATTGAGCAGAGCACGAAATGGCACTTCAATAGTTTGGACATCTGGGAAGCAACCAAAAAAACATGGCCTTTGGTTTGCCTTCATTTGCTACAGTTCTTAATCTTTTTGCATTTGTTTTAGGATATAAAATGTGTTAGCTAACAGAGCATTCGCTCTATAATCCTATTTGTTGTCCGAGGAGTGTCTCAAATTGTTCTGCCTTGGAAGCCCCTAAAAGTGGTAAATGCTTTCTTTTCTTTGAAATATTTTGCCTGAGGTTAAGTACAAATATAGATCTCACAAGGAAAGGAAGCTTCCCAGATGGCTGTCAAGCGGACAAATGACAAGCGTGGCTTTTAGTGCCTCCTGCTGTGCTTTTAGTGGTGTTTTTATAAATCACTGGAGCGATAACTGGAGCCCAGGCATCTTTGGTTATTTAAAGCATCATGGATGCTTTAGATTTTCCTTAAGATGTGAAATTTATTTCATTCTCTGTTTTAGAAAGCCAGTTGCCATTATTCAGATGTTCCAGTACTCGTGGTGGTTGCGTGTGTCCCATCAACATCTGTAGCTGATACTGGAGTTGCCCTGGATTTTGGGAGTACTGTTCGTGGTCCCATGCCTTGGTTCTCCATGGGACAGTAGTACAGAGATGGTGGCATTTAAAAGGAGCAGTGACAGCATCCAGTGGCTGCACTATGGAATCGCATGCATGCTGTTCCACAGAAATATGACTTTCTACTAAAAATATATCAGTTGATACCAGCTATTTCTCAATCAACCAGAAGGTAAAACTTCTTGCTATTCCTATGGTAATACCCTCTTTTACAAAGGGGCAGCTGACATAACAGCTGGGAGCTGACCAGATCCATGCACTGCTTTGGCCTTGTCTAATTCAAGTTGAAAGGTTTTAAAAAGATGGCACAAATATGGGAAAATGGTCCATGGAAGAACATGCTCTGCTACATATGGACATTTCTCCTAGGAAAAGATCAAGCAAAGGACGGTCTCATTGCAGAGTACCCGGCAGGAAAGTGTTCAAATGCTTTCATGACGCATTCCTGGCTAAAGCCCTGCAGTTCTGCTCCCTACTGATTGCTTATGAGGTTGTTGGAAACCAATATAAGGCCTTGCTGCACAGTCCTGCCTTTCCTCTCCCCCAGTTGCAGGCTCCCATGCCCTTGATTCCATCACTGCAGTTGCTGCTGCGGCTGCCTGGGAAGGGTTTCCTGCTTGCCCAGCTGCCAGAACTAATTGCTGTTTTGCAAGGTTACATTGCCCTGGGCTCTGCGCAGCCCCAAATCACTGCTCACCTGCACAGGTACTGACTGGTGCTGGGGCAGAAGGGAAAGGGCCAGGTGGAGGGCAAGCACAGATGTCTTTTCTCACCAGCAGTTTAAGCAGCTCGTGAAACCATACCCTTGCATATAGGCATCAAACTGCCTTGGCTGTCTGTACAGCTGTTTTGGTAAAGTTTCCTGTAGCCACTGCTCCATGAGAAGTTCTAGGGCAGCTGAAGCAGCTCCTATTCTTCCCCCCAGCACCCATCACTCCTCCTCCTGAGCCCACTTGCAGATAACACTTATTTTTTTCCTGCTGTGTCATGGCTGAGCCTGCTTTTGACCAGAGCTGTAAAGCAAAACTTAAGCCTTCTGAATTGCTCCAGTCAGGAGAGCTTGGTGATGGAGCCAGGAACATCGCTGATGCAACAGAATTTACTGACGAGGCAAGTGTGGTTTGTCCTCACCTCTTAAATAAGGAGGGGCTTAACCCAGACGCCAGCTCCATCAGCAGAAATGCAGCCAGCCTCTCCCAAAACCTCTACATAAAAACTTATGAGGGTCAAGGTCATCACAGAGGCATATGCCACTGTGGGAGTGGGACCCCGTAACAGAGGGGTGGTGAAATGAGAGGGGGGCTGTGGAAACAGCCCTTAGTCTAAGGGCTGAGAGGAATAACAGAGAGGGATTTGACTCTTTTTTCCCATTATGTTAAATGAAAGCCTGACAAGCAACAGCATCAGCAATTGTTATGCAAGTTATAACAAGGTAATGGTGAGGGTTTTTGTGTTTACATAAAAAAGCATTTGTTGCGACACACCTTTTTTATTAAGTTTCAAAAAAGCATTGGTTTAGATGGATGAAATGAGAGGGAAAAAGTGGTTCTGAGAACCAAGTTTGCTTGGGGAAGCAGAACTAAGTCCTTCAGGAAAAACAAACCTGGAGTAGCAGGAGAGGTGTGCCAAGGGAGTATAGAAACGTAAAGCCACATCTGCGGGAGCGGAGCAGCTGAGTTAGCTGAATGCAAAAAGGCTAAATTAAGGGAACAGTTTTCTGGTTTTTCTAGCTGGAGCCATTTCATCCTGCTGCACCCTGACACAGGATGGGGTTCTTCTACTTGTGCTGCTACAAAAATAAAATGAGAGGCTGGATGCTGGTGAAAGCACAACTGTGAAACGGGGAGCTGTGTCTGTTGGTGCTGTGAGCATTGAAAGAAACAAAGGAAAACCCCACTTCACTCAGCGGCCTTGCTGAGGGACAGAAACTCCTCGTGAAATCTCGGAGTACAAAGCAAGTCCTGCTAACTGACAGCTCCGTGTGTAGTGTTTGCTACAGCACGCCGCTTCCTGAGCATATGGCATTGCTCACTGTTGTTGGGTTTTCAGACCGTGTTTTAATTTCTCCAAACTGCTGCCTCGTACATAATTTGTTCTTTTCAGCGACTGACTTCCCTCCTCAGCATTTCCAGGAGTTTTGAAAGACGCGGGTCCTGCTTACAGACGCAATCAGCAGGTGACAACTTTCACTTGCCCTTCCACCTCTTTCAGCTTCTGGATGGCTGTGTCCCAATGTCCGACTTCAAAACAGCTGCTGTTGGACTCGATTGCATAGTAGATTTTTAATTTAGGGACCCATGCACTGCACTGATTTCTCAGCTGTCTTTTCAAATAAAGAAGTACAGAAGTTGAACTCCCTTCACTCCTGCACGACATCTGTGTGAGCTGTTGAAGGGCAAATCTCACCCCTGACAGATGTTTGGCCAGAGGCACTCAGGGGAGAGGTCAGCTGAGGCTGTACCTGCGTGGAAGTCACACAAAGGTGAACTCCAGACCTAAGCACTCAAGCTGAGGTGTTTGCTACTGAAGGCAGTTCCGTGCATTCATTTTCTTGTGATTTTGCTTCTTAGGCTGCCAAACATAAAGCTGAGGGGTTGTTCCTGTTTTCCCCTGAGGTGTGCGCAGACCTGCTGCAGATTGGGGCCCTCCCTGGGCCATGCCTCCTGTCCCAGTGGCCTCTCAGAACAAGTCACAGACCCCTGTATATTGGCTACATTTAATTTCTGCCAGTTATCCGTAAGGACACTAAAAGCCCAAGCCAGTACACAAGGAGGAGGAAATACCTGTATTCCTGCGTACCTGTAACTGAAGGCCCTTCTCTGCCTTTGGTAGGAGGCTGTTCAATGCCCTAATTACACAGCACTTACCCCAGCAGCATTTATATTATTTTCTTAATCTACCAAAAAAAAAAAAAAAAAAAAGAGGTGGGGAGCACGACATCCCTGCACACAGCTTCTCCTGCCCCTGCCCTCTCAGCACCCAGCGGGCACAAGCAGCGCCCGCCCCGCGGGCCCTGGGCTGCTCGGGGCCAGCCAGCAGAGGAAGGCAGCCCAGGGCAGCCGGGAGATGCCGCAGCAGCGAGGCACCTGCGTGTCTCAACATCTCCCCCTGCAGCGACAGGAGGAAACAGGCAAGCAGTGGAAAGCCTCAGGTTCGCTCTCCATCACGGCCCAGGTTTGCGGGGAGACACCCTGGAAACACACCTCATTGGCACCCGGCTTTGCCCCAACACCCAGGGATCACAGCAGCTTGAGAAATCAACACTCAATACAAGCCACAATTACTTGCAAAAATCATCTTACCCAGCACTAAGCAGCAAGATTTACCCAGTTCAGGCCAATAGTAAGTCCAAAATTGTATCTATTGACTAGATCTGGATAACTAAGGGAAAGAGGAGAAACAGTATTCACCTTCCCAACTTATAAAGCCAAACCTGGCCTTTGTCCTCTTGGTCAGAGTGTTTATTTTCATAACACATCTATTTTCACTATGAAATAGTTTTGCACACTACTTAGACAGCCCCTGCCCGACTGCTGGATTTCTTCTGGCCAAGCCTCTGCAGACACTCATGACTTCTGACACTGGTCTTCAAAGCAAGATGCGCAAGACAAACCACTTGTGTATAGAAAGATGGTATTTTTTTGCATTATTAGAGGTAAAATTAAATGGAAAAAAAAAAAAGTTTATTTCATCATTTTTCTATTTGTATAGTTTTACAATGCACGTAATATATTACTAAGTAGTAGATGTATATCACCTAATTTTTTTTTTTTTTGGGGGGGGGGGGAAGGGAGGGGATAAGTGTTCAAAAAATTGTGAACAATAGAGTGTGCCATCACGGAAGTTTGGATCTGTGCTATGAAGAGTGAGACATTCCAAGACGGCTTTACACTTCCCATTTCCGGAGACAAACCCAGCTATTTCAGAACTCAAGGCTGACGTACAAGAACACTGATCCAAACCTGTCCCCGGTAAGGTCAGCAGCTCTGCAGTGTGCCAGGATATCCGGGTGTCACCAAGACCACTCCTTGGATCGTTCAGGGCTTGGCCTCGTCTTGGAACAAGATGGAGCAGCCCTGGGAAGCCGCAAGGGTCCACCCTCTTACCTGCAGCCTTACACAGCTCATCTTTGACTTTCTCCTCTCAACATACCTACAGCAGCAGCAAGAGGAACACCAAGTCTGCCCGCTTACGACCACATCATGCTCATCCTCCAAAATTCAGGTACCAGTGGTTTAAGGAATCCTGCTGTAAAAGGCCACCCATTTCTCTAAAACAAGCCCTAAAGTTACCAGATAAAGGCCGTAACCTTTCACCGATTTCAACTTCTGCTTAAAAACCCAACTTCTGAATTTCTCTGCAGAAACACACTTAAAAATAAAAACCACTCTCAAATTCAAAAGATTAACAACACCAATCTTTATTCCATACAAGACAGAACTACAGAACACCTGCAATCTTCCTGGTCGCATTTTATGGAGATCTTGAAACTCTGGACACACCAACTTATTTTGCAAACTAACAGTCAGGGAAAGAGTGATGGCACCTCTAAAGAATAAGCGTTACTTCTACGCAAACTAAAAGTTAAGGTTTAAAATTTAACTTTTACTTCTGACGCTTAGCTTTGCCTTCAAATGCTCTCGCTTAGCAACAAAAGCAATAAAAAAAAGGCCTGCTTTAGAACAGCAAGTAGGAATAAGCACAAAAGGAAATCATACAAAGAAGCAACAGCTTAGTATGGTCTCATGCGGCTTGACGGAGGTGGCGCGCGGTTGGGAGGGGTAATTGCTATGTCCAAGTAGTCTCCGATCTGGAATTTCTGAGACTGCAACGTCATGGAATCATCTGTGCCCTTCCTGCCCGACATGGTGCTGCCGATCTCCTTCACCCTGCACACAGGAGATAAAGGCAGGTTAGTCAGAGCCCCATCTCTCTGGATGGCCAAAACAGGGACTGCATTGGGTCGTTACAGCCTTCCCTGGCCACCCTCCAAACTGTATTTAGCTTTTAGCTACATTCACTTTTTTCCCCTCCAGTACTAGGTGGAGGACCCGTACTGCCCCACAGACAGTAGGGCCGTACCTGTCCACTGGTTACCAACACAGGCTGGCTCATACAGTTCTGGAAGGTAGACACCTGTAAGGAGATCACTCCTAAAACTCAAATACTCTCAGATACGTGAGCTACCACTCCTCGTATCATAGACTCATGGAATATCCCAAGCTGGAAGGGACCCACAAGGATCACTGAGTCTAACTCCAGGATCCCCAGAGGGCCACCCAAAAACCAGACCCCATGTCTGAGAGCACTGTCCAAATGCTTTTTGAACTCCAAGAGGCTCGGTGCCATGACCACTGCCCTGGGGAGCCTGTCTCAGTGCTCTGTATCACCAGGAACAAAACCTCATCTCACACAGTACGTCCATATTCTGACCGGTTGCCAATAAAGTAATCAAAATCTTCAAGCAAATACGCTCATTGTTTTGGGAACACAAACTACAGCAGCCACCAATCAAAATTTAGAGTTTGTAGTGGTGATCATGTAGTCTGTTATCAAGAACTTTAGAAATTTGGTTTGTGGGCACTGGACTTTGTTAACGAAAAGTAATTAACTGCTCTGGTGCTTCCAGTCTTCTATCAGTCTGGAGAAGAAACGCCATTTACCTATATCCAGGCCGCTTGAGATCTGTAAAAACAATCGCAAAATTGAAGTGCGTGCCCTTCTTCCGTGCCTCTGGGTAGACCTCTTTCACTAAACTGGTCAGCTCCTTCAGGGTTGCATCCATCCTGGGTTAAACAGACAAACCGAAGCGGTTAATGCTCTCAAAGCAACAACTACAGAAGCAGCTTTCCAAAACCCACTTAAGATGGAATCGATATACTGTAATTATTTAAACAAACATCTCCTTGCCTTCGCGTGCTTTCTGCTGATATCTGAAGAAGAGGAAGGTTTTACATACTTGAGCTACACAGGGAGCCACTTACTCCACAAAGACGTGGCATTCCCAACAACATATTCTGACCTGGCACTCAAGTGACAAGAAGTCGCTCTGGTCAGTGA
Organism: Oxyura jamaicensis; assembly: GCF_011077185.1. Taxonomy (NCBI): domain Eukaryota; kingdom Metazoa; phylum Chordata; class Aves; order Anseriformes; family Anatidae; genus Oxyura; species Oxyura jamaicensis. The sequence goes on from NC_048893.1 coordinate 186,068,932, forward strand.
CAGCAGCCAGCAGAATTCACCACCTACGGGGCACTGGAGGCAGCACGATCTCGTGCATTAAGAACATGGACAAAGGTTTGACAGATGTGGATCCAGATGGATTTTATCTTTTAACTTATGGCGGTACAACACAAACATCTTCACCTCTATGTATGCTTCAACACCTGCTTCTCCAGGTCTCTCAGAAAAGGTACAATTTAAACAGTGACTGTTTTTTTTATGCATTAACACACTTCCATGACGAATAGAACAGCGTGTCTTCTCATCTAAGCTGGTATTTATATTAAAGTCAGGGGAGGTTCAGGGATAGAAGACAAACAATCAGAGTTCTCCATTCCTGCCCTAACACACAGCACCCTTCCTCTTCCCCACCCTTCAACAAGAACAAAAGTTAGAATCCCAAGAACAAAAGGACCCAATCATCACAACCAAAGCAGCACTAATTACACTCGCTCCAAGCTTAAAGCGACCAAAGAGCAGTCTGTTGACAGACAATGCCCACTCTGACTTCTGCAGATGGCGAACAGCTCAGACATCATCAATAGCCTGGGCTGAGTCCATAAACCCCATTAAGTAGTAAGTCAGAAGCGTATGCTTTGTTAGCAGCAAAAAAAAAAAAAAGGATTTATTCAACCATACAAAGAAGTTACAAACCTAGCAGCAACTTTTAAGGAAAAACAAGGTTTAAAAAGTATCATAATTCACTTTCAGAGCGATTCTAATGATTCACTTTCAAAACAGTTCTTTGAAATGCTATCAGCAAATACTGAAGCGTTACCAACAAAGACCAAAGGCGTGTTCTGAAGTGT
>NC_048893.1:186069840-186076346 GCF_011077185.1 Oxyura jamaicensis
GGCCGGGGAGCGGGCACAGGGCCCCTGTGCACTCACCAGGTGTAGATCTGCAGCTCGCTGGAAGGCACGTTGCCGCGGGAGAACTCGTCCATGCGGTGGTGCCGCCCGTTGTTGGTGGTGAAGACGCGGAGCAGCAGCGGGCACGTCTGGGGGGGGGGGGGGGGGGGGGGGGGGGGGGGGCGGCCCCAACCCCCACAAAAAACCCCCCCAAAAAGCCTCCGCACCGCCCCCCCGGGACCCCGCACCGCCTCCCCCCGGGACCCCGCGGAGCGAGGGGGCAGCGGCACGGAGCCGCCCCGGCACCTTCTCGCGGTCGATCGGCTTCTCCGGCTCCTTCTTGATCTCCTCCTGCGTGACGCGCGACTCCACCGCCATCTTGTCGCTGCTCCGCGCCCGGCCGCGGCTCTCGCGAGAGGGTGGGGGGGGAGGGGGGAATGGCGGGGGGGCGGACTGAGGGGAGGGGAGGGAGAGCAGATGAAGTCCCTCGTCTGAGCAGAATATTATGTTCCTCTCATGAGATTTCAATGTGGTTAAGTGCCAGGTCCTGCACTTGGACTGTAACAACCCCATGCAGCGCTACAGGCTGGGGGCAGAGTGGCTGGAAAGCTGTGTAGAGAAAAGGGATCTGGGGGTGCTGGTCGCTGCTCATCTCACCATGAGCCGGCTGTGTGCCCAGGTGGCCAACAAGGCCTGGGGCATCCTGGCTTTATCAGGAATGGTGCAGCCAGCAGGAGCAGGGAGGTGCTTGTCCCCTCTTACTCTGCTCTGGTGAGGCTGCACCTCCAGTGCTGTGTTCAGCTTTGGGCCCCTCACTACAAGAAGGACATCGAGGCCCTGGAACGTGTCCAGAGAAGGGCAACGAAGCTGGTGAAGGGCCTGGAACACAAGTCCTGTGAGGAGCCGCTGAGGGATCTGGGGTTGTTTGGTCTGGAGAAGAGGAGGCTCAGGGGACACCTTATTGCTCTCTACAACTACCTGAAAGGGAGGTGTGGGGAGCTGGGGGTCAGCCTCTTCTCACAGATAACCAACAACAGGACTAGAGGGAATGGCCACAAGTTGTGCCAGGGGAGGTTCAGGTTGGAAATGAGGAGACATTTCTTCTCAGCAAGAGCAGTCAGGCATTGGGACGGGTTGCCCAGGGAGGTGGTGGAGTCACCGTCCCTGGGGGTGTTCAAGGAAAGGTTGGACGTGGTGCTGAGGGACATGGTTTAGTGGGTGACATTGGTGGTAGGGGGATGGTTGGACCAGATGATCCTGGAGGTTTTTTCCAACCTTAATGATTCTGTGATTCTATGGGTTTGGCTGGGGTTGGGGTGGGCTGCTGCAGGCTTCTCCCCGGGTGCTGCTGGGTGTTGTGGTCACAGACCTGAAATTATTGCCTGTGTTTTCTCCTGCTTAGAAAAGCTTTTAATAAGGCGATGCTGATGCCTCTTGGAAAAAGGCACTTCCTTCTACATGGAGAAAGACTTACACAAAAGTCTAATGTAGATAAATAACATAATCCACCACTGTAGCTACTAGTAGGTTCAAATAAATTAGAAAGGAGTAAATAGTGTTTTGAGTTTAGCCTCCCTTAATATCATGTGTTGGAAGGACCAGGCCCGTAGGCTTTCCATTTATGGTCTTCTGTTTCCAGGAATAGAATCTTGTATTAGATTAATTTTGAGTCTGCTGATTTGTGTTACGCTACAAGGAGATGTGTTTCTGATCTGATAACTTAAAAAAAAAAAAAAAAAAAAGTTGTCATTTGTGTCAGAATGGGGGGGGGCTTTCATTTGTTTTCAGAGAACTTATGCTTACATCACTTCCTCAAACGCTGTGAATTTATTTCTTGTTTCAAAAGTAAAACATTACATTCTTCTGTAAAATGATGGGAGCATGTATGTGTTTGTAGGTGTGAAACAAGTATCGGAGCCTCAGAAATGCCGAGGTCAGATGGGAGCTCCAGAGGAGACCACAAACTCCAAACTCCTGCTTGGAGCTGAATATCTCCAAGGGTATGAATATCTCCAAGCACAGAAAGTCCACAACCTGTCTGAGCAGCCTTATGCCAGTGATTGACCACCCTCCCAGTATAAATATTTAATTTTTTTAAAAAAAGATAAAATTGTTACAAATGTTGAAATACCTATGGCATAAGGGTGGTGTTACAGTTTGATTTCACATTTCCAAATGCTGTAGATGCATGTTTTCAATGTATTATTTATTTTAAAAATATATAGGTTAGAAATATATATATATATATATCTACCCATTCACAGAGCCTTCTGTAAAGAAGAAAAAGGGTTGCAAGTCCAAACTTCAAAAAAAAAAGTCTTGCAGTTCACCTTTAATATAACAAACGGCAATTTGTTTAAAACGTTGATTTATGGCACATCTAATACAAGATAAGAGAACCAACAACCTGTTGGAGTTCACCCTCAGCTCTTATTAACTGTGTTTTGTGGTAGCCTGGATAGTACTGTACCGTTCTGAACCTATATTAAGTTATAGCATGTCATCATTTTATTATCAAAGGGAATGACTCAGCCTTGCCATCATTTGCAGGATTTGATTTCCCAGGCAACAATACAGTGTATTACACTGCTAAAATTAATTATATCTGCCTTGTTAATATATGCTTTGGGCTCAATATGTGCACCACCATTTTCAAAACAAAGGAATTTATGTCTAGGATCAGGTATCATAAAAGAACAGCTGTAACAAATAAAGCACAGTTCTATGTAGATCTAAGTAGTTCCTTCTGTTAAACATTTTGAATGCTTTATTTATGTGAAAAATGACCTAGTGTGCTTGAGTCTTAAGTAAATTCAAGTATGACTTTATTATTTGTGAGCTGTGCTAGCAATTGCAATTTATTTTCAGTCTAAAATTTCAGATTCTTGAGTGTTTGGAAGAGAAAGTTGGAAGTTACTTGGAATTGAGAATGCAGTTATGCACTCTGTAAGCTGGCGTGCAGGACGCAGGTTTTACTGGAGACAGCGCTGTCTGGTGAAACCAAGCACAGCACTGGAAACTGCATTCCCACCAGTTTAGGCTGGGGTCCCACGTGTACCTGAGTTAGTCTCACAGCTTGCTGCCCCCAAAAGATGGGGGTTAGCTCCCTGTTGCCTGTCCTTACTCTCAGCCATGTGATTTCTTTTTTCCACTGGATGCTTCCAAGAACAAGATGAATTCCCTAATTTAGGAGGAAACTATCCAGCTGGGGGCTCCTTTTCTGTCAATTTATTGCATTTGACATGTTCCAAGCAGATTCCGTGATTGCTAGACCTGGTGCAAGATGAGGGGTGGAAGTGTGAGCCCAGGAGTGACCGGGAGAAGGAGAAGAACAGGGATGGAATAGGTCTGTCGCATTAGTGCCAGTGAGATGGCCAATTGCTTCACCTGCTCTTTACATTTTCCTGGATTTTGGATAGCGAAGGGTCCCCTCTGCTTGTCAGGGGTGCTGTGTTTGCACAAACCTCCCCTGGTATATGAAAATGAAAGTATTTTCAGCGAGACTCCGTATACAAGCAAGTCTCTAGCTTTTATTGTTGTAAAGGAGATATCCAAAATATGAATCAAAGATTTTCAAGTATGAATGTTTAGAGATCTGAAACAAGTGGTTTCAGAAGTGTGAATTTCCTCTTGTAGACATGTTAGCATACATTTCCATTTAAGCGGTTATTCAAATAGTGAAATTTTAATTGTTTACTGGAACATGAAAGGTATGAACGTGTTGGTGCAATTTATTTGGACTAGGAAAAACTGCTGCAGCCATTTAGAGAAGAGCATTGTAGGTCAAGTAGCCTGCTGGCCAATTAAGCAGTTACTGTAAGTAATCGAAAGGGGAAAAAAAATTGCAAGTTGATGTTGTGTGACAAAACTTTCTAGGCAGAACTGAGAAGATGACAGTAAATGAAAAGCGTCCTTGGAAAAATACAGGAAGAAGCGGCACAAGTGAGCCTGGAAAGTCTACCAAGAAGGTAAACTTTGCAGAAACTACAAAAATTGTAACAGATGACTAGAACAATTAATTCTGAGTATTTCAGGCCTGTGAGTATATTGTGTTTCAGTTCAAGGAGGTGCACTAGCCTCACTCTTTGCAGCATGCCATGTTCAGGTTCCCAAGGCTCCCAGGACTTCAGATGTATGGACTGGATTTGTGAGTTCTTGCCAACTATGATTACATACTGCTCCTTACTTTTGCATGGTTGAATGTGTCTAGAAAAGCTGCTTTGGTAGAGGTCTTGGTCTTTATCTTGATCGTGGGAAGTTCAACTAGCCTGTTTTGGCAAAAGCATGATCATCTTCTGAACATCTTTACAGTCAACGTGGAGAGCAAAAACTGAAATTTGATGGAGTTTTTACTGCAGACAGGCTTTTAACTACAAGTAGAACACAGTTGCATTTTCTCTGCACATACTATTGCTGGTATTTCCTATATTTTGTGTCGTGGTAACATCACAGATACATTTTATATTCAGAATGTTCTGTGGGCATTAGTTTTCACAGCATTTTAATTTCCCGTGTTTTGCACCAAAGTCAGCGTAGATTTCAAACAGCCTGTAGTGCTGCTAGAAAATAATACTGTTTTCTTTAAAGCCTCAGTTGGATAAGATGTTCTTGCTCACTGTCCTGGTTTGAACTGAGGTGATTTGGGATCATAAAATGCCCCATAATTGTTGTGGTCCTGTTCAACTTGAATGTACAGTCAGGAGGGGAATGAGTCAGTGAGGTCTCACAACAGCCCTGTGCAGATGATACTGCAGCCAAACAGCTCAGCACTAGAGTGAATTCAGCTCATGGATGAGGTGTAGCTGTTTCACATCCCAAAGGAAAAGGAAAGCCAAGGAAGCTGAGAGAGTTTGAGGTTATGGTGCAATCTGTGTTGGCCAAGAGCGCATCAATGCCATTGGCCAGACAGTCTAGGAGTGCTCCTGGATCCCCAGCCCATGCTAACCTCTTACATGCCAGCATTTGTGTGATTTGGGTGGGAGTCTTCATTCAACTTTTGAAAATGGCAGCCTGGCCTCAGATTGTCACATTACCTGTCAGCTGAGAATGAGATGTTCAAAAAAAATGGGGTTGTTACACACGTTATGGCGTGCTCAGGTGTGAGTGCTGGTAGTGCTGGCAACTGTCAGAATTACAAGAGTTGCTTTCCAATTTCAGTGATAATTAAAAATGAACTTGAAGATCCTCATGTGCTTGTTCTTTTGTGGTCTGGATGCGTCATATCTGAAAAGTCAGGCAAAGCTTTGTGATGAAAGTCAAGCTGAATTATTTCACCCTGTCAGTGAAATGCAACTTTCTGTAGAATTAGGGCAAAGTTACTCCAAAGAAAGCGTCCTTGAGGAACAGCTGCAGGCAGTATGTGCTTCCTAAGGAGCTAAGAGCAGTCATCCAATGATAGCATGTAGCCACGAGTAGCTTTGGAGTCTTTTATTTTTTTAAAAAAAAGAGTGCTGTGCAGCAGAAAATCCTCTCCAACCCATGGATATCTGAGGTGGGGGTTAGTTGTACCAGTAAATGTGTTGCTAGGACATGCTTAACTACTGCTCTAATTGCAGTGTGAGAAGGTACGTGGAAAGGAGATGATCACCGATGTCCTTTTGGGCTGTTAATCAGATGCTGCCAAATCAGTTATGTGGAGTGTAAATCAGCTTGTTTTATTATCATGTGGGAGTTTGAGGTAAAAGATCAGCAGGAATGGCCTGCTAGTCTGGGAGACATAAAAGGACTCTGTCGCTATAAACATAAAGCATGCAGAGACCCCAAGGCAGTACGCTAATTTAGGAGCACCAAGACATGACTGCCTGGAAGGAATCTATATTTGTCTATAGATGACAGATATGCTTTCTTCTTTCTCTGTAAAGTCATCAGAAGGACCACAAGATGATAAAAAAATCTCTGCAGTTGGTTTTCTGTTACACATAATTGCAAAGTTGGTTTTTAACAGCTGTGCCACACCAGCCCTGATCAATCTGCACAGCCTTGTGCATGCTTCAGGAAGGTAGGTGTTGTGTGGAAGGCAGAGCCGCTCGTGTGCCTTGTAAACAAGCTGCCTCTGTCTTGCTAGTGTGAGACCCTGCTCATAGCTGTTTGTGGTGCTGCCAAGCGTTATAATTCTGCCATTTGGATGGAACTATTCCAGATCAGGTGTTTCCTGAAAGAGCATCCTCAGGATGCTTTTTATTCGGATTCAGAAAAAAATATTTCCAAAAATAATATTAGGCAGATTAGAGTTATCGCTCCCTTTTCTGTTATTTTTTTGGTAATTTCAATACCTACAGCTGTTTGAACACCTGCAACATCTGCGTACTTCTTCAAAAGAAACACATTTTGGTAGAGGTGTTTACCCCTGTGTCAGAAATGTTCCCATGAAGCAAAAGGACTGAACAATAATCTCTTTTTAAAAACCAATTTATCCATAGTCAGCAGGGACATGCTAACATTGGGCAGCTAATTGTACCTGATCCATCTTGGTGTGCGTGAGGGCTCCAGAAAGCTGCTCACAGTATTCC
>NC_048893.1:186076356-186164761 GCF_011077185.1 Oxyura jamaicensis
CCATCTTGGTGTGCGTGAGGGCTCCAGAAAGCTGCTCACAGTATTCCTGTGCTCTGTGACAGGCCTGGGCAAGGCACCTGGGAACACCGGGGCGCTGTTTGTTCGCTCGAGGCACCGATTCCAGCAGCAGGCACTAGTAAGGGATGCAGGGTGGGATCCTGCCCACCATCCTGAGCGGTGGAAGGAAAGGGCTGGAGAGCAGATCCACAGCACTTTGGTGCAAGTGTTTGCAATCTGGATCGACAACAGAGCTATGTGTTACGCAAGAGAGGTCCAGAAAAAATAGAAATGACTACTTGAATTTCACCTGAAAGGGAACAGAGCAAAGTAGAGCTTATAATTGTCAACAGAGGAAGACAGAATTCGGTTTCAAGTAATGAAAAAGTAAGTCCTGTTCTGTCACATAGTTATTTTCTTCTCTATACTGCTCTACGTTAAGGTGTGATGGTGCGACATACTAAACATTCTGTTGATTTTTCCTGGTGGGGTCGTAGACTCAGTCACAAAATGTAAAATTAAGGGAGAAAAGTTGCCAGAATCTAAACCTGGTTTTCATTAAAATGTGTTGTCATTTCGCTGTAAAATACATCTGCTACAATGTTCCAGAAATTTTAGGCACACAATAGAGTAATAAACCGATTTTATAACTTGGGTAATACTCTACCATAGACTCTTGTTTTCCCCCCCTACTGTTTGTATTAAATTACCTCAGTACCGAAACGTTCATACACTGTAAGAAATAAATGGGTTGTCATTGCAATAAGTGGAAATTTTTTAAATGGTGTATGAGATGTCTTTTATAGAGAGGACAGCCAACATCAGAAGTGTGTCGGGCTGTAAGTCTCCACAGGCAGTTAGCCTGGCAGTGCGGGCCCCTTCCTGTGCCCCCTCGTCATGGTGTGCCCCAGTTCCTCACTGGGGCAGCTCCACTACTTGGGGCAGTAGTGGGAAACCCAGCGTGGAGGTTTCTGTCACCGCTGGTGCTTTTCCCAGCTGCAAGCACTGCTGCCACCCCTTAAGCTAACCCAGGCTGTCCTGGGAACGCCGGTACTGTCTGAGCAGCAGCCCTTGGGCCAACTGCTCTGAGGGCAACAGCACTACTCTCAGGCAGCCCTGAGACAAAGCCAGCATGTCTCCTCGCAGCACCACCGTCTGGTGCAGGTGCCCTTACCATTGTCTTCCACGTTTCCTCTGCAGGCAAAGCCCTTCCCTGACTGTTTCCTAGACCAATGTGATCCCATCCTTGAACAAGACACAAAGAAGTCAGAGAAGGAGGTGAGCATCTACATTGGATATTCACAGTCCTCCTCATATGCTGGTGGGGATATTTCTGTGAATGAGCATTAACAGGCTAGGTTGATGGTTATTCCAGCACTTTCCCCCTAAATATCTGTACTTTTCCCTTCCCATATAGAAGAATGTTAAGAGTCAAGTATGTAATATTAAAAGAGTCAAGCTTTTTTCTTCTAAAGTAGAAAATTCCAACAGATCTGAGTATGTAAGCGCTTAGAATCATAGGATCATAGAATATTCCAAGTTGGAAGGGACTCATAAGGATCATCAAGTCCAACTCCTCAAGCGCATACATTTTATTTACGGCTCCCTGGGTATGCTGCTCCTCAGCTTGCCATACATCTCTGTAAGTTTCCAGTCTGTGGTGTGCACAATTCCTACTGAAAATAGTAAAAGCATAAAGATGAATCCCACACACCCAGAAGAAATATTCCCTTCTCTTTTCTGGCCTGGGATGACTGGTCTTAACACGGAGAAGCTCCCCGTGTCTGTGGCATGTCACGCTGATTCTTTAATGACAACTTAGCTGGTGATAGATGAACCCTCTCTTGTCAGGCTACAGCCACAACAGCAGTCACATTTTATTTAGCTTTGTTCTGGGGCTCCCAGAACCACGCAGAAAGTTTATGAGAGTGGTGCCATATCCTTCATAACAGAGGGTGATGTCGTGTAATCCGTTACATGTGTCCTGCTTCCAAAAACATCACAATAAAGAGCTGAGCGAAACTTTTCTCCAGAATAAGTAGTTCCATGTGGCAAGCCTTGTTAAGCATAAAGTAGAGCTTCAGCACCCCGAGACAGCCCATCTGCATCTCAGGAAAACCTTTTGTGGCTGAACATGCAGGGCAGAAAACACAACTCTGTAACTTTCCTTTTTTTTTTTTTTTTTTTCCACTCAAGACCAGAACGTGCTGGCTGCTATAAATTACTTGCGACGTTTTGAATAGTGCAATATAAACCCGAATTCCTTTCTGAATGCAGTGTTTTATGTATTGCAATATCAATTAACTCGCTTGTTTTTTTGTTTTTTTTTTTCTTGAAGAAAGGAAATATCCATCACTGGGAATTTACAATATGTGAAGTTTGAGCCCAGAATGAATTCTGACAGCTTGGTTACCATAAGCCCCTCAGAGACACGGCCCTTAGTGGAAACACCGACATAATCTTAACGATAGGGGCGGGAATGGTGCCAGTAAAACAAAACCTCCCGGAGGCACAATGGAAGGCAGAATCACTTCGGCTCCCCAGATCACAATTTCTTTGAAAGAAAACTTGATGGAAAATTTGTGCATGCCTGTTCCTTTGACTAGGAAAGAATATTCCCTTTATGTACCGGTGCCTATTGTTATTAGCTGTATTACGTTACATTTGGCACATGGCAAAAGATGCTGGGGAAATTCTCTCTCACAGGAAGTCAAAGGTGCACGCTGCTGCCAGGGTGCCAGCAGGAAGAAGCTGCTGCGTTTGCATTTCTTGCTGTTCCCTACCTCACCGCTGCTGTTACGGTCGCGGTCCGCTCTCTCATCTGAGCTGGTCGTGACAAGCTCTCCACAGACTTACTCATGTGAAACAGGTTAGCACAGACTTCATATTTAAATTGTTTACAACGATCTTGCTGATCTTGCCCGGAATCAGCGAGGAAGGGGAAGGGTTCGCACGCGCAGCTCCGCTGGCACATCAGTGGGCCAGAGGGAACGGTGATAAAGGGCATCCTCTTGCAGTGGTGCGGCTGGAGCCAGAGCACGACATCTGCCCAGAACCTGTGCTCTCCAGTGGCAGGCTGGACATTGTGACATGTTATATGGCAGCGTGACAGACCGTGACATTTCAAACCACTCTGTGCCAGGGCTCCTTTTTGTTTTCACAAGCTGTGTATGAAAGCGTAACGCTCCAAAAAATAAATAAGCGTCTCGCTGAATTGCTGGGGGGAAATTCTTGCAAATGAAGAAAGTGGAAGGAAAGAAAGCAACTATTGAAAAAGAAGTGAATGGAAAAAAAAAAAGACCTTAGCTTGACACTACTTCACAGTCAGCTTTATACTTTGTTACCCCTGTTACAAAGCTAAGACTAATTCACGTCCATTTATATTAAACTTTAGGGCACAGAAGAACAAGAGAAAGGGCTCTTCCACACCTCTTAGATTTGATTTGTCAAGATAACGCAAGATAAAATATGCTCTGGTGTTTTGTTTGGGCTTGAAGAATGCAAAGGCGTAATAATTGCCAGCTGATACACCAATTTAATGCAGTGTTCAGATTTTTTAAAAGATTGTTATCACTTAATGCTACCTCTAAAAAGAAGGTAGCGGAACAAAGCAATACAAAAAGAGATACCTTATATGAAAGGAGGTGAAACTTTCAAATCCAGGAATTGCAAAAATTTTATTAGTTGAGGTACAGCTAGATTTACTGGCTGTTAGAGATCAATTAGGTAAGCACAATGTTTTGAGTACATAAAAGTGAAATATTAAGATCACAGGGCACAGTTATTGCTAAACTTTTATGTTCAAATTCTGGTGTACAGGCCAGATGTTAAAATGCTGTTAAAGTGCAGCAACTCTGCTGCTGATTACTTGTGTCAGACTTGGGCCTGTCTTCACCCAGAGCAGTAGGGAGCTGCTGACAAAACGCCTCAGGCAGTAACAGGAAGGAGATTCAGAAAGGATTTTAGCCAAGACCGAAGCTGAAATGATAGTCTATAGATGTTATTAATTGGTTTCTGATTAGAAACCATGAGGAGTTGTCAGAATGAGAAATTCATGAGTGTTAATCCGTCCTGGGCTGCAAATGAAGCAGGGAGATTTGTGTATTTGTATTAATATATCTCGCAACTCTGAACTACGACCAGTAGATGCAAATGATTTGGCAGATGAAGACGTTACATATTTTTCATGATTTTGTGTTTACATGGCAGATGAACTCTCTGGCCAGTCATGGAGAAGTTCTTGCTCCATCTTGCACCAGGACTTGGATGAACACTTTTCCATTTCATTTTCTTTGAGCTGGTGATTCATGGTGGGGTCAGCAATGGAAGGCCACCAAGAAAGGGCTGTGCACTTGCTTCTGGGGATGCTGAAGTTCATCCACCTGCTCTCCTTGGGCTGTGAGTTGTACAGCTGCTTTATCTCTACACACACTGGATGCTGGCCCCATTTTCTCCAGGCTGCTTGAACAAGTTTCCCAATTTCCTGTTAGGACTGCAATCCCACAATGCCAGTCATCAGGACCAGGGCTGTGCTTGGCTTTATTGGAGACTTGCTGGCAGAGATAATAGATGGTGAAGGGTGTTTGAAGAGCAGCTGGTCTTTGGTAGGTTTGGAAGATGTCAGGTGGAAGTGTTGTTGGTCCTACGCATGTGTCACTGACTGAGCACAGAGATACTGCTGAAATGTGGGAAAATATTCTTTTGTGCATGCTGTTTCCTAGCCCAGCCAAGAGCAAAGACAAAGCTATGACAAACAGCAATGCAACTTCTTATTTAATCATAGAATCATAGAAAGGCTTGTGTTGGAAGGGACCTTAAAGACCATCAAACTCCAACCCTCTGCCATGGGCAGGGACATGGTTGCCCAAAGCCCCATCCAGCCTGGCCTTGAACACCTCCAGGGACGGGGCATCCACAGCTTCTCTGGGCAACCTGTGCCAGGGCCTCACCACCCTCTGAGCGAAGAATTTCCTCCTAACCTCTAATCTAAATCTCCCCTCTTTTCATTTAAGACCATTCCCCCTTGTCCTGTTGTTATCTACCTGAGCAAAAACTCACTCTCCATCGTTTTCATAAGACCCCTCAAAGTACTGGAAGGCTGCAGTGAGGTCTCCCCAGAACCTTCCCTTCTCCAGGCTGAACATCCCCAGCTCTCTCAGCCTTTCTTCACAGGAGAGGTGCTCCAGCCCTCTGATCATCTTTGTAGCCCTCCTCTGGACTCACTCTAACAGCCCCACGTCCTTCTTGTGCTGGGAGACCCACACCTGTACATAGTGCTCCAGGTGGGGCCTCACGACGGCAGAGCAGAGGGGCACAATCCCCTCCATCCACCCGCTGCCCACCCTTCTGTTGGTGCAGCCCAGGACGCAGTTGGCCTTCTGGGCTGCAGGCACACACTGCTGGCTCGTGTCGAGCTATTTGTCCACCAGAACCCCCAAGTCCTTCTCCACAGGGCTGCTCTCAGTGAGTTCTTCTCCCAGTCTGTGCTCCTGTCTGGGATCGCCCCAGTCCAGGTGCAGCACCTTGCACTTGGACTTGTTGAACCTCATACATTTCACGTGGGCCCACTTCTCCAGCCAGTCCAGGTCCCTCTGGATGGCCTCTCTTCCTTCTATGGTACCAACCCCACCACTCAGCTTGGTGTCATCTGCAAACTTGCTGAGGGTGCACCCAATCCCATTGTCTATGTCATTGATGAAGATACTGAAAAGCGCCAGTCCCAGGACAGACCCCTGAGGGACACCACTCATCACCAGCCTCCACCTAGACATCAAGCCATTGACCACCACTCTCTGGGTGCGGACATCCAGCCAATTCCTTATCCACTGGATGGTCCACCCTTCAAATCCATATCTTTCCAATTTAGAGATTAGGATATCATGTGGAACTGTGTCAAAAGCCTTACAGAAGTCCAAGTAGATGACACCGGTCGCTGTTCCCTTGTCAACTGATGCAGTCACTCCATCTTAGAAAGCCACCGGGTTCGTCAGGCATGATTTGCCCTTGGTGAAGCCATGTTGGCCATCCCAGATCACCTCCTTGTCCTGCATGTACCTTAACATTGCAAGAGAATTCGTTCCATGATCTGGCCAGGCACAGAGGTGAGGCTTACCAGTCTGTGGTGCCCTGGGTCCTCCTTTCTATCATTTTTAAAAGATAAACCCTGCTTTCCTGGGTATATAACAAACAAACAAACATATTTAGTGCAAAGCCACCTTTATTTACTGTCAAACAATAGACAACCCCTCTGACCTCTTAGGGGGGCATGTGCCAGGCTCTGTGTGACAGACATGAAGCCTCCTCTTGCTGGGGCGCTGCAGCAGAGTGGGGCACGGGAGGGGTCTCAGTGCATGGGGACCACCGCTGTGGGATCTCCCTTGGGAGCCTGCAAAGTGGCTCCAAGGCACACACCAATCCTACCACACCAGCACAGTCCTGGGGACAAGCTGGGACAGAAAACCGCCCTCGCTGAACAGACCATTCAGCTCCTGTGCTGTCCTCATTAAAGCAAATAGCACAGTTTCCCCCCCTGAAATTATTTCACGCTTCCCTGAAGGGTTCTTAAAATATCTGTGACACAAAGCGTAAAGGAAAAACTGCTGGAATTTGGTCCTGCTGAGGATAAGGTAACAATATGAAGGATGTGAGGCAAGGTACCTTTTCATTGTGCTTACTAGTGCTCGTAATTTACATCTCATCAGCTTCAAGGCCTCTGCTGGTACTATTTCCTTCTTCTAAGAATAGAGGTTGAAAGTATTTTAAGAATTCTAGTTGTCATGCAGTTAATAGCGTAACACTTTGTTCTGAGTAACAAGATTTGCTTGTTTGGAGTACTAACAGTATTTTGCATGTAAAAAAGGGGAATGGGGGATGTTTTATTGCCAGCACTTTTCCTTACAGGGGGATGAATCACTTACATTCTTGGCAACCAAGCTTAAGTTCACAAGAATGCTCAGTTTGATCAACTTCCTTCAAAACACTAAGCTCAAAGAGGAAAAAGGAGAGAAAGAAACTTGGATGGGCTTGTATGCAGAAGACATTACAAGATGGACATCCAAGCAGGAAGACAATAAATCCAGTGTACAAATTGTTTTGCCCAAAGCAAGTCACTGACTTGCTGCTAAAGGATGGTCTAGACTAAGTTAAGAGAATAACAGTGGAAGAAGAAAAAAAAGGGAGGAAAAGAGCCAGGGAAAAGAAAGAAAACCCTCCCGATCTGGCAGACGTGGCGGATGTTGTGTCAAACGTTAGTTTATTTGCTAACAAAACAATGTGATTTTTCAAGAAAAATTACCACCCTTCAGTGGAAAGCTGTGCTGAGAAACTAAATAGGTGAATATGGTTAATTCAGGTGTGAAGAAACTGCTGCTTTGGGGCTGTGGTTTCACACGGTGAGGCTGAGGCTGATGCAGGACTTTGTGGCAGCAGTTCAGGGTTAACCAAGCTGCCCCGTGGCAGTTCACCCCACTCGGTGTGCTGCCCACAGAGCTGCCTGGGGCTGCTCGGGGCACCTTGCTGAGGGGGTGATGGCACTGGAGATGCTCCTTTCTGCCTCTGCTCTAGCGGACTGGTTTTCAGCTGGATGCGTTTGGATGGGTTCGCCGAACAACCACCCATGTCACTGCGTGGCATACCCAAGAGGCAGTGGAGAGGGAGGAGGGGATGAAGGGTTGGGGAGAATAACCAGAGCTGGCTGAGTCACCCTGCTGCTGCTCCTGTGGCACCCTGCGTGCTACAGTCTTCATTACAGCACCAGTCTACAACACTTTTGTCCCGGCCCCTCACTTCTGCTCAGAGGCAGCCAAATGGCAGCTTCGGTCAGACCAGCACAATTGCTTGTTGCCTGGACTAAAAACAGAACAAGCGAAAAGCTAATTATTATTTCTTGTGGAATTCCCCTTTTTCTAGGTCACCCTGAGGTCATGCAAAGAGCCGTGCCTTGGTATAAAAGCATAGCCATGAGGCGTGCTGGAAGACAAGGAGGGAAGTACTGCTCCCCAAAATCAGTTCCTTCTGCGCACCTCACCTGGTACCTTCTGGTTTCCGTCCCCGATCACCCCAGAGCTCTCTCCCCCCACACCACTGGGGCAGCAGCACTGGGGCCAGCATGTCAGGGTGCCTAAGGTAACCGTGAGTGAGTCTGATACGGGGAGGAAAAATAATTGGGGAAGAAAGAGAAGGTCGAGGCCCAGGAGGGCTGCAACAGATGACTGGGACTCGAAGCAGGACACAAAACTGCAGTAATGTCAACCCGTAAGACCCTGGGCATTGCAGGACTGACGCTGCATGTCTTTAGGATCACAGTTTTGGTGTATATTGCCTACTTCCATCATGCTCTGCAGTGCCCATGCAGTAAATCCAGTGCTTCCCCTCGGATTCTGTAATCAGATAAGCTTTTGGGACGCTGTGAATTTGCCGTGTTTTCACCAAGCAACTGCATCACATAGAGTAAGAGAGCAGTGCTTCCTGGTCGGGTTTCCTGCGCACATGTTGGACAATAGGTCAGCACAGATCCTGGGGATACATCCAATTTTTCCGAATGCGTAGCCCTCCTATTCAAGCTACAGCACAGACAATCCTCAGTAATCTGTGCAGGCATTTTTTTTTTCTGGACAGAAAAAGAAACCCCCTAGATATCTGCACACGGGGAACCCTCAAACACAACGTGAAACACTAGACCGAGCTGCCGAGGAGAAATGCAAGGAATCTTCAGCACTGGAGTTTTTAAGACCAGACAAAAATCTGCCAGAGTGAAGAGGGACAGCCTACACCACATCCTTCCCAGCCTGACATTCCTGTGATGCTCTGTAAGGAAGGGCTGCGTTGACTCTCCCCTGGCATGAGGAACAGCAAGCACAGTCTGTTCTCGGCTCTGCAACCTGCCCTCTTTCGCCAGCCTCTTGCTGGGACCAGTACAAAACCCGGGACAGGAGCTGTGCTCAGCCCCGTAGGCATGGGCATGGAGAAAAGGGAGATTTGTATGCCATCAGCCCCTTTATTCATGCAGGAGGGAAATTGCGGCAGTAATGGTGTTCGCCCATAGTAATGGAGAGCAGGACGGAAATGTGACGAGGGTTGGGGTGGTTTTTTTTTTGTTTGTTTGTTTGTTTTTTTCAGGATTAAAATAGGCAGAACAAGAGCCGGTTGTTGTTTTGGGGAAAAGGAAAGCAGTTGCTGTCAAAACGTTTCACCGACTTGGCAAAACTGCCAGGCTGGCCCTGCCTGCAGCATACACGCACTTCAAAGGGCTTATCTTGAATAAGGATTAGCGGGAGCCAGATCCCTGCTTCCTACACGCATTCGGCTGAGACCGAACGATATGCAAGCCAATACCCAAAGGGTGTGTTTTCCTTCTGAAGCCAGCCAAGCTGCTGACACCTCTGCAGGCAGGTTTGTGGGATTGATTTAGCTTCAGCTGCTTGTGCCCAGAGGGAGCAGGCTCTGACCTGGTCCTCCCTCACAAGCTGGAGCTCCAGGAGCGGGAACACGCCGAGACGCACGGTCAGGCCCCGCGCCGGCTGCTCAGGAGGGGTGTGTGGCTCTCAGACAGGATGCAGGCTGAATAACCCTCCATTCCTGAAGAGGGTGGTCCCTGAAGGTCAGGGCTGCCTTCAATGGTGTGGCAGCGTGAGAGGAAACTGCCTCAGAGGGCGCTTTCATAATGCTCAGCCCGTGAATAAGTTCAGCCCGTTGAACTCTGGGTTCCCGAGTGTTAGTCATCAAAAACGTGAATAGGAGAGAATAAGGTTAGGAAAAGAACAATTCCAGCTGAACTTTCATGCCAGGATGAATGGGGTTCCTCCACCCTCACCCTGCTTTGACTTCAGACAAAGACCTTTGCAGCCCATGTAGGAGTTCTCTTTGCTGCACAAGAGGAACGTATGTTGTAGGTGATACAAACCTGGTCAGGGCCCAGCTCCTAGAGCCATGGACTCTCTGAGGGGGGAAGGTCCTCTTCAGATCATCTTCTAACCCCTGCTCAAGCAGGGTCAGCTTGAGCAAGTGGTCCAGGACCATGTCCAGTCAGGTTTTGAATATCCCCATGGATGGAGACTCTACAACCTCTCTGGACAGCCTGTTCCTGCTCTGAACGGACAGGTGGTGACCAGAGACCTGATGTCAGTGCAGATCACCTTTTATCTCCATGGTACATTATTGAATTGATGTTCAGCCTTACTAAATTTACTTCTTGTTCGCTCACTGACTCTGGTTCTGGTGAGTCTGGGTGTAACAATGTGGGCCAAGGCTGACCCACACTTTGCCCAGCTGCTTAATTATGAAAACAAAGAAACAAACAAACAAAGGCAGTCAAAAAGAAAGCCAGGTGCTACACGGGAGTAACACACCGCGGCCCTTGGGACCTTCCTTGGCTCAGGACAGAAGTGACCATTACCCAGCCAATGCTGTGTTTAATTTAGTTGAAGGAGGCCCAAGGGCCTTTGAACCTGTCACGGCAATAAATCCAGAAAAAATGAGGGAGGTATTTCAAACTTTAAGACACAACGAGCTTTCTGGAAATATTTGTCCCTTAAGGCCCCAGAAGGTGAGGGGACAGACAGGGTCATGCTTTCCTTTCCTGTGCTTCACCCTGACCGTCTCTGTTACCGGGGCGTCTTGTCAGTTCTGGCAGATCTTATCTGAATTCTTAACTGAGGTACATCTAGGCTATCCAAGGCAGTTTGATATTGCTCAAGCTAAAGGCACTGAAATGTTTTAATTAACGAACAAACACAGTCTGTCGCTTTCTTCTGCGTGACGCACGGAAATCTGTCTGCTTCCTCCCAGAGCACAGTACGGCACGTCTGAGCCGCTGGCTACTATAATTATGATGGCATAAGCATTTATACGGCACTATAAAGGTGAACTAATCTCATTCCCAAAGAATTCAGAGTCAAACATGGTCAAGAAAAACCAGTTTTCTTGGGAGAAAAAATAGATCCTGCAGAGACCAAAAATCAGCAGGGCAGGAGGCTGAAGGATGGAGCTGAGGAGAGAGAGAGGCCAGGGGCTGACGGACAGGACACTGCTCAGAAACACTGGAGTGTCTTTTCCAACCTGCTGAGAAGCTCAGAGATGATCTTAAGGAGTCGAGGAATCGACCTGTGTATAAGTTATCCTCCCTGTGAAATTGCTGTTATTTCCCTGTATACGCACGCGGTGACCAAAATAAACGCAGGCTACCGAAGAGCAGCTGGGAGGAGCCGAGAGGTGGTGTGGGAAGCGGGCACGGGAGGGGAACAGGAGAAAAAATCAGGAGGAGAGAGCTCCCTGTGAGAGAGGAGGCAGGAAGCCAATGAAAGGATTAAGGAAGGAGATGGTGTCCTTAAGGTGTGGGGGAGAAGAATGCAGATTACCCCCCTCTTGGTTAGGGTAAGGGGAGTACAGGGGAGCCTGTGGCGTAGCTACGTGCAGATTACAGCAGCTGCAGCGAGGAATGGCCAGAGCTTAGAGACTAGTCGTAGTCATGGTGATCGGAAAGCTAGGGCCACTGCAAGAAGATACCGAGACAGAAACGACAAGCTTTAGATTAGACCTTTAATGAGAGGCTGGTTATATGCAATGAAATGAAAGAAGCGAAAACAACTCGAGTACCAAGAGCAGATTTTGAGAGAACTGATACTTTTATACTGGGGGAAAAAAAGCCATTTGAGGCAAAATGCATATGTAATAGCAACAGGGACTTCAAGAGAAGAAATTAAAAACAAAACAAAATGGGAATATGAGATTAGGCAGTCAGGGACAGGATATAAAATCATTTCCCCACTGGAAAGACACAGCTGAAATGCTGGGGTGTGCTGGGCAGGACAGCGATGTTCCAGCAGCCACCAGGCAGCCAAACATCTCCAGCTGCACCAATACAGCTGGGCACAAGGCTTCTTAAAAAGTGTCTTTAGTTTTTTACACCCCTATTGCTTCGTACACCACGGACAGTTAAACAGACCTGGTGTGCAGAGAAGCTCACAACATCCTGAGCCTGCCCTGCCGCTACATGCACAGCAAGGATCTGGCACTGCAGAGTGTTACAGAGCACTTGGAGTTAAATGTGATCATATGAGAAGGGGAAAGTAGATGAAAGAGCAATTAGACTGAACTGGTAGGCTAAAAGGAGCACAAAGAGCCTGGAGAGTAACTGTAAACACCTGAATTCACAGTACCTGGAGCAAGAAATGGCCATGGCAAAGAGTTGTAGTCATGGTGACAGAGAAGTAAGGGCCACTTGAGGTGTTTTCACGCTGTCACGAAAAACAACTTAAAACAATCTGTTGTGACGTGTGTGTCACAACACACAATTCACCTTGATTTACAGTATAATAATTCTACGATTTTTGTGTTTACAACATCCCAAGCCTCACAGAAGACTGATTTAAGTTACAGAGTCGGGCAACTGGTGATTCTCATTGTTAACCAAATTCTGCATTTTAATTATTTGCAAATCCCTTCGTATCCATCCTGCAGTTTCAGTGACTGGTGATGAATAAAACTACCCCTGCCTTTTTTCTTTAATCACGGACTTCAGGTTTTATGAGCTCTTAACACAGTATGCAAAGGTAACGTACAGCATAGGCTGAGAGAAAATAGCAAAAAATTGAAAGTCTGTCCAGGACTGCTGCGGAGCTTTTTGCTAAGCCCGTGCGTACTCCTGAAGCGAGCTAAAAGCAGTGGCTGGTGTGGGAAGCAAGTTCAAAATAGATGTAGGTTGAAAGACTGGCTGGAAGACCAGGAGACAAGCAGTGATAATGACAGTCATCAAGTGGGAGCCCACGGCTGTGAAGCATTTTTAGAGTGAAATGTTTTTCGCTTTGGATACTGTTTTCAAGTTACGTTATTCCATTATGATATTCTAGTTGAGCATTACGGTCAGTTGGGGACTTTTCACAGGCTCCTATGCAGAGGTCACTCAGAATTTCCCCACAACAGCATTTTAGGGGCTGTAATCCTGGGCCTGATTTCCATAAAGTTTTCCTTTTGAAATGGATGAGCAAGTCCCAACATGCAATTTTATGTTTCTATTGCAAAGGCCATGGAGATAGTTACCCCCACTCACCCCAGTTGTGATTATACTAACCGATCTGCAGGATTCAGGCCAAGACATTTTATTCGTGCAGGTCTCTCATCTCTCAGCCATTAGTAAATACCTTTTCTCAGTTTTCTGGTGTCTCTCTCTGCTGATAAAGGTATGTAAACAAGCACAAAGCACGCAGGACCTCAGCTCCCAGAGTACACAGAGGTGTGACGGTAGTTTTTCCTCTACTCAATATTTTTCTCTCCCCCCAGGAAAACACGTGAGGTTTGTTGACTGGAGTTTCTTATGCTGCTTTAAGGTGCCTTGATGAGTTGTAGGTTACTCTGCTTACTTCCTGCAGGCAATCCAAACTGCAGAGGCTGCCTCTGGAGCTCATGCAGACGCTGGAGCCGTCACAACTGCACCAGACAACTGCTCAGCTCTCAGGCCCCATCTTAGAGCTCCAGAAATGTGATAGCTGAGCACTCAGCTCAGCAGCAGCCCTGAGAACTTGCCACTTTTTTGAGCAGAGCTCGAACAGGAGAGTGCTGCAACCCCCCAGTGCTCCGAGCTCCGGAGATGCTGGCAGCCAGCAGCCACGGCCTCGCCCCGCTGCGCTGTATGGCTGTGACAGGTATGCCAACACAGGGCCAGCTCACTTGGCACAATCGCCAAGAAAAGCCAGTTTATTTAGGCAAATGAGACGCAGCGCTGGGCTTACAGCACAACTGGAAAATTACTGTGTGTCAAAGAGGCGAAGAGGATCGGAATTTCTGCAGGCTGCCTAGGACAAGACCTCAGCCTTACAGGTTTCCCCTCGAGCTTTGTGTCCAGGCAACAGCCTGGAACCGAGAGACTGGACATCCCCTCTGACTCCTCATGCTTGGCATCCTTTTGTTATTTTTTTACTGACAGTACGATCCAGTTGCTGGGCACAGAGATGAGTTTCTGGTTAAGGCGTTGATTGAACTGCTGTGCTCCTTGTGAACGTTCATGTAGACCAGTCGTGTTTCTCCTATCAATGTCTCTGTCCATCTTATCCATAGAGATGTAATCTCTGCTCTGAAGAGGTGGTCTCTTATTATGTATTATAAGAGCAATTGTTGTAATCACAGCAAGATTAACTGATACTTGACCCACACTTGTCTGCAATGTTCTTCTTTAGCAGCTGTTCCCTGTATGAGGTTGCCTTGTGGTAGCGTGGACTTACGTACTTTATGGTCACTTCTGTCACCTTATTTCCCACATGCTTTCATACAAAGGCAGACTTCTTAAAAACAGAAACAAAAATAGTTTTTTTAAAAGCTCACCACTTCTGCCTATAGCTGACCTGTATCCCTGTTTCCATGGTGTAATTTCCATGGGTATTCAGTGTATATGGAATATATAAGTGCACGTAGCTCAACCTCTCTTACAGCTGAACTTTCCTCTTCTATATTGGCTCACCCTTTTTCCATTGTACATTACTGATGTCAATCTGCAATCTGTCTAGCTCTCTTCCTCTGAACTATGTGTCTTCCTCTTATCCGTGGTTGTACTTCCTTGCCCATCTGTACTATTATTTTAATTGTCTTCGAATACATATTAATAGCACTTCACAACACATGTCAGTGCCCATTTTTTTATCCTATCCCTTCCTTTACTCTGTTCCACGTCCAGTTTTCTTTCAGGATTTAATCATATGTCCTTATGTTGTCCTTTTTTTATTATTTTTTTTATTATTATTATTTTTTAGCTGATATAGTCATAATAACAAGGCTTACAGGGAAAGATCCAAGTCTTGTTGAAAGATCTGATCCAAAGCTCATTACCATGGTCACTGTTTTTTGATAATCTTCCAACTCTACTTCCCTGCTTCTGTAGATTCTGGCTGATCCAAGAGCATCTTGGAAGAGGAATGCTTTCCTCCAAGTCCCACATCCAGCCTAAAACGTGCATTACATTGGGAACCCAAAATGTGTTCAAATGATATCTAATCTGGCACTTTTTAGGATGTCCTTTTCTGAAGTGTTGCTTTTCCTTCTATTGCTTCTGGTAAGACAGCCTATTTAAAGCCTATTAACTTCTGACTCAATTCTACCCTTTAGCTGGGAGAGAACCATTTATATTTGTATAAGTTGAGATGGTTCTACCTGTCTAGTTTTAATTTTCAGGAATACTGTACTGACAGTCCTCACTGTTAAAATCCTTGGTTAGTACCTTTTTTTCTCTCTAGCAATACCTCCAGCCTTGTCTTAGGACAGGGAGGATCTTACCATGAGGCTTTCTGAAAAGCTCTTGGTGTTTTGCTCTTAGAAGGGTTAGGAGTAATTTTGGTTTAATGCCTGTGACTCAGTCTAGTTTGCAACCCAATGGATGTGGGTTCCTAACGAACCCTGAAGATCTGAGCCATGTGGTTGTGTGCATCCCCCTTCTGCGACAGCTGCATCTGTATGACATTTTGCTGACAACCTCCAGCCTGGCAAACTTCTGTCTGCTGTCTCTGGTGAGGCATCTAGTAGGTACTCTTCTGGCGGTGCTTTTGCGAGTGTGATGTTTAGCTTTACTGACTGGGCATTAATTGCAAGTAGGTAACTAACTGAAAGTACCTGCTTTCAATAAAGTTTTGTTCACTGCTATTTTGGGCTTTATTTGAGAAGATTACAGCCTCTGTCTCATGTGTCATCTTTGTCTCTTCTCCAGGGTCCTATCTAAAACCTCTCAGATCTCCCCTATGTATGTGCTATTCAATAACGTGTGTGTCATTGTATACCGACATAATAACTTGTGTCTGTATTCCCAGTGGAATGAGATTTCACGTTTCCTGTAAACCAAATTTATCACAGGAATTTGGAGATTTCTTCTCCTGTACTCCAAGCTGGTAACAGAAAACAACAAAACACTGCCTTCAGGTTAACAGCTGACAAACATCAAAGACATCCTTTTCTTGATAAGCTTGCTTGAAATATGTGCAGCTTATTGTAGAGGTGGCAATATAAATTCCCTTGCAGTCAACAGTTTTCAAATTCAGTCATTAGATCAGTCTAATGCAAATAGTAGTAGATAGAAACTTTAAAAAATGTATAATTTTCCAGTGGGTAGTGCTGCACAGGACTTTAATACAAGGCTTCTAAGTAGGTACACTAAATTATCAGATAAGTGAACACAGCTTTCTTTTAAATCAATGTTGAACTACACCACTGGGCTTTGAGACATCAATTTAAAATGACAGCTCACAGAGAAAGCCATTCATCCAGAGATTTCCTAGTCCCTCCAAGACATGCAAATCATTCCCCTTTCCTTACAGACAAGGAAGCTGAGGTGCAGAAGCGAAGCAGTTTGCTGACAGTCCTGAAGTGTGCGAGTGAATGGAGAAAAGCTGAACTGTGCTACCTTTGGCCCAACAGACCTGGCTACCACCCCTCCCTCAGCGTCGGTCGGAAATGTTTTAGTAGGATATCACCGTTTTGAACCTTGGATGGTCTCTGTATATTGTAAAATGCTCTTGTACTGGTGTATGTAGGGACCAGGGACAATTTATAATCTCCATAGGCTACACACATGGCTCATTCCTCCCCATGTGCCCTGGTGCTGCCTCCCCATCCTGTACTCCTCTAGGAGCTTCCCAATCCCCATCTCTCACCTCTACTCCAGTGGCTCTGAGAATTTCTTGGGATTTTCTTCTCCGAGGTATTGGAGAGGAAAGGTGCCTCATTGCTTCCCTCAGGGCAGGGGTTTTCTCACAGCTCCCTTGTTTTTCTCCTGCTCTCTCCCTCCCCACACAGCCACTTTGCACGGCTACTTTTGTCCTCGCCAGTTCCAGAGTCCCTCTCTTTCTGCACCACGCCAAGGCTTGCATTCCTCCCACACCTTTTCTTTCTGTCTCGGGTGTGAATCATTTGGGCATCTGTGGCAGGAAGGGCAGAGCCCTGGTGGGGGTATTGTTATGCTGGGAGAAGCTAACAGCTACGGTGCCAGGCCTTTGATGAAAAGATAATTACAGGCCAGATTGATGGCTGCTGGATGCCCTCACCAGATGCCAGGGCTTCATGTGTCCTGCATTTCCCCCTTCTCGTTTTCTCCAGGATCAGAAGGGCACTGCCTATGGATGCCTGAGAACATTTCCTAACATTTTGGAATTGGTTGGCCGTGGTGTTCAACAGCCATCTGGACTGCATCTGAAGAAAGGAATGTCACCAATGTCACCAAGCTGACTGCAGGGACTTGAAAATTTGGCTGATTGATTCGCAAATGGAGAGCACAGCTGGCTGATGTTGGTGAAATTCCACACAGAGTCACAACATTCCTGCTGCCCTCTCAGGCTCCGGCCGAAGTCAATGATTGATACCAAGTCTGGGGCTGGGGGCAGAGTACATAGAAATGCGGGTCCTTGTGAAATTCAGAGGAAATTCAGAGAAATCTGCGTGAGGGCTATACAGGCAGTCTGAGCATCCACAATGCCTCTCCCAGTGAAGTGAGCCTGGGTTTGTGTTTCCCCTGCAAAGCTGAGTCAGTTTCAAAGTACGATTTATCCTATTTCACCCATTTTGTGTTGAAATCAAATGTATTTCTAAAGAACCAGCTCTTAGATTTGCTTGACACCCAAAACAAATGCTGTGATGGATCTCATAGACACAGTCCTGACTGAGAAGAAAAAAACATATCTAAACTGTAGTTAGAATTTAGTTAGAATTTAGGGTACTGTACCCTCCCAATCACTGAGCAAATAAGTCTGACTTTGCCTGTCATGGTTGTCATTTTTCATTATCAGTAAACATATACATTACACTTACATACAGGTTGCGTTGTCTATGCCGTGTTGGACTTTGAATGCCTGTTTCTAACCGGTTTAGCACTGGAGATTTGGGAAGAATGATTCCCCAGTACCACTCTGCAAGCAAAATAGATGTCTTCATACATTTCAGTGATGTTTACCTCAGTCTTCTTTCCCTGCACATCGTTCGCTGTGTATCACAGTGGTTTGTTCTAGACATGTTGTCCTAGTGAAGGGTGTCACTGTCAGCAAATTCTTTGCGTCGGTCTGCTCACACATACGTGTTTACATGTTCATAATTATTTTGCATGTGTGTTCCTCTGTTTGAAAAAAGACTGGCAGAGAACTAGTCATTGCTGATGATCCTGCTTTATCTTTCTTTTCTGTTTTCTGAATGGGTTCAAGGTTTTATTGACTACCAGTACTGTGCAGAGAAAAGTTCATCCACCCACATCACAATTATTTAGTTGCTAAGAGTATTTTTAGCAGCACAGTTTGGTAGTTGGTTCCAAATATAATAGCTTAGAAGCTCACACCGTGGCCCAGCTAGCGGTGATACAAGAGAACAGGGAGGGGATGAGGAGACTTACTGCATTAGATGTGAGGGGATGGGAGACAGCTGCACAGAGCTCCTTCCTCTCTTTCTGTCTCAGGTGGGAGGAAGAAGAAAACATGGAGCCGTGGAGCTGTGGAGCTGTGCTCCCTCTCAGCATCCCCACACAGATGTCTGTGGGGCAGACAGCTGCTCGGGCGAGGGCTGGATGCTGTAACGATCACAGAGCCAGCAGAGTCACTCATTCAAGTGGAGCCATGAATAACACACAAACCCTTACACATGGCAGATTATGATCTCATGGTCTAGCCTGTAAACGGATTTGCTGGTACAGACAAATTGTATTGTTCTCTTTATGTAGCATCTTTCCCTGCGGCAATACCTTGCTCTGCAGAACACAGGCTGGGAGGAAAGATTTGACTGATACGCAGTCATCTCCAAAACCAGAGATCAAATCATGTTTTAACAGAGTTGTTATATCGTGCTACAACCCAAGTGAATTCCATTTCTTTAGTATTTTCAATGAACTTGATTTCTAATACTTTGAGTTTCTAAAGGCAGAAATAGTCTAAGGAGTCTCCTCATCTGTGGTGGACCAGCCAAATACGGGTACTTTGTGGGAGCAGATGTAACCTCTCTCTCTTGTACCTGCTGCTGCTGGTGGGAATTCAAACCCAGCAGTTCTGTGCAAATGCATGAAATTCAGAAAGTGCAGCTGGCTGGAACCGGGAGGTGAAATAGCGCAGCTGAGTTTCATTCCCAGGTGGATTGGAATGCTAAAGGAAAACAAACAGCTCCGATGGAGAAAAATAAATTAACAGATCTGTTTTACCTAGATTTAAGAATATGGATGACAACCAAATCTTACGAAAGAACATAATAGCACAGAGTAAGCAATTTTTATCTTGATACTGTTCCTTTAAGCCAGCCTGAACTTTGTTGGGAAAAGGTCTCAAGCCATTGAGCAATCTCTGGTTTGGGCAATCACGTTGCTATGCTTCATCGGTTAAGCACAGCAGTAATTCAGAAAATGAAGCCATGCTGCCTCTGTCGTATCATTTAAAATTTACTTCAGTTTTGCAGGTATTTGAAGATTGCAAAATGAACCACTTTACCCTGCAAGACTCTGCCAACACTGGAATCTGCTCTGAGTCTAATGGGTTTCTTCAGCTCCCCAGAGCCAGCAGCTCCCTCCCCCCCTACTCCATGCAATATATTCCAGTCAAGGACACTACTGAAATTCCGACAGTAATTTATATACAGTAACTGGCTGCCCTCAAATGAGACGCTAAACAATTTCCCTGCACCAGGCTGCATTTTTTCTCATGAAATATAGCACTCTATTTGCAGTCACTTAACATTCACCCCCTTCTCCTTCCAAACCAGCGTCAATTATAAGCTATTGGCAGTTTGCAAGAAGAACATAAAAAAAGGATGATAAACAATCTCAAATAAATACCTTAAATAGGACTGTCCATAAGTAACAATACTCGCAAAAATAGTCCCCATGGCTCAGAAAAGACTGTAAATATAACTCCCATACTAGAAAGAGAGTTATGCACAGACTTCTCTTTATACATGCTCTCGGTCCTGCTGAAGACAGAGGGACTGCTCATGTAATTAAAGATAACCGTGTATCTTAAGTGTTCGCAGGACCGATATTTCCCCTTCACACAACACAGAAACCTTTCCAGGCTGAGAAGAGAGCCTTTGCAATGAATCAGGCATGGAGCTCCTACTCTCAGTTCTGCAATAGGATTTCAAAGATTTTGAAGTTTTATTTCAGGACTGCAGGCTTCTTCCATGTTAATGATCTAACTAAATATATAGGTACAGAAGAGGTTATTTTCTTAACGTTCTTAATCTTTGTTAGTATTCCCTGGTTATTGCTAGTGTCCTGTCACACTGAGGGGGCCAAAGCCAGCCTTCTTACCTTCTTCCCAGCTACAAACATTGATATATTTTTATGGGGAGCTGTTTCTAGTCGACAATTGTCTTTGTTACAGACCACAGAGATATCTAAAATCAGAATATTCGGGCTTCCATGAAAAACAGGCTCGGATCCAGGCAGTTCCATCTGTAATGAGCTCAAATATGAGCTCTGCATCCAAAAATCCATTGCAGCTTGGGTCTGAATTTTTGATCCAGATGTGAATTCCCTGGCTGTCCTCCTCTGGCACCTCATAACCCTCTTGTCTCCTTATTGTTGATGTAAATAAATACATTAAAAATAAGCAATCCCCCCCCCCCCCCCCAAACAAGAGCCCACAGTCCTGAAGAAGAAATGCCCAAATAGGTGTTGGTAGACACGCTGTGCTTTGTGTATGTGTGGAATTAGTTCAGAATCAAAGGGATAATGGTAATAATAGATTCTCACTGCAAAATTATTTGATTTAAAAGAGTTTGGGGCATACAGCTTGTTGACAAACACCAGGCTGGCTCTCTTCATGCCTTTTCCCAACCACCTCCACAGGCTGAGGCGATGCCATTTTCCTCACACCTCGGTGACCCTCAAGCCCCTATGCCAGCTGGCCGGGCTCACTTCGCCATCACGGTCGGAATAACGCCACTCATTGAGACCACTTCAGGGTTTTATTTTGAGGCGGTTGGGGAAGAGCGGAGGAGAGGGGGAAGTATCCTGAGGCGGTTGAGGAGCACCCGTCGGGCGAAGGAGAGGGGGGAAGAAGATGGCGGAGTGGGGGGGGGGATACGACGACTTGTTTGTGAGGAGAGCGGCGAAGGGACGGGGGGATAGGAGGAGTTGTTTATGAGGTAAAAACGAGATTTTGGGGACAGGACCGAAGTCGCACACGGTGCTTATAAACACAACCCCCCCCCCCCCCCTCGGGGCGCCGTAACGGCCATTCCCGCCGCCAAGCGCCTCCCCCCGCTGGTATGTGGCGGGAGGGGTGCGATGACGCGGGCGGCGCGGTCACGTGCCGGGCGAGGAATGCTAACAATGCAGCGAATGTCCCGGCTGCGCCCCGCACTCGGCGCCCGGGCCGGCCGAGGGGGAAGATGGAGGAGAGCGCCCCGAGCCCTCGGGGACGCGGCGCCCGTCGCCGCCGAGCCGCTGCGTGACGGAGCCCGGAGGCGGCGCCGGGCACCCCGAGGAGGTGAGGTAGGGAGCGAAGGGTGACGGGTTTTTTAGCTTAACCCGGCTTCGGGTGCTTCCCCCCCCGCTTCTTTTTTTCCTTTTTTCCCCCCTTTTTCTGCTTGCGGTTCCCTGAGGAGAAAGTTGGCAGCGCCCTACCGAAAGGAGGCGGGAGGTGCCGCCGTCCCGTCTTAGGAAATATTGGGGGGTCACGGAGGCGGCTGCCGTGTCCCTCAGCCCCCCACCCCCGGGGCCAGCCCCGCCGCCTGCCCGACATTTTGTGCCCCCCCCCCGTTACAGGAGGCCTCTGTCCCGGGCCGGAGGTTTGTTTTTTGGAAGCTTTCTGCCCACGAAAACACCGGGGCTGGGGCTCCAAGAAGGGGTCTTGAAGTGTCCAGGCTGGGCTTGAGCTCCCCCGCCCCACCGCCGAAGCAGCGGGGCTCCGGCTGCTGCCCGCCAGCTGAAGGTCACCGCCAAAATCCAGCCCTTCGGCCTCTCCCCTGGGTTGAAGTGTGTCCCCTGCCCTTCCCAAGGCACTCACCCGAGTGACGCAAAAAAAGAAGGAAAAAAAACAAAACAAAAAACAAGTTGTGCGTAATGTCCAGGTCCTGCCGTGGGCTGGTTTGCTGGGGATGGGGACGGGGAGCTGCTTCCCCCAGCGCCGGGTTGGGACGGTGCTTAGGGCTTGCACAGAGTTACTTCTGGGTGGTTTTGTTAGACGATGAAGGAATGGTTTGGGGGGAGGTCTTCATTTCAGTTCTCCTTGCCGCTTACAGCATGTGTTTGCTTGTAAAGGTTTGTATCGTGGTGAAATTCCTGAACCCCCTTTCCTGGATCTGCATCAGACCTTCGCTGCAAAGTGGCCAGTGTATATTTCCACGAATTCACAAGCAAAAAAAAACCAATGCTATACCAGTAAATTGAGTGGGAGATGGCAGTTGTGCCAGTTTCTTAAAACTTTACTCCTTACTTCTGCAGGCATCCTCACCGCGGTGCCTGCAGAGTTACACACTCAGAAACAGCTCACCAGCCCAGGTTTCAGGACTTTGCTCCTGAAACACATCTGAGCTGTAGTTTCTTGCCAGTATCCCAGCCCTGCCGAGCCACCAGCGTATGCAGCCTGTTGGTGAGACTGCTTAGTGCTGCTGGGAGCACAGACCTCGGCGTATAAATTCAGTGTGGTTGGTTGCTGCGAGAGCAGCTATTGGTATTTCTCAAAAGGGGAGGAAAAAAAAGATCCCAGTTATTCAAAAATTGTTCTACTGTGATGTAATTAAAATGCTGTTACTCTTACTTGCAATATATTATCTTCAGAGTAATGGACGAGTTTCTAATCAGCATAGGATATGTAACGTTTTGGATAGGAAGCACCTTAGGAGTATCTAGTCAGAATGACTTGAAGCTCAAAAATAATTCTGAAAAGTATTTCTGGTGATGGCAAGAAGGCTCCTGATACATTCATGCTGCAGGCAAGGTGAGTTTCGGAAGGATTTGGAGTTAGCCAAATGCAGATGTACAGTCAAATACTTAAACGCTCTGCTTCTTTTAAAACATACAGCCCTTTTATTCACAGGAAGATTTTTAAAAGCAGATGTCTTCCTTTGTACATCATCTGTAAAACTTAATGTTCTTTTTTTTCTTGGCTTATCTTGCATATATAGTTTTACATTTTTTTAAAGAAACGTACACAAAAACTTCTGCAAAACATAAAGCACACTTACAGTTAGCTCCAGTACTTGCTGTTGCTATTCTCATTCGTGCTGTCTAAACAATCAGCATTTCTTTCTGGTTTAGCAGTATTGTGAACGTAAGCTGAAGAAGCTGCCAGCTGGCTTGACCTAGCATTATTAGACTCGAGCCTAGGCTAAAGGTCACTGAAGTTCTTTATGTGAAGCATGTGTGTAAGTGGGAAAGCAGTTCTTTGTCGAAAAAGGGTGGGGGGGGTCGTGAGCTCTTCCCGCACGTCCCAGGCCTGAGGATTGGCACGGGGTCTGAAAAGAGGAAGAACAACCCGGATTCCTAAACCCAGCCATATGGTGCCTGCTGCTGTCAGAAGAGGAAGGACAGTCATAGACCAGTTAATTGCTCTGTATCTTTTAAGTACTAGCTAGTTATAATGTAGTCCTAGAAGGCTGCAATACCATCTTTTTTTTTTTTTATCACGTTACTGAGGCTGTGTACTGTCTGTTGCTGAACTCTTAAGTAGACAAAATTCTGTCACTGTGATCCTTCAGTTGGTTTTATCTTCACTGAGAATAGTGAAAACTTGTTCTCTTCTTGACTAATAGCTGATTTGTTATAAAAATATCAAAATATAAATGTGACAAAGCTGTTCTTTCTTTAAAACAGGTCACAAACCCTGTCCCATGCAGATGTTTCTGTCACTTCTAGACCTGTATGAGTTACGGTTGCAGGCAATCCTTAGTGCTCAAGATCTTTAGTACCTGACAAGTAATTGCTAGATAACTCCAGTGTTAGCAAGAGCTTGAAGTGGGTGTTCCCATGTGTGCGCCCTTCCTCGTGTCTTCTCTGGCAGTTTGATCCTTCAGCTTTTGGTGTAGACCTCTGCCACTTTCAGCTAAGATGTGGTCCTGGACAGGGCTGCTATTAGGCTCTATGGAAACCTCCCAATGGAGCTGTGTGTGGCATATGTAGTTAAGAGCATAACGTGGACAGTACCTGAAGTGATTAGACGGGGGGCCTGCGTTTCAAAGTGGTGAACCACCATAAAGGAGTCCGGGGGCTGACCTCGCTGTTGCTTTTCCTTTTTTCAGTGCTTGGTTTTAGAGGAAAGCCTGACCCCATTTCAGCAGACCCTATGCTAATGAGTAAGTGATGATGAGCTTAATGTGTCCGGTGAATGTGTCCAGACCCTCGGCCTTCGTGATATTAAGCTGCTTGCTTGTCTGTGACAAGTGGTAAAAGTATGGAAATAAGCATTTTGTTGGGAATGTTGTAGCTAGCACAGGAATGGTTGTTGCAATGAATTGAGTTTGATTGTCAGTGTGTGAAAATAGTGGAAAATACTTTCTGAAGAAGCTCTTAGTGATGCCAAAAATGCAGTGATCAGAAGTGAAGCCCCCATCTCAAAGGGGGAAGGGGGGAACAGCAAGGGAGGTTTGTCAACTTCTGAGTGACCAATAACCTCCAGAGTTTTAACATCTGTGTCTGTGGTTTCAAAACAACTGAACAGAATTCCAGCCCTCTCAACAGAGCAGCTTGAGCAGCAGCACAGAGTCACTTTGCAAGTGCTATCAGCAGCAGCAGAAGTGAACTTGTAGAAGCAGCATCACTAGCACGTGACACTTCTGATGAACAATCTTCTTAATCCTCTTCTGAAATGCATCCTTGGTACCTGTGCCACTGTGTGATGATGCCACAAAGACTCAGTGAATAAAGGATTTTTTCTGTATCTTTGTGCTGCAGGGATATCACAAGCTACGCAGTAGCTCAGCTCTGCTGTGTGGTTGTGTAGCTGTCCTCTGCCACACATCAGAAGAGATGCGTGCAGCTGTATCTCAGCCTTGCCTTTTGTCTGTTTTAATCTTAACTGAGCAGGCTCTGCCATTCCTGCTGTTACTGAATAGCTCCTTCTCCCTGTCTTCCCTTTCTTCCCTATTAGGCACAGCTAAGGGAAATATCACAGTCACGCCCCCCTGCCCCCTTTTTATCCTCTCCTTCCAGTTCTGGGGAGAATTCTTACCTTCAGACTTCTCTAAGATATTCATGTGGAGTGGCAAAATATCTTGTCTTTCTGTTACTCACTTTGTTACTGAAATACTAGAAGTTGCTATGGTTGGAGTCATCAATATTTCCATTATAAATCTTTTTCATAAACTTCTGAAACTGAGCTCAGCTAGTGTAAAACAAACAAAATCTGAAGTGTGGGGGGGAAATGTTTCATGAGCATACTCTTCCCTAATTATGAAATCGGATAGGCTTGTCCGGGACTTGGTTATGCAATTGGGTGGGAATCTTGCCACAGTTAGGTAGTGTATGAAATTCCTAAACTTTGTAGTTTTTGTGGTTTTTATTTTCCTTTATTTTCAAAATAGAACTTTAAAGACAAATGCTTCTTTGATTATGTTGAGAAAGCCTTTTGAAATCCTATTCTTGAAAACAGATAAAGTGATAATAATTAAAGGGAATCCAGCTGTGACAGCTTAATAGGTTAAACTGATTCACTTTCACTTGATTAATTGTCATGCTGTCCCTTCAGAGGCGTTTACAATATCAAATTAATGGCATGTACTTTCTATTTTCTTTTGTTTCAGACACTGTCAGTCTGCAAAACGATGATTCCAAGGATTTTCGTTTTCTGTAGGAAACGTGAAGATCGTGAGCTGAAGTAAAACGTTGGCAGAAATCACTTGAGGATTTTGCCTTTTTTCTTTTTCTCTTTGAAGGATTATGTTTACAAGAAATTGATAACATCAAGGGACACTTTGTAGAACTAAAGTAACTAAAAAACTAAGAATAAAGCTGTATTTATGCTCAGAGAAAACTGGATTAACAATGAGGCCAAAGACTTTTCCTGCTACGACATACTCTGGAAACAGCAGACAAAGGTTACAAGAGATTCGGGAAGGTTTAAAGCAACCATCCAAATCTTCAGGGCAGGGGCTGCCTATTGGACCGGGCAGTGAAACTTCTCTGGACCCTAAGCTTTTAGTAGGGAAGGATGCTGCAAGGCAGCAGCAGATGAGACAGACACCCAAGTTTGGACCGTACCAGAAAGCTCTACGAGAAATCAGATATTCTTTGCTGCCATTTGCGAATGAGTCAGGCACTACAGCAGCTGTTGAAGTAAATCGGCAGATGCTTCAGGAGCTGGTGAATGCAGGTTGTGATCAGGTATGTACGAGTTTGGGGAGGGGGTATTGTCACCCTGGTCAAAACAAGGTTATACTTGGGGCTGAGGACAGGGTTTTGATGGTGGTTATCAGATTTGCTGGTTGACAAAATGTGCTGATGCTTCTGGCAGTAAGAGGTGAAGTTGGAGCTGAGAGGCATGCCTAACATGGGGGTAAATCCATGTTAAAGATGGCCATGGTGACCTATGGGATTTCTGACTTTTCGACTTGATCCATCATGTTTAACAGGGTAGCTTGTCTTTTTTTTTCTCCTCAGTGCTGTAACAAGTTCTAGCTACTAGTGTTAGGGTGGGATTTTGTCTAGCACATCTAAACTGTGTTCACTGTCAGGAGCAAATGGAAGAAATGACAGACACTATGTGGTCTTTGAAGAAGCTCACTTGCTGTTTGGAAGAAGCAGGTGGCTGGATGTTTTTTCTTCTCTGCTTCTGTCAAGGGCTGGTAGCCCTGTCTCGGAGAAGAGACTCAGTACAGAGATACCTGGTTTTACCATTCTGGGGTTGAGAACGTGTTCCAGCACCAAGTCAGAAACCATTCACCTGGTGCAGAACACGGGCTTTTTGGGTTAAGCTGCACATACCAGTACTTCCAGTTCTGGTAGTGACTTTCACCTCTGTCCAGGAACAGCTCGGCATTTCTCTTT
The DNA here is from genome assembly GCF_011077185.1 of Oxyura jamaicensis. Lineage (NCBI taxonomy): Eukaryota > Metazoa > Chordata > Aves > Anseriformes > Anatidae > Oxyura > Oxyura jamaicensis. The sequence goes on from NC_048893.1 coordinate 186,103,274, forward strand.
GGAGAGAGAGAGTGTGCTGTTTCTGGTCCAGGTTCTGATTGTTGTAGAAATAACATTTTTCCCTCGTGACTGAATGGCAGCTGTTTGTTGAGCTGAAGTATTTCAGTTCAGTCCTAGACGTACACTGGAGAGATCTAAACCCAGCATGCTTTCAGTGGTATTTCCTTGATTTCAAAACTTCACCTTTGTTCATTCATGGCAGCGTCTGACTCGTAGGTCATATTCTGAGCCTGTGTAACAAGGCTAACGTCAGGCATTATTATAAACAGGCAGCGTTTCTTTGGAGCTACACAGACGTTGATTAGGGCTGCTTCTGTTCCAAAGAGTTTCTGCTATGGGAGATAATCAGAGCCAGAGTAGATTGCAGATCCAGTGACAACTGCTGCAGTACACCTAAACACTTCCTAGCCCCGTGAAGCAAGACGCTGTGGTGAATAATTCAGCTGGTGGAACTGAGGATTTTCTCTCATCTTAAGCATGCCCTGAAAGCAGTGCTTTTCAGAACTCTACCCTCTAGATTTCCCTAGCCGTTTGGGATGAGAACACTCCCTGTGCGTATGAGCCAAGGTTAAATGAGCACAGCTGGATTCTGGATTGGAAATGTACATTTGGTAGGTTACATGGACAAATCGTTCACAGTCAGAACAAGCTTGTTGGACTGAAATCTTGGAAAGCTCGTTGAGCACACTGCAGCACAGAGACGTCAGGCCAATATATAAAACAGAGACACCTGAGCACCTGCTAAAATCTTGCTATTAAGCATGGTGTAATGCGCTGTATGTGTAACATTTTTAATATATTTAGCTGTTTTGCCTTGAATAGTGCTAGAATGGTATTAAACGTTACAGAAAACAAGCACAGTTCTGATGTGGAGATTTCTGCCACCTTCTTAAATTTGGTTTTGCATTTTTGCATCTTTCCTCACTGTCTGATTCTTCCATCCTTGCCTTTAGCTTGCTTCCCTAGCTGTGACTTGTTGCTTGGAAATGGAGTTAGTGGGGCTATCCCTTAGGTGTATTTTGAGTTTGAGCCGAAGCATAAGCAGGATCATGTTTGGCTGGACTCCAGACAGGGATTCCAAAACTGGAGGCTGGTGGCTAAAAGCGCTCTGTTTCCTCCTGTGGGTCCAGGCCGCATGAAGCTTGGCTGTCTTGGAGGGCTGTGAATGAATGAATGGAGCTTCCTGAGCTGGTGTGAACGGGGTCTGGCCCTGGGGATGGCATGGGGTAGGGTGACAGGCTTGATTACTGCCTCTAGATTCTTCCTTTCCTCCTGGTGCCAGAACTGTTTTGAATTAGCTGCTGAGCTGTTTCAGAGCATGATGTGGAATAAATTCATCAGCCATCCCAAGCTCCCTCATCCTTGCTTGTGAACTGAAACTTGTAAATCCCTACTGCAGGGACATCTCTAGTCCAGCAGGCAGCCAACAGATCTCTGGCTGAACAAAGTAAAATTGCCCTCGGCTCCTTTGAGGATGGTTTTAGTTGCCTCTGGGCCAGCGGGTGCCGTGCCAGGACCTGCTTTTTTGTTGGGTTACTGGAAGGGTGGAGGAGAGCAGTAGCAAGGAGGGAGGAGTATAAACTATAGGGAATGGGGGAAATATACTTTGTTACTCTTAGGAGCCCTGTTCACCTGGCATACCTGATGTCTGCTTTCCAACAGCAGTCACTGGGGGTACTGCAAGAGATGCTCTCTCAGGTAACATGAAGGCAGGGTTTATAGGTCCCTGTTCCACCCAAGGACTCGGGGTTGTGCCTGTTGGGAGGGGAAGGTGCAGAGGGAGAAAGGATTAAGATCAATCTGAAATTGGCTTAATTAAAGAAAAAGGAAACATCGTAATGTTTTACTACTTTCCTCACTCTCTATGAAAGACTCACACAGACAGGAAATCAGTTACGGGCTGGCTGGTAAACTTAACAAGGATATAAAATGCAGGGTAATTCGCAAAGTAAATACAGAACTCTTGTGTCTTTCACTTACAGTCATCAGAGATGCACATGTGCAGACAGACTTTTAAACTGATTAGGGAGTCACAAGTGTCCTTTTAAATGTCCCTGTGCCTTCATGAAGCCTTATTTTCAGCCATTGTGTAGCTTATGACTTTGTGGTGACATCTGGCCCCAAAGACTTAACGGGGACTTGGCTGTTAACCTGAAAGGATCCTGGATTACACCCTTTCTTTTTTAATTACAAAGATACAAAATCGCACACGTAATTAGTCATAGCTGTTCTCAAATGGAGCAACTTGCCCGTTCTTTGCTGAAGTCATCTTTTCAACAGTAACTATTTTGCGAGTTTCAATCAAAAATAGTTAGCGTGGCACAAATTGTTTTGAAACTTGTAGAACATGACTGCAAAAGGCCCGACCTTATTTGTCTCAAAAGCACTGCTAATGCCCTGTTCTTTAGTAAATATGCTGTCAAGGCCAGGGAGTTACGATGCGGAGGCACTGGGAGCGCGGGGCATCCGTCCTGTGGGCTGCAGAACCGCTGCAGTCACCTGGGGCAGCTGGATGGGGCGTGGGGGTAACTGCAGCTGCTGCTGGGCGCTGGGTTTTCCTGATGAATAGATGCAATTGAGTGTGTGATCCGCGGCATTCCACCAACCTGAATGGGCTGCACTGTACTTACTGTACTTCCTCCGAGCACAAACAGCTGCTGACATTGTGATTTCGTGTGGGCTGTAGCAGTCCTAGATGAACGGAGGCACGTTACACACTTGTCTCTTCTTTTCCTCAAGCAAACCCTTTCTCTGAGCAGTAGTGGACTTGCTGGGTGAAGATCTCCAGGCAGCTATTTTTAACAAACAAGGATGTTTTAGGATTTTTCATAGGCTGCATATCTCCAGTAATGTGCAGCGTGCACTACACCCTGAATGACAGGGAGAGTGCTTTGCTTTTTCTAGAGGCTTTTTGAAATAACTCTAATAAAACGTACACTCCACCTGTGCCAGTATCAGCACATTCCTAAGGGGAAGATCTGTCCTTTGGGCACTAATTACAGGGCCTTTCAAGGAACTGGAATGGTGTTTGTGGCTACTGTAATGTATAAGAATATCAAGCTGACCATCTTGTTGTCTGTGTTACATTAAGTTCTTGGAATTCAGTTAGTAGAAGTATGTGTGCTTTTTTTTCTTCTTGCATTCCAGGATTCTTTAGGTCTCCTTATCAGGGATTGCATCCTTCTTGTTTAACCCATTTGGCAAGGATTCCACCTTGCTTTGTGAACTACACTTGACTTCAGGAAACTTTTGGGATGGGGAATGCAACATTTATCTCCATCTGAGCAAATATTTGTGCTTCTTTAAGTGAGGGAAATTCTCCTGTTGCAAACGAAGCTTTTCAGCAGAAAGCATTCTTGTTACGCATGTGGAATTGGTGTTCTGGTTTTTCTTTTCTATATGGGGTTTTATGTCCTGCATATCCTCACATAATCCATGTGGTATCCAGCAGCGTGTTACCGAGTAGTATGACTTGAGTCTTTTTATCCCAGTTCTGCTTGTAGTAAAGTATCTCATGCCATGTATTTTGCTAAAGAGGGCAAAGCTAGGAAAGGCAGTCTGCCTTCAAGGTGGAGGTCGGCAAATCTTGTAATTGCCCTGAGCAAATTGGGGGAATAAGTTCCTAACTTTAGCCTGTCCCATGGCAAAATTGTCTCCTGCTAGGTTGAACTTCACCTGTGTTGAGAGCTCTGCTTGCTCAGTTACATACCAGAACCTCCAGGATGAACATCTTAGTCATCTTCTGTGTGTTTTGGGTGCAGGTGGAGTTGTTAGTGAAAAATGACAGAAGAACGAGCTGGTAGAAGATTACCTGGATTATTTTGTGGGGCATATGTCAAAGGTGGCAATGGAGTCATCTCAAGGTATTTTGCAGGTCAGGAAGGAGTAAGTATTTTTGGGTTATGAGAAGAAAGGGGCCTCCAAATGAGGGCACTCTGCTGAATTCAAGGGGAGAATTTTATTTTAGCAGCTGAAGTAGATCTCATAATTCAGGCCAGTAGTCTCTTGTGTGCTCTTTTACTACCCTCATTTGAAGGTAAGTTCTTCCCTCTGTCTTCTCTTTGCTAGCTACATCAAGAACTCGTTTCATAACCTTCTTTAATTTTTCTATTTCTTTTTTTTTTCTCATTTCTGAGAAGTTGCTGTTATCTTGCACTATTCTTCCATCAAGGCCTGTAAGGGGATGTGCTTTCATATCCATTTGCCTGAAGTTGGCCACTTAAGTAATTTCAGCTTTTAACTGCTTCAGGGAAAAAAAGTGAGTCATGGCTTTCCAGGGGCTGAAAGTAAGAGGCAGGGATTGCTCTTGAGCTGATAACGGCTGACATCTCTCTCTCTTTTATACCATTTCTCTTGTCTCCAGCCTTTCCGTGCTGCTGTTACTTCTTGATGCTGCTGCCTTATTAAACTTACTTAAATCCTGTGTTACGAGGCAGTTCCTGCAATGTATTTAGGAAAGGTGCTCTTTCGATCTCTTCCGTGCAAGTGTGACTTAGTCCTGCAGAAGGGAGATCAAGAATTTTGTCTCTCCTCCTGAATTCTCATGGTGGAAGAAGTGTTCTTTAGCAGTAGTAGGTGATTGTTTCTTCTTGCAATGGAATGTAGTCTCTTGGCAGCTGGACGCTTACATGGCACTGAACAAGGCCACAGGAAATTTTAAATTCTGCCCTTTATTCTTGTTGGTCTCCTTTCTTCTTTGGCAAACAACACAATAAATTGGGACATCCTTGTAGAGCTGTTCAAAATGACAGAACAGGAATCAGATGCTAGATTTTCAACTGTAGGTCCATATGAATCTTGAGTTGTTATATTAAACTGAACTAATTCTTCCTGTCAGATGATAATTCTAGAAGCTCGGGGTAAGTAGAACAGTAAAGTTTTGTATAGCTGTAGCAGGGTACAGGGTTAGCTTGTATTTATGGAAATATAATTGCTAGGAAAAGGGCAAGCAATGAATCTTTTTAATAAAAAAGGAAATGGCTTCATCACTGTCAGTAAAAATTCCCCATAAGCATTACATTCAGTCTCTGAATAGAAAAGCCCTTGTGGCCAAAAGTAAAGGTTGCCACTAGTGTAACAGGAAGCTGCTATCACAATAGTATTAGGGTGTAACTGTTCCTTTCACAGGTTTTGTCACTCTCAGCTGAAATCTCCGCTGTTTTCAGTGTCTGAGAGTAACCGGTGTGATTTTATTCCAAGCCTGAAAAATAGCATCTCTGCACATACGTGTTTTAAAAAATAACAATGGAATGAAGCTTTTAAACTTGGAGAGAGATGGCAGTAGGAAGGCTGAATGCAAAGGCCTTAGCACGCTGCAGTCCTTACGTTAGAGGTAATCTAAGGTGTTCATTATGGAACTCATTTAATTCAAGCTCCCTCAACTAAATTATTTTTGTGATAGTTGCTAAACTAAATAAGTTTATTTTAAAGCTGCAAATTGAGCATCAGTGGAAAGCAAATAAAAGTCCCTGGCTACTTCTCGATGTGGTATACAGGTATGTGACAGTAGCATGGAGTATTTTTCTAAAGCATGGCTGAATATACATAGAGCAACTTAAAATTGCAGTTCTTCTCCTTGTCCTGTCCCCCCCCCCCCCCTTTTCTTTTTTTCTTTCTGGATTCAGAGGAAAAATATTTTCCAGACACTTTGAAGTTACTTGACCAGCAGAACTGAAACTAGGTTAACTCTTAGTTAAGGGGGCGTGGTGGTGAGCTCTGTGCCCTGCCTGCCTTCCCTCCACCCCATAACCCACCGTAAATCCAGCTGCAGCCCAAGTACTCTTTGTCCCTGGGGCGCTGGCTGTCTCTGTGACTTGCATGCACACATGATGGCAGCTGCTGTTTTTCTTATTTATTGGGTACACCCATTACGTATGCTCTGTACACATCAGCTGCTGATCACCAAAATACTGATGCTGCTGGAATATTTTGACTTGTCACTACTCAGCAGCTGAGGTGCCTTCCCTGATACCACCTTGCCTCTGCTGAGGTGGTTCTGTTGACAATGAAGTGGTGGAGTCACCGTCCCCAGGGGTGTTCAAGGGAAGGTTGGACCTGGCACCTAGGGCCATGGTTTAGTGAGTGACATTGGTGGTAGAGGGGGGTTGGACCAGGTGATCTTCGAGGTCTTGTCCAACCTTAATGAGCCTATGGTCGTGATGGGGTCACCCAGCTATGGCTGCAGTGCAGTAAAACTGATTTGTTGCAATGATGTCCTGCCATCCAGATTGTCTCGGGCAGCTTATCAGAAACTGTTGTTGTATACAAGTTGGTATGTAGAAATCAGATTTCACCCAAGGGATACATGTGTTCGTATATGTATTATGACAACTGCAGAGTCTGCAGGGTACCAGCTGTTAACAAAGAACTTAATCCACAGGATTTGTCACTGCTCTGAGTGTTTCTTTTTCAGTCTGAGTAAATAAGATACTGATGTCTGGGGCTGTGCGCTGCTTCCCTGCAGCGCAAGAAATGGACTGTCCCTGGTTAGAAACTTGTACTCTTCATTTTAACTGAATCCAAGCAATTAAAAATAGTTCCCCAGGAGGGAAAGGAAGAAGAACAGGAGAGGATATGAAAATCGTTTTTACTAAATTATTTCTAGGTCAATTACGTTTCAGAAGGCTGAAGCTGGAGAACACTGCGTATCAGTAACTTTGAGTCAGGTAACAGCTGTGGCAGGACAGCCTGTGGAAGTGCTGCCTTGCCTTTGGTTGTTACTGGTCTGTGTGCATATGTGAAACTGTTACTGCAACACACCATTCTCTGCGCATTTGGAGAAAAATGTATGCAACATGTGGAAGAGTATTGAAAATTAAATGTGGATTGCATAAATGACTGAGCATCTTGCAACTGTTATCCGTATCCTTCCTCCTTTTAAGGCATGGCTTGTAAATAAGTCATTTCATCAGAAACATGCAAAGATAGTGTAGTACTCCTTGTATATACAAAATGCTAGAGAGAAGGCTACTGGTGCTAGGTGACAATATGGTTAAGTTCCTGCCCTTCAAATAGATTGACTTTAGGACAAATAGCACTCTAAAATTACTGCGGTGGAAGTGTTTATGTGGCTGGGTTCAGATTTTTATCTGCTATTTATGAATCAAGGCACATCCACAGATTCAGAACAAAAAACTGTAGGTATGGGCTCACATCATTGCTGCTGCTGCTCTGCAGTTTCCTTCTGGTTTCGTTCTGTACCTTCCTCTATGGTTGTTCTGCTGCATTGTTTTTGCTCAACTTGTTTGAATAACTAATATACAAGACCTCCCTCATGATCTTCTCCATATGCCTCTAGATACACCAGATTAATTACACTTTGATAGTTGTGAAATACTAGGAATGAACTCTTCTCTAAAAGAAGACTTCAACTATTTGAAGGTTTAATGTGACATATTTTCATTCCTGCATCTTCTCTTCCATTTGGTGTCATAGCCTATGCTCAAACTAGACACAGTTACTCCAGTCATTCTCAGTTCCTGCCAGATGTCAGCCTAATAAAGGTGCATAATCTCATCAATTAATGTAGCTGGAACCTTGGGTGTAGTAATACAGGCAGGATATCTTGGTTTACTAAAACAAGTCTTTGTTGCAGTTAATAAATTTGAGTGAAGACCAGTCTGTACTGAGCTATTTTTATCCTGGCTCTGCGTAGCTGCTAAATAACACGTATTCCACCTGGCTGAAGCCAGTTTTGGGGTTCTAGCTCATTTTCTTCACAGTGCCTTTAGATGATCCCCTGATTGCCTGTGTGATGCTTGCTGTCCAGAAGCAGGAGCGACCAGCTGCCTGGGTGCTGGAGCAGAGCTGAATTCTTTTCTTTCAAGTACTCCAGCCATTGCTACGTCAAGTGCTTTCTTGAAGATGTGCTCTGAAGAACCAGTGAAACAAGTGTATGGTGTTGCAGTCGTGCAAATGGTGGGGAAACGATGATGGTGCTGTGCTCAGCAGCACAACTCAAAGACCTATAGCACAGAAGACGTTTACAAGTGGGCAAAAATCATCAGTTTGTTGCAGGGCACGCGGAGAACCAGTTCCCCGTGCTATAAAAGCAGGACCTCACAGGGGAATGCCAACAAATTCAAAAGCAAGCCACAAGAATTCCCTTCTGCATTGGTTTCCACCCCCCTCCACCCCCATCTCTGTTTATTGAGAAGTGAACCTTCAGGGTTTTGAACCACATGAAAGCAGCCTAGAAAAAGTATTTCTCCATGCTGCTTTGGTGCTGTGAAGCCTTCTGTAAGCGTTTGGTTCCACTTTGCCAGGAACTTCCATGCGGCACGTCAGCGTTAGGAGCAGCTGGAGGTAGAGAACCTGCTGTTGCAGGTCCCGTTCTGTATTTGCAGGTGCTCAGGGAAGGGGCTGTCACCTTCTGGGCCTGGACCACCTCCTTCAGGAGGAGAAGGACACTCGGAGCCGCAGCACAGGCTGTGCACAGCTCGGGTGCCGAAGGTAGCGCTGCCTTCTGGATTCCTGGGAAGGTCAGCACGTCCTGCTGCCTGCTCAGCATCTCCAGGAATGCTATTTTGGGCAATTAGCAACCCTTCGTGCTTTACAGGAACTGAAGAATACCATTAAGGGACATTTTCTTTCCTTCCCCTCATGGAGGGGAGCGGCTGTGCCCCCGAGCAGGCTGCTGCTTGCTGAGCGTGAACTCGGTTGTCCCCTGCCTGGGCCAAACAGCTACAGCTGGAGCATTAGCACCATGTCGAGGGGAGGCCAGTTATGTCGCTTCCAGCTGGGCATAAAATTTAATTATTTTCCTATGTCCTCCAGCCTTGGAACAGGACCATGGCTCACCACAAGGCAAAACCCTGAGTCAGCCTGCCAAGGTGCCACCAACCCTCCTTGTACGCAATTTCTCGAGGTCGTGAGCGTGGGAGAACCCCTGCTACTAGACCCCAGTTCTGAATTGTTTTTCCACTTTCACACTGGAAGTTTTGTGGTTTCCCAGTCTGGGAAGAGCCTTGGTGGAACTAATTCTGAACCCCTCCTTTTTTTTAATTTCTTTTTTGACACTGAGAGAGACCGTGGCAGCTAATGGTTAGGAGCTCTTACAGCTGGGAAGGTCTCAGTTCTGACAGGAAAGTGATGACTGGTACCAGCGAGGGAAGCACAGTAAGGACAGTGCCCCTGCTAAAGCAGGATCTGGCTGGGTGAGCAGCACGGTGTTTGGTGCTTGTTGGGAGGAGGACAGTCGGGTCCCAGGGCTGCTAGCACCAGGCTCAGCCATCCATAGCAAACCTGTTTTAACTGAAGGGGTGTTACTCCTGATGAAATACCTACCTGCCTTGAAAATTGGATGCAGTTTTTAAGGATGAAAATCATGATCGTGACTGCTGAGGTTCTCCTTTGGTTTCTCAGCACCCAAGCTGTCCACACAGCTGAAGCTGCTGTGTGCTCGGCATGGAAGGACCAGCAGCCTGAGCTGGGGAGAGGCAGAGGCATCTTCCCCCACCTGCCTGGCTCGTTGGGTTTAAAGGCTCTGGGTTGCTCCCTGTTTCCCTCTGTTCGGTGGTTTTTGTGCGCTCGCTGTCTAAAGTCAGGCTTACCCACTCATCCTGCCCACGTGCTCAGCTCTCAAGGCTTAATTGCTTTTTGTAATTGCGGGTAACTCCCTCCTCTATTCCAAACATCTCTCTCCCGTGCTTGTTGCAGTGGCTGTTCTCGCTTTGGGGAAAATAAAGGATTTGCTTTTCATGTAAAAATAGCCTTATTATTTCCATGCACAAGTAGCAATTGGGGCAGGCGTGTTTCCAGCTCCGCGTGGAGATGGGGCTGGAGAGTGAAACCCTCCGTTCCAAAAATGGGCTGGAACCAGCGGCAGATCTGGATGTGCCGAGCAAACTGAACTGTCTGGGAGAGAAGTGGGATCCCTTTTTTGGGTGCATCTCGCTGGTATTCCTGCACTGGGGAGGGGCACCGACATAACGAACGCCTCGCTCTGTTGAGTTAGTTTCATGCTTAGGTTAGTTTCATGCTTTTTCTCATAATCATTTTTCAGTAGTAGTGTTTTTTTTTTTTTTTTTAATAAAAGGTTAAAAAGGAAAATTTCTCAGGGCATAATCTTGAAAACGCAGCTGAGCATCGTGCCTGTCACTGTCGGCGCTCGGAGTATCTGAGAGGAAGGGATGTTCGCAGGAGCAGGCTGTATTATTCCACAAACTTGTGCTCGGCTGGGTACTGAGTAAATAAACAGGCAATGTGCAAATCTTGGATAATGTTGCTCTGTGCTTGTTTAGACAGTCCAGCTGCACTTTGGATTTTGTTCTCTGCGCTAGCTGTCTTCTGAGTCTCTCCTGGCCCGCTGCCATCTATTTCTTGGTTTATGTGAATGCGATAGAGATCTTTTTCATCTTCGTGTTGCGCTAGTTGATGTTTTTACTTCCTCCAGTTGTATTTTAGAGGTCTGTTTAACGCTTTTAAAAACTAGCGAGCTCGAATTTTCCCTTTATCTTCACAAAAGTCACCACAGCAGTCAGAAAAAAAAGCCCAGAAAGGGAATTACAGGCACCGTTAAAAATGTTCCTTCAGAGCAGAAAAGCAGCTTTAACATGAATCAAAAACTCTGCTCTGTTTTGGAGTTGCAAAAGCTCTTTTATTCACCAGAGAACTGTTAAAGCTAGTCATTTTTGGCATAGTATCGGTCAGGGAAGCGTGACAAAGTGCAGTGGAATGCACCGAGCTGTGATCCAGCTCATAGTGGTATATGACTGGAGCGTATGGAGCATTGCAGGAAGTCTGGGGGGGGCGGGGAGGCCTTTGCATTTCATCAGCTACTGAGGAGCTGCGTTCTCCTCCCTCAGACCCCACCTGCAACAACAGGGGGTCCCTCGGATGCTCCAGGTCAGGAGACAAAACGTGAGAAGTCTGCACGAGCTCAGTTACAGAATCACAGAATCATTTAGGTTGGAGGAGACCTCCAAGATCGAGTCCAACCTCTGACCTAACACTAACAGTCCCCACTAAACCATATCCCTAAGCTCTACATCTAAACGTCTTTTAAAGACCTCCAGGGATGGGGACTCAACCACTTCCCTGGGCAGCCTATTCCAGTGAATAACAACCCGTTCAGTAAAGAAGTTCTTCCTAATATCCAACCTAAACCTCCCCTGGCACAACTTTAGCTCATTCCCCCTCATCCTGTCACCAGGCACGTGGGAGAACAGACCAACCCCCACCTCGCTACAGCCTCCTTTCAGGTACCTGTAGAGTGCAATAAGGTCACCCCTGAGCCTCCTCTTCTCCAGGCTAAACAGTCCCAGCTCCCTCAGCCGCTCCTCGTAAGCCTTGTTCTCCAGACCCTTCACCAGCTTTGTTGTTGTGCCTTGAGCTGGGAAAGCTGGGAAGAGCAACGTGTCGCAGATTGCAGACCCACTGTGCCTATCCTGAGTGGCACTGCATCCCCAGCCGCACCGTGCTGGAAGATTCCTGTGCTCCAGTGCTGTCTTCTTGGAAATCAGGAGTGAAATCCCCACTGATTTCCTCAGGCCAGAGCCTTGCTTCTTACTTGGAGCAGTGAGAGTCCTCCCGTCGCACTAGTACACGCATACCAAGTCTGCTTAATTGGAATTAGGTTTTGGTACAGATTTTAGCCTTACATGGAAATCTGTTCAAATTCATTTGCTATCTGTAGCTCGGATTTCAGATTACACAGTTAATTACCAGCTGTAGCTATGCTTAATAACCAGTTAAGATGTTCCTCTCTTCTGAAGTGTTCTGATATTTCCCTCCTTTAAATTACGATGTCAATGCCCACAGAGTTTTTCAAGCACTTGTAATGGTGTGTGAGAACATGATGGTACCTTTCCAGGCTGACCAGGGTCTTTGCTTTAAGACCTGCACGTTAGAAACTGGGGGAAGTTTGATGTGGTACTGATCATGTTACCCACGGAAGTGGCTAACAGGAGTTTGCCTTCACCTGCGCTTTCACATTTGCAACGCAGAGAAAATAAAAGGTGATGATTTTTAGTGTTTTTATTGTTCTGTGTGGATATCTGCCATTCTGCTTAATACTCTTCAATATATATCAAGGATCTATTGAGAACGTGGCTAAATGTGTGGAGCAGGAGTAATAGTAAATAAAGTAATGAACAGTAAATAAAAATAAATACGTAGTCGGCTGGTGGCATGTCCCGAGTGCTTTGTTTGTGAAGGAATGCAGAAGTTGGTGGGCAGATAGATCACTTGGATGTGAGCACTGTAACTCTGATTTAAAGCCCATTTGGCATTTATGGCATAGATCCTGTATAAAATGTAGGTGTCAGGTTGTTACGGGAAGCGATGGGGTGCGTGTGGAACCAGTGTGACTATGTTACTGCTTTCTTTGCAGGGCAGTTCTTCATGTGGACTGTTAAATGTCTCAGATATTGCACATTCTGCAATATAAATCCTACAAGTTTTAGTTGTACAAGTTGCCTAAATTCAGGTTTCCCCAGGTGCACCTGTATTTGTATGTGCATGCATACTCTAAGCTCGCTTATCCCTGGCTTCTGCAGTTGGTCTCTGAAGGTGGTTACCGAGAAGCTTGATTTACAATGAACTGTTACCTTGATGATTTTAAGAGGTGATGGATGCCTTGAAGAAAAGGAGCCGGCAGATGCAATGCTAATTACGAGAAGTGAGTGCTGACCTTGGAAGCGAAGTGTGATTTTGGGCGCTGCTGTTCGGGGATCAGAAATCTGTAATCCCACACCTTGCCGCATCACCAACTGCAGTGCTCACAGAGGCAGGAGCCCGCAGTAAGACACGTGGTGGAAGTGAGGAAAGAGCCTTTCTCTGGGGCTGTACAGATCACTGCAGGGTGACCCCTTGGAGCTGACTGTGTTTTGATGGCTGGGTTCACACACGCCAGAGACCACCTCCCAGTGTCACTGCCGTGGGTGCTAAGCTTCGCCTGGGACTTGGCGTGCTCGGGAAGTGGGAGCGCAGCTCTCTGCCTGAACGCGCAGTGCGGGGCGATGCGGCACCTGCTTAGCAGTACGTGGCAGCACACACACAGGGTGGAAAGCAGTAGGAGCACGGCTCCACCCAACTCTCCTTGGGGAAATTGAAGGATATGGGACTTGGTCAACTAACCAGGTGCAAAGTAAGCAAAGGTGTCAGCACCGAGCTTCTTGCTGGAAGGAGCTGTTTGTTTGTGGGCTTGAGCCTATTCGGACTTCAGCTGTGGAGGAAGGATAAGGGGAACCATGTCCTCTGCTCAGCTTTCCTTCATCTCTTTCCTTCCAGTTCAGCAGAATCAAATTCAGACCTCTTAGAGTTCAAAATACTGTATTTTCCCAAGAAATAGAGTTGTTATGGAATAGGTCCAATATCTCCTAGAGTCAGTGCTGCAGGGTTTTTATTGGCTTGATACAGTGAGGTTTTTTTTTCCTTCCTCCTGTGGTTTAAAATCTTCTAACGTGTTGATTTATATCCTGTCGTGTAAGACTGTTTCCCCTTGGCTATATCTTTTTCAGATGATCAAATGTAGCTTTGAGAAATGCCCTGTTGTTGCCTTGAAATATTAGGTGATAACTGCATGGCTAAGAGAGGGATTAGCTTGTTAAACCTAACATGACACCGACACACAAAAGACTGCAATTAAGTACTTTCTTAAGGCAACAGAGAAGGGAAAAAAAAGAAGTTTCATGGTCTGATACCACAAGTTTATCCATTTGGCTGGTGTGACGGAAGGAGAGGAGTCCCTAGGCTGTGGCCCCAGAAGAGCTGCCCTCGGCTGCTGCTGGAGCTGCTGCTCTTCTGCTCCATCCTCCCTGTCTGGTTCCCGCAAGCTGTGCTGGCACCGTGTTCGCAGAGCTGAGCGGGGACTGCCCGGGGAACCAGTACAGGTTACAAATAACGTTTGGGTTCTGTGGGAGAGACATGAGCTCAACTGGGGGGGAAGGCAAGGGGCATAGAGAGGAGTAGGGAAGCTGAGAGCTGCCTTCCTTGGCTGTCAACCATCATCAGAAGAGATGGTGAGAGCAGCTCAGCCTGTGCTCACATGCTCTCCTCCTTCCAGCTGTGCTCACCAGGTGCCTCTGCTTTGTGCTGCCTCTTCTTACTCCTCTCCTTGCCCAGGTTTTACTGCCCTAGCTGAGCTGATGCTTGAGTTAACTCCTGCTCACTTGGGTCCAAATGAGCTGAATTAGCTCCAACAGCTAAATTGTAGGGCTCTGCAAACCCACTGGCTGACAGCGAGGGGGCTGCCATGTGGTCAGGTGAGAGGCAGTAGGTTTTTGCCAACACAGTTGCAGCTGGAAGATAATCAGTGACAGTATACTAAGTCACCGGTGCTGAGTATGCCCCTAGTAGCGCCATGGGCATCTTTCACATTGCTGTGGTTGATTTTGCTGATATCAGGTTTGTGAGGAGATGACATTAAAGGGATGGCCTTGTGGAGGATCTTGGAAGAGGATTTCTTTTCTCACAACAGCCTTTACATGTAAATGGAGCAGAGCCGGAAAGATGATTCTTCAGTACTACGTGTGACTACTGCGTGTGTCTCAATTACTGAAGTGTGCCACTTCCTCACCTGCAGCCAACAGAAATATCATCCAGGTGAAATGAGTAACACTGCTGCTAAGGAAATACAAGATTAAAAGGACAATTTACATAGGTTATTGTAGAAGCATGGAAAGAAAGGGATTTATGCTTGCAGAAGATATTTTGGAATAACGCAGTGAAGAATTATGCAGTAAAAGCAAAGCCAGGTAACAATTCCTATTAGTCCTGTTCAATATTATTTATTTCCCTCACTACTCTCCTGTGTTTCACCAGACTTGGGTGTCTGCTTACACAGTTCCTCTAGGCCATCAGTGACACTGTTGCTTTGTGCATTGCACTCTGTGGAGCAGAAGCAGCCTTTCCTTTTCTTCCCACTCCTTGTCTGTTTTGGGGACCCTGGTGGGCACTTCTCCCTCCCCCAGCAGCTCTGGAGCTGACGAAGATGCAGCTGCTCTCTTGGGCGAATTGTTTGCCTCTCCTGGAATCTCGTCCCGGTCAGTTATGTGCTAAGAATGTGAATAATGCTGCTGCGGCTGCTTTACATGTAAAAAGACTGACCTTAAGATATTTTATCCAGCTGGGGTTTTTCTTTCTTTTTCTTTTTTTCCCTCTAGCTCTGTTAGAGGTGAATTTTATCTTGTGGCTGCAGAAAGCTGCAGTGGCTAGTAGTCAGACAGCACATTTAGCACAAAGGGGTGTTTTTGTAGTCTTAAAAATGATGAGTAGTCAGTGGTGCTGAGCAGTTCTTGCTTTTGGACCTGTAGTTGTGAGTGTGTATTTGAGTTAAGGAAACTACGCAGAGACCTCTGGAAAATGTCCGATGAGATCCTTAGTGCTGTGGGGTTGGAGTGTATTGTAATACAAAGTTGAGTATATTGATTAAAATCTTAAAAGCTAGGTTCCTTTTCCATATATTTGAATGAGAATTTAAAAGGGGAAAGAATTCCAATTAAAAATCCAAGTTGCCAGCAAATTTTAAAATACTGTTAACATGTCAGAATCCCAGCATACATCTTCCTCCTCTTCGAACAGCGAACGCGCCAAGCTGTCTTGCCTAACACACATTGTGTGTGTGTGTGCTGAAAAATATTAGGAATCTCCAGATAAAACCCAGATGTTTCTCCAGTCACGTGAGCCGTGCTGCGTTGGACTGTGAGGCTGGGAGACGCAGCCTCCGTTTGCCTCCCAGCGGGGCAACATTTCTGGGATTATTTCTTTTCTCTCCAAACGTGCGTTACTGCTGGGTGTCAGCTGGGGTCCCCCTGTGGTGTAAATCCTGTCTTTATATAAATTTTTCTTGCCTTGGAGAAGAGTTTGTAAACAGCACTTGAGAGTCGTCGTGTTTTAAAACTGAATAAAACGATGTGAAGTTACAAGAAAGGGAGGGGGAAGAGATATTGCTCTTTAAATGTTAAAATCTTATTAAATATAAGAAAACTTGTCACGCCTTAGGCAGGCAGCGCTGGGTAAATCTGTCAGGCACAAGGATGGGTGCAAAATGCAGTTAGTCGAGGTGGGTACAGAGGAGTGCTGTCAGCACCACTAACATTTCAGATCCGCAGCACCACGTGAGTTTCTAGGGAGCAGCTGGCTGTGGCAGCGCCAAAAGCTCGTCCAGTCCCTGACACAGTTCTCTTCTGTGCTTTGGGGCTTTGTTCCTGGACAACAAAGCTCATAACTCATCTCACTGACTCGGAATACCTACTTTATAAGTCCCTTGTACCCGATTTTACTAAGAAATCATGTGCAAACTCTGAATATTTGTAAAAATCTTTTATTCATAATTCACTATGTATGTATCTGTATAGTAGAAGGAAGGAGCAATGAGATCCACTCATTTTAGTGTCTGTGGCCACTGAAGAGAAATGCTTGGATGCACAAATATCATTGTAAATGTAGTGCCAGACAAATGCATTTTGGGCTAACACGAGCAATAAAATTAGCAAACACATCACTTGCTGCTAATGAAGGGGAATAAGCTCATCATGAAACCTTCACTGAGCTGCTATTCTATCCAGCTTGATTTACTTGCCCTGAGAGGGTAAAAAAAATAATAAAAAAGTGCTGTCTTGGGAAGAAAAAAAGGGACGTGGGAGCTATTGGGAAGGAGCTGTGGTGTCATTGACAGCTCGGTACGTCAAAATTGGGGCTGGGGGAGCACAGGGATGCCTGCTGCTCTTGCAGCAGATGTGCCTGGTGGTTGATAGTCGGTGTGAAATACTAAGGGTACAAAACTGCCCACCTGGGAGAGAGAACCCGGGGGAAAAGGAGTCCAAGAGGTAGTAGCTTTTTTTAAATAGCAGCTGGCCTTTGCACAGCAAGATGCTGCTTTTGCAGGAACTGCCATCTTAATGCATCCTGAGTGACTGTAGCTGTTCTGTGGGGACTGGGCTGCTGCTTGGTGTTTTTATTTAGGACTGCATGCCCTGAGCCTTGGGGCACTTCTCAGACCCCCTGAGCATGGAGCAGCAGACACCACTTTTTATTCACACGAGTTTGTGAAACTGTAGTGGAATTGATAAATTCCTGAGGGCAACTTTTAACATTCCCCCCCCCCCGTAACTTATTTTGGTTCTTTGCTGGGTGCTGTCGTATTTCTTTATTTCCTCAAATTGGCCTTTAATACCCAGGTTGGTGCTAATGGCAGCACTGCTGGCAGTAGTGGGGCCAGGGCCAAAGTAGGTGAGGAGCAGGTAGTGTGGCTGACTTCTGCCCTTTCCCCAGCCCTGGCTGCACTGGCGAAATGCACAGTACATCTCCCGCTCTTCTGGTGCTGTAAGTACCCCTCAGTGTATCAGAAAAGCAATAGAAAAATGTTTCCTGTTTTTCTTCTCAAGCTGAATTTTTTCCTTAAATTGACCTTCTGGATCCACTATTGTTTTCTGGATGTAAATCCAGAGGGAGGTTTCAAATGGCAAAAGAGGATTTGAAGATTCTTGCACCACGTGTGTCTTTCTCCTAGTTATAAAAGGCTATACAGCCTGATTTTTGTCTGCTGATGGCTTTTGGCAATCCCTGGCAGTCCTCTCAGTGCTGCTGCCAACAGGACTGAGGCCTCTTTCAGCCTCGGCTCACCTGCAGCAAACTGTTAGGGGAAAAGAGGTGGAAGGCGGGGATGGGAGGTGCTGAGTTCAAGGCTCTAACAAACTTCAGGCAGAACAGAGAGGGCTGGTAGCAAGCTCTCTGCTGCCATGGCCTTGGGTTCTCTGCCCTATACAAAGGATTTGGAGCAGAGTGCTGGATGGGCAATGCTTGTTCTTTGAGTCCCAGGTGCAAGCCTCAGAGCTGGCTTGGTGTTGGATGCAGTGTCAAAAGGGGGTGGCATGTGTGGTGGCACCTTACTTATCCAGAAGTGTGACTAGGACCTTAGAAGGGGTTTTCACACTGCGATATACATGGTAACACGTCATGGTCTGGGACAACTTGTGTGCTTATACTTCAGTTTACTTTCTAATTACCCTACGTTTCCTTTCCTTCAGAGGTCAGGAGCCTCTAGTTGTCGTGTTACATTTGCCACCCCAAAAAGCATCAAGGGGTGGTGGCTTGGCATGGCTCCTGGCAGTGGGAGAAGCTCCACAGCCTCTCTGGTTGCTGTAGGGCGTGTGCCTGAGGCCTTGAGTGACAGAGCAGTGGTCATCACTGTGAAGGCTGCTGGTCAGGAGGGACAGGAGTGAGCTGGAGCTGAGAGCCTGCTGCAGACCCTGCCCAGAAGGTGGGAAGTTCCCTGTTCCTGTCCCCAAAGTGTTTGGGGAAAGTAATGCCTTAGAAAAGGTGCTGTGTGCACACGTGTGCATGTATACAATGTGCATGAAGCAAGTAGGATCTTCCATGCCACTCTGTAACATAAACCTGCTGATGCAGTCACTTATAAAGGCTGCTCAGATAACATAATGTGGCCTGAGACTGTAGGATTTCTGATTTAGCACCTAACAACACTCTTGGTTTGAGTTCCTTCTGATCCAGTGCTGAGTAAAGATCAGGAGAGATTTGTAGATCCTTGTGTGTTGGTGAACCGGTCATGGGTCACTTGGTTAGGCTGAACTCTGAATAGTTTAAATAGCTCTCCAAAGAGCAGGCTTAGAGTAATGAGGAACAGCTATGGCTGGACATGTAATTGTTCTGGTTTAAATTAGAAATCTCTTCTAGGGTAGAACTCTTCTCTTGTATATGTAGGGCTCAGTGCAGTGCAGGAGGCTCTGGGTGCCATCACAGCAGAAAGGATTTGGGGCAGATAAAGGTCCCCCTTCCACCCACACCTGCCTCCTGCTCGGGACACAGCAGCTCAGCTCTGTTCCTGCTTCCCGGCCTGTTTGCCAAGAAGAGGGGGAAAAAAAGCTTTTGATTATTCTCACTCCCTTTTCATTGCCGTTAATGCCGTGGTCGCTTTCCTTGCCTGATGTTGGTGGTTCTTTCATGGCAGTTGGGCTTCATGCGGCATGCAGATTGGTTTCTTGGGGCAGGACCTTTTCGGTTCCCTGCAGGCCTTCCCCTTTCCAAGTCCTTTCCGTGCTACCAGAAATGCTGTACTAAATGTAAGTGTAAATTACTTGTCTGATGGGTGACAGAAAAGCCTTATTTCTTCATGAAAAAACGTGTAGTGTCTTTTAAAGTGTCTTAAAGCCTCTCAAAGGGCTCCCAGGCTTACCTGACAGTAGATGAATATCAACAAACTCAACGTATGTGCACGCATTATACAATGTGCCCAAGTGTCTGTACATAAACACACGCTCCGAGACATTAACAGGAGCTGTCTGATTAAATCTGATAGGATTTGAGAATTGACACCGCGGTACGTGTGCGTTTTCTCTTGAAACAGATTGAATCTCTTTAATAGTTGAGCAGAGCTCCTTGAAGTGTTTACATGTGCGCTCTTTGTCTGGAGATGCCTTGTTATAAATACTCCGTTTTACAAGCATTTGTTTGGAAGTATGTTGGGCAGCCATGCTTGGTGCACTTCCAAATGTCTTAACTTGGGGACCTTGGGCTGGCTGAGAGCCTGAAGCTCGTATCTCTCCTGCTCACACAAAGAGCCATGTTTGCCCAGCTCGCGGAGCGCGAGGGCCGCAGCGTGAAATGGCGGCCACCTCACACAGCCAGTGGCCAGGAGCTGGGGGGGGAGCAAGCCCCATGGTGCAGGTAAAACAGCAGTGTTGTTACGTGCTGCTACCTGATGCAACCTGCACTGTTTAAAAAAAAAGTATTTGGATGCAGTTGCTGTCTTCTGAGGCACCTGCTAGGGAGCTATATTGTTTTTCCAGTTACTGTCTTCAGCTCTTGTTGCTTTCCTTTTATTTATTTATTTTCTATAGAATCACTTTGGCTGGAAAAAAAACTCTACAATCATCAAGTGCAACCATTGACCTAGCACTGCCAAGTCTTTCACTAAACCACGTCCCTAAGCGCCACGTCCACCCATCTCCTGAATCCCTCCAGGGACAGTGACTCAACTGCTTCCCTGGGCAGCCTGTTCCAATGCCTCACAACCCTTTCAGTGAAGAAATGTTTCCCAATACCCAACCTAAACCTCCCCTGGTGCAACTTGAAGCCATTCCCTCTTGTCATATTTGTGAGAAGAGGCCGACCCCCAGCTCCCCACGCCTCCCTTTCAGGTAGTTGTAGAGAGCAATAAGCTCTCCCCTGAGCCTCCTCTTCTCCAGACATAAACACCCCCAGTGCCCTCAGCCGCTCCTCACAGGACTTGTGATCCAGGCCCTTCACCAGCTTCGTAGCCCTTCTCTGGACACGTTCCAGGGCCTCGATGTCCTTCTTGTAGTGAGGGGCCCAAAGCTGAACACAGCACTGGAGGTGCAGCCTCACCAGAGCTGAGTACAGGGGGACGAGCACCTCCCTGCTCCTGCTGGCCACACCATTTCTGCCAGCCAGGATGCCGTTGGCCTTCTTGGCCACCTGAGCACACTGCTGGCACACAGTCAGCTGGCCATCAACCAATACCCCAGGGCCCTTCTCACAGGGCAGTTTTCGAACCACTCTTCCCCCAGCCTGTAGCATGGCATGGGGTTGTTGTACCCTAGGTGCAGGACCCAGCACTTAGCCTTCTTCAACCTCAACAATCTTATCTCTTGCCCTTTCTAAGTTGTTGAGGATGTTTTGCTGATTGTTCTTTTTAAGTGTACCCTGCTGTTAAGTCTATAGATCAGTGTTTTTTTTTTTCTTTTTTGTTTTTTTTTCATTTGGAACAAGTTAACCAGCTTTGATTAGTCATGATCTTAAGGAAAAACAGCTGGGGAAAAAAACAGTGGAGAAATGTCGTGATGACTGTCTTATTTCTTCTTCTTCTGTAATAGTTCTGAAAGAACGTTGTGTATTAGCTGTAGGGCTAGTAAAATACAGAAACTAACTACTACAAAAACTTGATACATTTCAAATGTTTTTATTTGTCTTGTTTGTATTTTAATCTTCCAGTGTTGTTTTAAATCTGGAAAGATGCTGGAAACATTTTGAACGGCTGTTATTTTGATCATCAAAAGATGCTTCTCAATCTCCTCATTACTTTTGTTTAATTTTACCTCATTCCTTCCATTAGCCACAGTAAATGTGCCGTGTCCTGTGGCTTAGAGGATAAAGGTAATCTTCCAGAGCTGGTTTCTGGTGGTGGCAACACAAGGGTTTCTATCCTGGGACCCAGGAGTATTGACACATTAGCTATCCAACATCTTTTTTTACCTCCTACTCCAGGCTGAATCTTTTGGGCATATTTCCTTCCTTGAATTCAGGAACACAAAGGGGAGAGGCCTGCAAGCAAGGTCTACAAGCCATGATTAAAGCCCTAAGCTCAAACTCCCTGTGCTGAAATTACCAAAGACAAAGAATGGCTTTACCTCAAGGGTAACTTCACCACCGTGTGCATCTCACCTAGAGCGCTGTGTGCAGCTTTTGGCAAAAACCTCGTTGCAGTCTGACCCTTGTTGATACAGAGAAGGGTCACTGCAGCGATAAGGAGAACGAAGAGCCTGTTTTACAAGAGAAAGCCAAAGGAATGTGGTCTGTTCAGCCCAGGAGGCCAAACAGCAGCCCTGAGGATGAAGGGGGCTCCGTGTCGATAAGAGCAGAGCTGTTGAAGTTCAGTTCCCTCTGCCTTTAGTTTAGATTGTCTTTAACTGACCGTGCATAGTAAGAGGAGCCTATATCGCCTCGGGTGTCTGGAATATTTTAATTAGGATTTTAGTTACACATAGGGATTTGTGGGCAAGATGGAGCCCCTCGTACTGGCAACCTGAAGTCAAGCAAAACAGTAGGTGAAGTGCTCGACTAGAGAATAATTACAGCTAGGGAATATTAAAAAATACAACTTTCTATTCTGTGGGGCTGCAGTAATCCCAACGAGGTGTATTGTACACATCGTTTCCTGAATTTTCTCAGGTTTTGCATGTTTAAAATCATGAATGAAATTTCCTACAATGGCGGACTATCTCTGAAAGGGTCGTAATCAATTCTGGATCATCTCTTCTGGCATGAGCCTTAGTTTTCTCCCTTCCGGAGGGAACCTGTATCTGTTTCCTGCATCTGTTGCCCATCCTCCGTTGTGAATGGAAAGCGAGCAATTAATTTTTTTTGTTGTTGTTAGCAATTAATCGCCCTTGCCAAATCTTTGGAGGACCTATTGTCTCCTTCAGACACAATGTTCTTGGGAAAAAGTCTTTGCTTATTGTAACCTCTTGTGCAATCTTCCCTTGGATGATAAATCCATCTTGGCAACTGGGAGCTTTCTGAATGAAAAATGTTGCTGGACAACCCTGGAGTACAGCAAGAACGCCTGCCGCTGCCAGCGCTGGTGGAGTACAGCCAGGCAGGAGGGTAAAACGGGGAAAGCCTTTCACGTTGCCTCCGGGGCGAGAGGGAGCCCGTAAGTGCACACATCCAGCTAGCTGTTTACCATCAAACAAGGATTTTCCCTGGTGAGCAACTGAGCCTCAAAGGTGCCTTTCCTTCTAGCAACATCTTGAAACGTCTTGGCGAGCTGCCTTCCACCGGAGCAGGGATGGGGAAACTGCTGAGCGTGTCGACCGTGCAGCTCTCTGCTGTAGGCACTGGCTGGGGAGCAGCCCCTCTCCCCTTTTCCTCTGCGAACCCACAAAACTGGGATTTTGCAGAGTTGCCTCAGTCTGCAAAAACAGAGTCCCTACATCGGTGTTCTTGGCCTGACACTGCTTTTCCATCTGATCTGTCCAGAACCATAGCTGCCCGCTGAAACCTCGTTTTCAATAGTGCAGCTGTCACGTTAATTATAAAATTAGAGGTATTTGTAAAAACACGCTTTCCCATTGTAGGTTTTTCACTTTTTTTTTTTTTTTTTTTCTCTCCACCAACAGCTAGCAGGATCTGGAAGCAAAAAGGTGCCTAAACTCCCTGCATAGAGATGTTTGAATCCTCCGAAGGGAATACACAGAATGCAAAGAATGAGCCAGGGCCGGGACCGCTCTGTTCCCTCGCGGTTTGTGCGCGCTGCCAGGGGCTTGTGTTCTGCTTGGAGCCTGACAGCTGGCCGCGGGCTGAGCCCAACGCAGCCAGCGGGCAGCTTTCTCCAACCACGCTGCGGCTGACAGCGTTTGGCCTGGTGAAAAGGAAACAAGAAGGGACAGAGGGCCTGATGCAGTACCTTGCGCTTAATGGAAATCTCTGTCGACCTCAGTGGGAACTGGACTTGATCCTGTGCCTGCTTGAATGTTTTGGCGTTGGATACGGTTCCAAGTGCATCTTTTTTTTTTTTTTTTTTTCCCGTGTCTTATTTCTGGTCTCCTCCTCCTCCTGTTTCTAAAATGCACTCACCTTAGGGTGGTGTAACATCAAGGCTGTCCTGGCTGCAGCAATGTACCTGTGCACGTTTATCCTTGCCCAGCATCTGTCCTGTTGTTTTCCCCTTCTTTCTATCACCTACAGGAGCA
The DNA here is from genome assembly GCF_011077185.1 of Oxyura jamaicensis. NCBI lineage: Eukaryota > Metazoa > Chordata > Aves > Anseriformes > Anatidae > Oxyura > Oxyura jamaicensis. Next base: position 186,126,667 of record NC_048893.1, read on the forward strand.
GTTTGCAACTTGGCGTTGATTCCTCTCCTTCTTGAGCCCATTGTGCTGCTTCTCACAAACATTCTCCATCTGACTCAAGCCTCTGCCCTCAGCCTCCAGCTCTCCCACGAGTGTAATTGCTGACACTGTTAAATCCATCTTCTGCATTCCTTCCCCTACCTTAAACCAGGCTTTATATCGATTTCCATAAATTCCTGTTATATTTCTTTTTGGTCACTCTCTGTTTGCTGAGAGGTGACGCGAGGCTTTGGGGAAGCAGTGTCACAAACAAGGGTTATTTGTCTCGTGCTTTTCTTGGGCTGGAGAGGCCAAAGCTATGGGATTTGGGGAACACGGGTGTGCTTTTGAACCACACCTTACATTACCACTGGAAAAACATGAGCAAGGGCTAAGCAAACAGGGTGGGCAACGAGGAGATGCTTCTGAGAGCGGTCTTGCGGGGACAAGAGGCTGAAAACTGGGGTCCAGGACTTCTGTCTGCACAGAGGGCTTGCAGGGGCGAGGTTGTCAGTGACACATCTGCTGCTCCCGAGCTCTTACCAGCTCTCTTAGGTTATCATACAGCCCTGAGATGTCCTGGGCTTTTCCCCTCCCGTTGTTCCCCCAGAAGTTCACATCTGAAGCCCCATCACGTCTGTAGAAGGCTGGACGTGCAGCTTTGAGTGGAGCCATTTCAATGCTGCTGTTCCGGCAGTAGCATTGGCAAAAGATGAGAACAGTAGTGCCAGCGTAGGGGAAAAGTTTGGTTTTTGTGATAGTATCATTATGGTGGTGATACAGGCAAACCTACTTGAGGCTCTTTGAATTCTGTAGTAGTAATACCCTTAAGAGGGGGAGAAGTGCATTGTGTGGGCTGCTTTAGTAATCATTTAGACAGTTGTTTACCAAGCATGTATTCTCTTGGTACCCCGTCGTAGACAAAACCAAAACAGACAACATGGAATCCAGCACACGGACCTCTCAGTTTTGCACATTGAGCACATCTGATTTAGGAACGTGGTCTTGGGGTCCAAAGCAAGATCCAGCTGGTGTAAATGGGCAGAGCGTGCTCGCAGCCCAGAGTCCCTCGACGGTAAGAGTGCTGAGCACTGGGATGTGAATTTGCTAATGCTTTAGAAATGTATCCAGAAGAAGAAGGAAAAAAAAAAAGGAAAAATAACATTGTGGGAAATTCTTTCCTTCATACATAATAGTTTTTGTTGATTTAAAATTGCCCTTAGTAATGTGTTGATGCCAGTGAAATAATTCAGCTATAGGAAATGTGAAACCAACTATTGCCTTTCTATGAATTATGAGTCATAAATTGTATGAAAAATATGCAAACTTGCTGTAGTTATTCCCCGAGCAGAACCTCTGAGTAATGGAGCAAATACTGCCGTTTTGGGGGGAGTGGGAGGGGGCTGAGCTAAGCGGAGCGAAATGCCAAGTGCCAGCACGTGGCTCCGTGCAGAGTGTGAATTGGTGTCATCTGAGATGCTCCCCTCCTGCTAATAGCGTGCTGCACCACGCGCAGTTTGCGGAAGCCAAATTGTTCTCTGCTCCAGACGACCTGGAAAAGGGGCATGTGTGCCGGGGCTACCTGCGTGCTGTGCCCCCGGGAGAGCTGAGTGCCTGTGCCAAGCCAGCCTCACATCTGCAAGCCAAGAAGGCACCGACTCCATCTGATTCAGCGCCCGTGGGCAGGTTGCAGTGACAGCATTCCCCTAAAAATGGCAATAAAGAGGCAAGATGGTAGGATACTGGCAGGCAAGTCCTTGATGGTGACATATATTTCATCCAACTTCAGCCAACTAAGAGCTAGGAGTCTGGTTCAAATTAGTCCTCTGATCTTCTGTCACTGAAGGTCAGTTTATCTTCTGTGAGATCTATTTTATCAATTGCTTTCTGGAGTAACTATGGCAAGGTTCTCAGCAACTACTATAAGCTAGCTAATCTAGCTGAGATGGCTGAAGTTCAGTGAGATGAATTCAGCATTTGAGCTCTGGATTTCAGTTTCCCCATAATCTCAGAAAAAAAACGTACAGCCTTGAGAGGATTTGTGAATTTTACTTTACAGCCAGAGGCTCGAGTCATTGTTGAAATCTATTCCATATACCTAAGCCATAAGTAAATGTATAAACAAATGGCAGGAGAGTGAATTCCTGGCTGTAGACCAGGGGACACTAATAGTGTTGTGATGGAGCAGGTCAACTAGAGTATTCATTTTTGTCCCGGTTTTAGTTTTGGGGTTGTGTCTGGCACCACATTATTTTTGCAGTCTTTCCCTATTGACCCTAAATGGGGCCAGGATTTGCTCAGGAGAAAATCTTGCAGCATTTACTGAAGTTTGAAGTTGTGCTTACTGCATGGAGACATGCAGGTGTGGCTGAGATGCTCTCAAATACCAAAAGCTGAGTAGTTCACTCTGTTTCACCCTAACTCAAACTACACTGCCTTTCCCAGATCTGACCCAAGTTTATTTTAAGGATTCTTAAAGTTCAGGTTTCAGTTTGATACTTCTTGAGTTAGGAGAATGTGGGTAGGTGGAGTTACTTTTTTAATTTTTGAGTTGTATAAAGCACACAGATGTTCTCAAAATACGAGTCCATGTGGCTTCAGGCAGCTGTTATCTGGTGGGAGTTACAAAGCGTTCCTATAAATGTAAGAAAGCTTGCTGCTTTCTAGCCTGCAGTGCTTGGGTTTGGTCTGAGTGCGATTCAGCTCTTGTTTGGTTTGTGCAGGAGATGGCTGTCCGAGCACTGAAGCAGACGGGTAGCAGGAGTATTGAAGCAGCTCTGGAGTACATCAGCAAGATGGGCTACTTGGATCCTAGAAACGAACAGATAGTGCGCGTAATTAAGCAGACCTCACCAGGTAAGCATGAACTTTTCTTTAAGTTGTGTTCTTTTTTGCAAATAAGCTGGTTTTCAAAGACTGGTTGGAAGAAGAAGGGGATCAGCAGTATTTCATAGCAGTCTTGTAGGAGGCCGGTTACATGAAGATTACACTGCAAGCTGAACACTGCTCACTTGCATCACAGCAGCTGTCCATGTGCACCTCGTACTCCACCTTCCTAACTCAAAGCTAGTTATCCTTCAGTGCAGGTCATCTCAACCATCCCAAATTCACCAGAAGGTAAAAGCTTGTACGTAGGTATTCGCTGTGAGCTGTGAGATAGGTCACTGCCCAGGAACTCGTTCATGTTAACATCCGTGTAAGTACACAGTGGAAACACCTCAGGCCAAGATGGCAGACGCTGGCTACTCATCCTTACTAGTCTACTTCAGCTCTGTTTCACGTAAATTAAACAGGAGGATTTGGGCTCTGCATGTGCCTGATCACAAACATCAGACCACAGCAGACAAAAGGCCTCCGAAGGTTGTTTCCATTCAGATATTAGGGCTTGTGGCATGTCAGAGTGCTTTTGATCTGTGATGGGGTTACATTCTAGTTCAAATAGTTTTACTTTTCTCTTCTTTCACTTTCAAAAGGTGGCCAAGTAGACAAATAACCCACCCTCTGGCTGGCTGAGCCTGCACAATTACACTGTACTGTTATGTGCTGCAGAGGGGTTAGTGGGAGGAGGGCTGGGTGTGTTGGGGAGCTGCTGTCACGAGCGTGTTCTGTTGGACATGCTCAGCTGCTCTTTCTACCAGCCTTAGTCATTTCCTAGAGTTTTACCCTGTAGGATGGCCACCTGACAAAAGTAGCAGTTCTGGCCAGGTTTGGTATTTGGACAGCTTTTCTATAATACATGCACAAATGTGGCCTCAACTGTGCCTTAAGAGGAGTTAAAGTAACAGAATTTGTGAACTATATTTTGCTTTATATTATAAAGGCTTTATTCCTTCAAGTAAGTGAAAGAACACACCTAGTCCTAAAGAACGGACTTTTCTTTTGAAAGGGTTGAAAAATATTTCCAGGCAGCAGTTTTAATTGCTCAGTTGTTTTGTGTTTGTTTTTGCTTTCTTAATGTTCCAATGCATGCAACTGTTTTGAGTACTTAACCTTTTGAGACAGATATCTGCATTTACTTTTAGAGTACCTAAAACACAAAAGTTAAATATCAAACAATTAATGTTTACTTGCTTGAGGTGCAGTAGAATCATATTAATTTGTTTGGTGTTGTATTGTTTGTGCTGGGATAGCACAGGTCTCCTGCACTTGATTTGGATCTTGTCATGCTATCTGGTAACGTTTCATTTGCAGTTTGAGAATTTAAAACTTTATGAGTTGCACATTTTGGTCTATGGAAATAGATTTTCAAATTACTCATTTTAGTCCTGCTTTAACTTTAATAGTAAAGCTAACAAGCGTTTTAGCATACTGGCAAGATTTAAATCATCTGCAGCTATTACCTTAAAGGAGGTACAATTACCTTAATCTAACATTAGATGTATCTAATATATCGAAAATGGTAGTTATCTAAGTATCTACAATTACCTTAAAGCAGGCTATGGTGAGATGGGGGTGGTGCTCTTCCCAACACCAAGTGACGAGGGGAAATGACCTCAGGTTGTGCCAGGGGAGGTTTAGGTTGGATATTAGGAAACATTGCTTTACTGAAAGGGTTGTGAGGCATTGGAACAGGCTGCTCAAGGAAGTGATTGAGTCACCATCCCTGGAGATCTTCAAGAAACGTGCAGATTTGGAGCTCAGTAGCATGGGTCAGTGGTGGACTTCAGTGTAGTAGGTTAAAGGTTGGACTAGATGGTCTTAGAGGTCTTCTCTAAGCTGAATGATTCTATTATTCTATGTTTGGTATCTTCACAATTACAAGTATTGCTCAGTCAGACCAGAGCAGACTCACTGGTACACAGATCTAGGAGGCGGAGGTCAGACCTCTCTCGACATCAGTGAGATGAGCACAGCTGAAGTATGCGTCCCAGAGGAGGGCAGGCGTTGCTGCTGCTTGCCTTCATGGCTTCCGACAAAGTCAGTGTGTCCTGAGGCTCAGTGTGAATCCTCTTGACAGAGATGACGAATGGGTGATATGGCTGGCTCCCATGTCCAGACCAGAGCTGCCACTTCTTGGGATGCTTTGCATTGCCACAGCCTTATCAGTGCACCTCTTTGTGTCTCAGCAGATCAGCTTCCAGGGAGCAGTTACAGGTACAGACTTGAGAAACATCATAGGAATATCATAGGAAAAACTGCCACTGATTAAGAAATCGTTATTTTTTCAAGATTTCACCTGAAAGAACGTTGATAATTTGTCCAACTTGATTTCTTTTCAAAATACTGCATTGTTTATGAAAGTGTCATTTAGGATGGGGGCAGCTTCAGTGTGCAGAAATGGTGCAGAGACCTGTCGTAATGACGTGCATGTTCCTGTGACCATGTATATAGTAGGGCTTGTGCTGGGACGCGCGGTAGTGGAGATAGCTGGAAAAGCATGCAGTCCAGCGTTCAAGTTCTGGTCTTGAGGGCCTTGTGAAGGTTTTAAAAGGAAGTTGTTTAGGTGTACATGGGTCAAGTCCCGTGATTTGTGAAAGCTGAAGAACCAGAGGGGGGAACAGCACAGGGGCAGCACAGAGTGCCTCCCTGTCTCTTTAGCACAGCCACTGCTTTCTACACCTGCAATTTGTCCGTAGATCAAAGAACTGACGAAAAGTGCCCTTAGCACATCCAGCGTAGGAATGCTGCTATCTTGTCCCTGCATATTCTTCAAGCTTCCAAACAGGAGGCAGATATGCGGAGACACTCTGTGCCCAGCACGTTGGGAAAGAGACAGGATAAACTGCATGATGCCATCGTTGTAAATGAAAGGAAGCAAGGATTTTGAGAATGATGGAACTGAGACACAAGCAGATCCCCAGCATGAGCAGTGAGCTCACTGTGCAGAAGAGGTAGACTAATTGATTATAGTAATGTTGTCTTAAAGTTGTACTGACAGTCCTTCAGGGAGCTTTTTTTTCTCCTGTTGGTGCTGTACTTAACCCCTGCTCTGTTGCTTCCTCCTCCTGTCTGTGAGTAATGACTGGTAACACTGGTCCGGCTTTAAAAAAAAACAGGCTGAAGCATAATATGATGATTTCACAGTGCAGGAATTTGTGCTTCTATTTTCATGATTTGGTAGAACTCCCTGATGATTCCTGGCATGAGCAGTATTTTGGGCCAGTAGCTCGTTATCAGTAGTAATACTTGGCACCTATCACTTCAAATGTCCAGAGTGCTTAATTTAGGCCTTAGATTATTTCTTTTGTAACACATACTTTAGGCTTTGTGTGTGCAAGGATAGATGGATGAGTAATGCAAAGTAATTGGTTCACCTGAATTGTTTCCTAACATTCTTCTGTGTTCTTTTTACAAAGGAAAGGGTATTGTGCCAAATAACGTAACCCGCAGGCCAAGCTTCGAAGGATCAAATGAATCTTTTCCGTCCTACCATCAGATCGGTAATGCAGCTTATGAAGGGACAGGCTTTGGAGCAGAAGGTACAAATATGCTAACTGAAGTTCCAAGGCCATACATGGACTATTTAATCTCTGCTTCCCAGCCTACGGCTATGAATGCTCCCGTACAGCGGCCCTCGGGCGTAGGCACGCACGGCACACCGACAAGCCATCAGCAGAAAACGTACCCTGCAAATATCGAGTCTTCTGTCGTTAATTATCCCGTGGCTAATCACAGCAGCCCAGCCTTGCAGCTGCAGGCCTCCCATGGCTCCAACAGCCCACACTACAGTAGGCAGCACATGATGGTGCAGGGGGAACCCATGGGGTATGGTGTTCAGCGGAGTCCTTCCTTCCAAAACAAGATGCAGCAGGAGGGAGGATACGCCAACCTCCCGAATAAAGGGGCAGTTGTTCAAAATAACTCTGGTCATGCATTTCAGCAGGCACCGGCAAGCCTCTATATATCCCATTCTCATCACAAACAGGCAAGTCCTTCCTCTCATCAAATGCATGTGATATCCAGAGGTCCAGCATTTGCTAATGATTTTTCAGACAGTCCACCACAAAATCTGTTAACTCCATCTAGAAATAGCCTAAACATGGATCTCTACGACATGAATAATCCTCAAGTTCAGCAGTGGCAGGCAGCAACGCCGTCACGGCGAGATTCTTTACAAAACCCAGGAATAGAAACATCTCCACGGCAACACGTATCTTTCAGACCAGATGCCACAGTGCCGAGCAGAACAAACTCCTTCAACAACCATCAGCAGCAGCCCCAAGTGACCGTGTCGATAAGACAGGTTCCTCCAGGAAAACCCGATCCTTCGATTACATCTCCAAATACAATCACAGCGGTCACCTCTGCTCACATCCTCCAGCCAGTGAAGAGCATGCGAGTGATGAGGCCCGAACCTCAGACAGCGGTGGGACCTTCCCATCCTGGCTGGTTACCCGCACAGACACCAGCTGTGGATGGCTTAGAGATCATGGAGCAGCACGTGCCGCCTGTGGGAGCAGCCAACGCCTATCAGCTGGAAGTGGAGTACGCTAACCAGGAGCTGCGGTGTCCGCCACCACCATACCCCAAGCATTTGTTGCTTCCCAGTAGCTCCGAGCAGTTCGATATCAACTGCTTATGCATGGGCGTAGAGCAGACCCTCCGCGTAGTCCCCAACCCACCATGCAATAAGGCCGAGGAGAACAGCGAGCGAAATGACAAAAGCAGCAAGAACGCTAAAGCTGAGAAACCAAGCAAGGATAAAAAGCAGATCCAGACATCTCCGGTGCCTGTGAGAAAAAACGGCAAAGATGAGGAAAAGCGAGAATCCCGAATCAAGAGCTACTCGCCATTTGCCTTCAAGTTCTACATGGAGCAGCATGTAGAAAATGTCATAAAGACCTACCAGCAGAAAATTAACAGAAGGTTGCAGTTGGAGCAAGAAATGGCTAAAGTAATTCTCCTTTTTTTTAATAGTAAATCTAAAAGGGGTCAAATTAATTATTACTCTCACTCCAAAATGTACAAAGGTATTCAATACCTCCCTGTACCAGACTATTTCACTGAGAAGCCTGGATGCACAGGTGGGAGGCTGTTTGAAAAACCTAAGATAAGAAATAATATACCTTCATACCAGAAATGTAAAATGAAGCACAGACTCCCCTAGTAGGAAAGTATTAGGTTTGCTTAGGAAAGAACTCAGAAGGCAGATTTGAGGCCAAGGTAACACTGGCAATATCCAGCTCTTGCAAAACTCTGGACAAGGTTTTCTCTTTGCTCCAGCTCTTCCTACCTACTCCATGATAGCAACTGCTTACTCACCAAAGCCACAGTTTAACTTAGCAGATTTACTGTGCCATACTTCCAGATGAATACTTGACTAAAAGTTGTCTGTTGAACACATGTTAGTAATAATATCATGCAAGTAATCATGTCTTGGCCAGCTTTAAACGGTCTTGGGACCGTTGCTGGAACTTGTTCTAGAAGCAGGTCTCAGAGAGATGCACTTGGAGAGAGCTTCTTTTATGCCTAATGGCAGCACTCAAACCCAAGCTGATTCCCTGATAGGGCTGTTTAAAACAAAGCTGCCAAGTTCTGGTGGTTGCTCTGGCAGTGCTGTTTTAAATGTTTAAATGTGGGTTTTTTATTTTTTTTCTCAGGCATGACTAGAATATGACTAGTCTACTTTTGTATTTAAGGATAAACTCTAAGGAAAGCTGTTATTAATGCATAATGGATAATTAACTACCTGATCTTCCCTAGCACAGCCAGTTTCCAGAGCTGATTAATTTGATGCTCACATTGCTATAGAAAACTCAGCAATTCCTTTGCTGAGGTTAAGATTAAATGAGCGTGTCTCTAAAATCTCTTGAAAGGTCAATATATTTTAGTGACAGTTAATAGTTTGCCCTCACCACGAGTATAGATTATGTTGCCCTGCCTTAATTTAATGAATGTTTTCCTGAAATTGAGAGTGATCTCCAGAGAAGTAAACCAGCAGCTAATTGCGTTAGTTCTTCTCTTCTCTGGCTCTCCAGCTTTCCTTCACTTCATAACTCAGATAGTTCAGCGATAAACACAAACAGCTCCTTCCCCTAGCAACCTCATCGCTGGCTGCAGGAATGCACCGCGAACTCGGGAGATGTTGGCTATCTGAATATTGCATTATTCTAGAATTAACCAAGAACACAACACACTCAGTATTTTACCTTAAAACTATAAACACTTATTTTAAAATGTAAGGAGAGTGCCCCGATCTATAATAAAAACAGTATTATTAGTTTTGATTTGGCTTTTGCCTACAGGTGTGAAATGAAAAATTCAATCAAAGCAGCAGCCTTGTGGTTGAATGCTTGGGTCTTTAGCCTGCTAGTCTGTCAGCTTCAGCCCCATCCACCGCCTTCCCACCAGGCACTAATCTTCCTCTCCAAATGCTTCCGTTGATGTCACTTGATTCAGGATTCTGGCACCAGGGGGGTGCTAGAGAGAAAGAATTGTCAGAGGATCCTGGGGATCAGCCCAGGGGCTTCTGCTGGTTGAGGCCAGCAGTGGCCCTCAGGAGAGAGGATGGGTACCAAAGACAGAAGTGTGCGGGCTCTGTCTTGAAGGGTGGGGAAAGTCTGGCTTGATACTTCTTATTCCCCCCTTTTCCACGAGGTATCTCCCTGCAGCCAGGTGAAATGTTACTTGCAATTACTCAGGGGCTCTCTGGGGGTAGGAGGTGGCTGGACAAGCCAGCTTTGTTACAGCTTAGGTTCAGAGGGGAAATAGTAAATTGGGGCGGGGGGGGGGGAACAGGGCCAGAGTCTAGGCTGCAGTAGCTGGAGGGAGGCCAGAGCTGAGGGTTATATGTGTATATTTTGTGAGGGAAGAGGGGAGAGATCTACAAAGCTTGTGAGTAGAAGCTGTATATGGTAGAAGAAAGAAGAAGAGGGTTCACAAAGCAGTAGGGAATGTATAGGTCAAAACCAGCTTCTTTCTTACCATGCAAAAAGCAACAATCAACCAGCACTGGTGGGCAGGATCTTGTGAGTTCCTCTGGAGAACCCTTAATGAACAAAGTGGGCTGCTGCACCTGGATTTCAGTTTAATTTGTGCTGCATTGTGCATATGTATAGTGGAGTGCGGTGGCAAAGTGCACGTTTGAAAAGGTGTAAACCAAACGCCGTGATCAGGTTTGTCCTGTTCTGTTCCCCTGACAGCATTGCCCCATGCCTCCTAGCTCAGTAGAATGGGAGAGAAAGGGCAATCTTAGAGACAGTGCAGGTAACCTGGTAGGGCAAATGAATTTGCAAGTATTTCAGAAATACCCTGGCAGACAGACGAGATTATATCTCTCATGAGTATCTCTTTTCTAGTTCTTGGTTAATTTTTCTGAGACGTGTCTTGGGAATGCTGGTTCATTGTTCTGTTGCTGTGAATATAACCTTACCAGCTCTCGTGGTTTGCTTTCTCTTACCTAGGCAGGCCTATGTGAAGCAGAACAGGAACAAATGAGGAAAATTCTCTACCAGAAGGAGTCCAACTACAACAGACTTAAAAGGGCCAAAATGGACAAATCTATGTTTGTGAAAATCAAGACTCTGGGTATTGGTGCGTTTGGAGAAGTGTGCCTGGCCTGCAAGGTGGATACCCACGCCCTTTATGCCATGAAAACTCTGCGAAAGAAAGATGTCCTGAACAGGAACCAGGTGGCTCACGTCAAGGCAGAAAGGGACATACTTGCTGAGGCAGACAATGAGTGGGTGGTTAAACTCTATTATTCCTTCCAAGATAAAGAGAACTTGTACTTTGTGATGGACTACATCCCTGGTGGGGATATGATGAGCCTACTGATTCGGATGGAGGTCTTCCCAGAGCGTCTGGCTAGGTTTTATATCGCAGAGCTCACTTTGGCTATAGAGAGCGTGCACAAAATGGGATTTATTCATAGAGACATCAAGCCTGACAACATTCTGATAGACCTCGATGGGCATATCAAACTGACAGACTTCGGACTCTGTACGGGATTCAGGTGGACTCACAATTCAAAATACTACCAGAAAGGTATTAGGCTTTATTTGCTCTGTTTGTCTTGAAGTAGTTACCTCTTGGCAGAAATGTCAGGTGAATTACGGTGTGTTTCCCTCGGGCAATTAGTTTGTTTCTAGTCGTTTGTTTCCAGTACTGTTCAAATCCCTATCAGCAATCTGGCTGACCGCTGCGGTAGCTGTATTTTTTCAGTTCGTACTTGCTCAGAGGGGCTCTGATGGTGAAAGAATTTAATCCCAGATTTAAAGTAATCCAGGGGTATTGGAGTCTATCAGCGAAAAGGTCGTACACAATTGCCATAGCTAATCTAAATATGTTCATTTATTCTGTATCCCCCGTATGGGAGCGTGCTTCCCTGCACTGAGACAGAGACACTCCGCTGGTTAAGGAAATTCAGTTGTAAAGGAGAGGGTAGAAGTAATTACCTTGGGTTTAAAGTTTAAGTGCTGTTCTTTAGTGATAGTGGAAGATGGCAAAGCTAGATCTGAATAAATTCTTTCCTCTGAGTGTTGTGTTTTATGAGTCTAAATGTAAACTTTCTCACCCACTTCAAAGGGAGCCATATCAGACAAGACAGCATGGAGCCCAGTGATCTTTGGGATGATGTGTCCAACTGTAGATGTGGAGATAGGCTGAAGACATTGGAACAAAGAGCTAAGAAGCAACATCAGAGATGCCTAGCTCACTCATTAGTTGGAACCCCTAATTACATTGCTCCTGAAGTCCTGCTTCGTAAAGGTAGATAACCTGGATTTTCTACTGTTTAAATGCACACCAGTGTTTTGAAATACCTTTTTTTTTTTTCCTTCAAAAGTTTGCTCCTTTGGAAGCTTGATGTTCTGAAGTCCACACACTCAGCTCAGATTAAGGAGAGCAGCTTTCTGTACATGCTCCAATGATAAGCTTCATATTGCGGACATGGAAGGTTGTCACGCTTTGTCTGTCTCCATCTCTCTTCACTCAGAGGCCTTTGATGAGACTGCTAATAAATATGTCAGATGATGTTGGCAGCTACTGTTCCTAAAGTATAGAGCAGATTATCTGTGCTTATGACCACTATGGGGATGACTGCGGCTCTCAGCAAGCTTGCATAGACCAGCAAGTGTCCAGCTGATGGTTCTGAGTCACTCAGATTGGTCACTTAAATATGGCTGATAGAAACTTGTGGAAACATTCACCAGATTCCCATACAGAATCTCAGGGAAATACAGCAAAAAGTCTAACACAGCTTACGTTGGGCACACTGTGTTCAAAAGCTCTGCTTCAGGAATTCTGACAACATTTGGTGGCTATCCATGAAATACAGACACAGTCACTCTAGTAAGGAGATAGTTGTTCAAAGTTGTCTGCAAGCCTGATTCTAAACGTAATCTCAACTCTTTCTCAGTTCAAGAGATTTTGGATTAAATCCTACATCATCTGATGACACAAATCTCCATTGAACTCAGTGTTTTAAGTTGTTCATTTCTTTTGTAAGTCTCAAACATATACCTTATTTTTTTGTCTGAGCGATTAAGTGATTGAAATTGTTCTGCTGCTTGGAACTTGCTCAGGAAGTAATGCATATCTTTCTTCTGTCTCTAGAACCAGGCTGTATCTTTTCAGCAGCTTTTCAAACCCATGGTGTCACCTCCACTGAACCAAGGGGAGGGCATCAATCACTAACCCTTTTTTTTGTTCTTTGAGGACCAGTGTGTGCTGTGTAGGGATGTAGCTGTGGGATGGGGCGTGAAAAAACAACAACAACAACAACAAAAAACTTTATTTGGTCTAATTATGTGATTTCCCACTCACTATTATTGAGAATTAAATTTATTCAAAATGATTCCCAGACAACAGTACTAGATCTTCACTGACAGCAGTAGAGTTTAGGTCAGCTAGCACAAGCAACTTTGTGGTGAAAGTAGATCGTGAGTCCTTTGGTTTTTGGTCAATTGCTTGAGAAAAGACAGAAATTTGCACTGTATGTTTTGATGCTTAACTGCAAGAAGGAGTAGTAGCCGTATGCATGTTATCCTTGGTTGATGGAGGACAACTTTTGGACTTGCCTTTCAGGATACACTCAGCTCTGTGACTGGTGGAGCGTTGGTGTGATCCTCTTTGAGATGTTAGTGGGACAGCCTCCTTTCCTGGCACCTACACCCACAGAAACCCAACTGAAGGTAAGATGAAGCCAAATTCCCATCTGTAGTAGCAAAATGTTAATCTTTTCCTTTCTCTCCTCTTCTCTGTACAGACCCATCCCCTCTGGTTTTACTAGAGAAAGGAATAGTGGCTACAAAATCATGATTTTAAATAGTTTTATGCCAGGGACAAACCCTTTTCCAATCAGTGAAGATTGTGAATGTCAAACCAGAACAGACTTGTGTGGTGGTTTTACTTGGGTGGGCAGCCGAGCTCCACCACAACCGCTCTCTCACTCCCCCTTCTCAAAGAGGAAAGGGGAGAAAATACGATGAAAGGGGCTCAAGGGTTGAGATAAGGACAGGGAGATCGCGCAGTAATTATCGTGATGGGCAAAACAGACTGAGCATAGGGAGATAGCAAGATTTATTGCCTATTACTAACAAGCTAGAGAAGTGAGAAACAAAGGAAAGAAACCAAAAGCACCTTCCCCCCCATCCACCCTCTTCCACTTCCTTCCCCCGAGCGGCGCAGGGGAACGGGGGTATGGGGGTTATGGTCAGTCTATAGCGCTTCTTCACTGCTGTTCCTTCTCAGTCACTCTCGTCCCCTGTGCTGTGGGGTCCCACCCACGGGATGCAGTCCTTGCTGAACTGATCCAGCGTGGGCTTCCCACAGGCAGCAGCTCTTCAAGAACTGCTCCAGATCTGGGTCCGTACCACGGGGTCCATCCCTCAGGCCAAACTGCTCCAACCTGGATCCCCCACAGGCAGCAGCTCCTGCCAGGTCACCTGCTCCTGCATGGGCTCCTCTCCATGGGCTGCAGCGTGGAACCCTGCTCCACCGTGGTACTCCATAGGCTGCAGGGGGACATCCTGCTTCACCATGGTCCTCACCACAGGCCGCAGGGGACTTCTGCTCCGGCGCCTGGAGCACCTCTCCCCCTCCTTCTGCACTGACCTTGGTGCCTGCAAGGCTGTTCCTCACTCCTCTCACTCTCCCAGCTGCTGTGTGGCACAGCGTTTTTTTTTTTTCCCTGTCTTAAATCTGCTCTCACAGAGGCGCAAACAACATCACTTATTGGCTCAGCTCTGGTCAGCAGCGGGGCCCTTACCAAACATGGGGCAGCTTCTAGATCTTTCTCACAGAAGCCATCCCTATGGCCCCCTGCTACCAAAACCTTGCCACGTAAAACCAACTTGTCCAACCCACATAGGTAGTTACCAGCTTTATGAATCTTCTTGGCACAGTTTTGGTTTCTGAAGCCCAGATTCATCCATACACATTTTTTTAGGGTGCGTATCAGATGACACCAATGATAATTTCAATTGGCAACGTGAGTGTTTTAAAGCCAAGCAGTAAGTAGTATTTATTAGTAAGAATGCATCTCATAATCACTTTCCTATTTTTACGTTTTGGAGGCTAAACGAAGCAACTCCTTGAATTCATTCCATTAAGTCATGTGTAAACCGAACATATTCTTAAATCTGGCAGCAGAAGCTTTCAAGAGGAAATACGTCTTCTTTTAAATGTAATTGCTTCTTCTATCTGCTATCTGGTGATCTTTCTTGATTCATTAAAGAAACCTATTAACAGCTGATGCAATCTAATCATTGGGTTCTTGAACCTCTAAAGTAACTATACAGAATGTGGCTGGATTGGTTACGTGTATACTTCTGTACAGTTAGTGTTGACAGAAGGATCGGAAGGATTCTGTTTCCAGGATTAGAAGTCATTTAATACCTTTCTCATCTTCAGGTGATAAATTGGGAAAGCACACTGCACATTCCCTCACAGATCAAGCTAAGCCCTGAGGCAACTGATCTCATCACAAAGCTCTGCTGTGCTGCTGAGGACAGGCTTGGAAGAAACGGAGCAGATGATATTAAAGCCCATTCTTTCTTCCACTCTATGGACTTCTCTACCGATATCCGTAGGCAGCCAGCTCCCTATGTTCCAAAGATCAGCCATCCAATGGACACTTCAAATTTTGATCCAGTTGAAGAAGAAAGTCCTTGGAATGATGCTAGTGGTGACAGCACCAGGACATGGGATCCGTTAGCCTCTTCCAACAGCAAGCACACAGAACATGCCTTCTACGAGTTTACTTTCCGAAGGTTCTTTGATGACAATGGGTATCCGTTCAGGTATCCCAAACCTTCTGGAATGGAAGTTGGCCAGTCTGAGAAGTCCGATGTAGAAGACAAAGATGTGGTGGATCAGACTGGAGCTTGTCAGCCTGTATATGTGTAAATTATTGTATAGAGTACTCCAGATAAGACTAATGTCAAATCCAGTAGGGCCTTTAACTGATCCTTTAGGAGCTGATCCTGCAGTGCTTGGTCAGGTGTAACTTTGGCTGAGGCTGAAGTCATCCTGTGGAGTCAGAAACTTGCAGGGCCAGGTCCTAAAAATGGCACTCTTGAAAGTTCAGGTCAGTTTTACTGTAAATAACTTTGTTGATAATTACACTTGAAATCCTGGTCTTCACCAAAATCTACAAGGCCAGAAGTCTATCGTTTCTAGGCCTATTTTTGTTTGAGGTCAGCTTCCCCCTACTCAGATAAACATTTACAGACTTCGGCAACTGTCAGCGTTATTTTTTAAATGAATAAAGAGCACTTATATTTTGTTTATAGCAGGGGTTTCTTTTCCTACTAAATTATAGGGATTAACTTTGACAAATCATGCTGCTGTTCTTCTTTTCTACATTTTTATTTTATCCATAGCACTTATTTCACATTTAGGAAAATGCATAAAGCTGAAGAACATGTGATGAAAGGTCTCTGTGCAATAATGTAAGAAAGAAAAAAAAAGAAAAAAGGAAGAAAAAAAACCCTCCACTCTCTAATTTTCTAAATTTACTGATGCCATTGTATTCGCACCATGATTTTTGTTTGTTATATGTATTTTCCACATTTCAAAATTGTGATATAACCTTAAAGCTGCTTTATTTCCTTCTGCTAATTGGAGTGTAATAGAAAGTGTGAGCAAGTGACTATATGGGTGTGATTTCTTTGTCTAGTGTGTGAAGAATGTTGCATGAGCAGTGTTTTTTCTATTTGAAATGGCCTTTTCTTGCCATTCGCAGGCAGGTCCTGTGGATCCGTTTTTACTGAGGGTCTAAAATTAGACCATTTTAAACCATGTGTTCATAATGTATCGTGTGGATGGTTTCCTCTTATGATTGTATCCAATATTAATTTTGTAAAACAGATTTGCAAAGACTATAACTGAATAGTGATTTTGTGGTCTGATGTAGTAGATCATTTTAGTAGCCATTGATCATTGGCACACACATTTCCCCACGAAGGATCAATAGCCAAGACCATTACTACAAAGCTGATTTGTGACAACAGTCTAGACCTGGCTCATTCACGTAGCATGCAGCACAGTGGTCGTCGTTTAACGCTATCAGTAACGCAGAGCACCACTACTAACACGTAGCTCAATGTCTTCAAACCAGAATGTCTCAAGCTGTGCTCCTGCAACACACCGAGATCCTAAATGAGATGAGGCTGATGTGGTGAGTACGTGCAGCCCCACTGATTTCTGTGGAATCTGGAGGGACATGGCCTTTCCAGGCATCGGATCTCTACACATGACCGTCTGTGTATCCATTTAGGATCCGAACGTTACAGGCACTGTAACATTGGCGTTGTTATAGGTCATTCTGTCCTGTTGTCTTCAGATGAAAATGTTGCTGTGGTGGAGCACAACAGTCCTTCATTTCTGTCAGATTATAAGCATACTTTGAAATATCAATTCTTAACTATGTTAAAATAAGCATTTTTCTTATATGTATAAGTGAGACTTATTCAAGGTGATATCAGAATACTAAAGTAATTAAGCCATACATATTTGCATATATATTATATATAACTAAGTAAACACACACAAAAATCCTTAATTCAGATTAGTGTAACAGTCCTATTTAAAGTGATTGACGTAATAACATTTGAGGAAAACACTCCTTTAATGTGTTTTTGCTTTATTTTATTTTTAAATCTGGAACTTCATTATTTTTTCCGTATATTATTCCACATATTATTCCTTAATGTGTTAGCATATCCTATCCAGTGTTTAGATATCTAAGCAACAACATATAAATTCATCAGCCTAAACTAAACAAAAATGATTGTGTATTTGTTTACATTTGTATGAAAGGAATGTTTTGAGGTATGCAGTGCTTGTGTTGTGACAGTTCATGTAAGATTCAGTATTACTGCTTTTTTATATAGTAATGCCATTTTTTGTTATTTACATCTATCTGACATTCTTTCATGTGGTAGGTTCTTTCTCAGGAACTCAATTTAACTGTTATTTATTGATATATCATTGCCTTTGAAAGCTTCTACTGGCACAATTTATTAAAAATCTGAATCAAAATCTAAACTGCGGTATGTGTTCTTTGAAAGGGTAATTCCCACTTACTTTAAGGCAGAATTTTTAAGGAGTTTGCTTTGCAATGTTAGCGATGGGCTTGAGCTACAAACACACGATTAAAATGTCATCTCTTTGTAGCATTTGGCGTAGAATTTCTGGGTACATTAAGACGATTTTTAGCATAGCAGAGTCAGTAGATGACATAAAATTCAACATCGTCACTTTCACAGCAGTGGCAATGCTGCCAGAACAGCCACACAGAGGTGTGCCTGCCCCTCTGGCTGTTGCCTCTGTGATGTTTCAAAAAGGTAAGTATTTCACCTTCAAAGACAGTGTCTTTGCAATTGAGTGAAATGAGAAACTAGCCCAAAAAGAAGCCAGTGATTCCATGCTGAACATAGTACTCACTTAAAATCTATGCTGCGGGGAACGAAAGCCAACTTCCATTTCACCTAAAGAACTGAACTGGAAAACAAATCTTACCAGGTACTGTCTCTAGAAGGTTCCCATCCTTCTCGTACATCTCAGGGGTGAACAGAAAGTTGGGAGTAAATTTTATGAAACTTGGACAGGTAACTAATTCAACATACATTGGGACTGGCTCTAGGCATTCTCAATTCTGTTGAGTTCCTCCCCCCCCCCCAAAAAAAAAAAAAAAAAAAGAAATTAAGCATTTTAAATACTTTAAAATATTTTAAGAAGTCATTCAATGTTTGATCGTTTAAAAAAAAAAAAGCCTTTAGGTGTATGTATTCCTGCTTGAAAGTAAGGAGTTCATTAATCTGGAAGTAGCGCACCATTTGAGATGTAATGCTACCTTGACTAAGTCAGGGTGAACCTGCCGCCGATCTCAGTGGGACAGGAATTTAATTCCTGGCTTTCAGCAGTGACACATGCACAGCAACAACGCGTACTTTGTGTGCAAAAGTTTAAATAATTGCCTCTGAAAATTTAAGTAATTGCTGTTTCCAGAATGGAAACTTCGTATTGTAACCGCGCCAGTGGCACAGAAGCAGAAAGGGCCTCTGCAGCCCATCACATCTCCGTTCTGCAGGGCGGCCAGATCTGCGAAGGAACAGCAACAGCCCTCAATAAGCAATATTATTCCTGGTTCACCGTGAAGGAATTACCAGTGGAGGTTACAAGCTAAAGAGTTAGAACCTAGCTTGAATAACATGAAAGCTAAATGAAGGAGAAAAGCATTTGACTTTTAAATGGGAATGGAAGAATGAAATGAGCTATGCAGGAAGCAGGGCTATTGCCTAGAACTGGATGGAAAATTGGGCTCATAAACTTAAGAGAATTCCGTTCTCTTCCCTGTAGCTTATGAGGTATGAAATAACTGCTTTAAAAGCTTTCCTGGAGAAACTGCAATGAGAATAGGAATTTAGAACATATAATTTGGTCCTATCCCAAAATACAGAAACGTTGGCAGAAAATAGCAACTGTTACTAAAAATATTATTGGAATTAAAAATATTAAATCTTTCCCACAGGAAATAATCTCAGGAATAGATAGTGTAGGAATAGCAACCGTTAAAGCACACAAAGAAAAATGTGTAAAAATGTTTTTCCTGGCAAAGAAATCCAGTGCAGCAAGAACATGCAAGTTGTGCCTTCCTCTGGCTTCTGGTCTGAGCAGGGGATGAGCCACGAGCAGCATTAGGTAAAACCAATCCTGGGCTCATTCTTATCAAAATAAACACAGGATCTGATCCATAAAGCCGTGGTCACCTTCTGCAAAGGCAACAGTAGCTCCCAGCCCTGCAGGAGAAAATGTAGCCTGGTGCCATGGCCAATTTAAGTTCAAATGGACTGACAATTTATGTTCAAATCGTCAGCTCCTACAGCTGCCGGGACGGCGCCGTTCCTTCAGCAAGAGGAAAAATACCTGAGCCTGCATCTGCTCCTTTAGGTATGTGAGGAAACTGCTCCTGGCATCCCTGTTAGCCAGGAAAGCCCCAGGCACTTGGTCTCAGCAGCCCTTCTTTGAATGGGGATTGAACGCGTGAGGGGTATGAACAGGCAAGAGGCAATAGCTGATGGCACCACATCACCAGTGGGAGCCGGGAAAAAGTCTTCAAAGCTGGTCTGGCCTCGCTGTGCTCTGCAGTGGTTACCCCATGGGTGTTGGTGTGTGTTACGGGGAACATTTATATGTGATGTCTTGTATTTTTGGGAAGCATACAGCTGAAGACACCCTATTCTGAGAGTGCTGCTGGGCAGGAAGGAGCCTGCACACGCGCATGGAGCGAGGCAGATCCGCAGCGCTGGGGTCACACTATGGGGAGGAACCATCCACCTCTACCACCACCTCCACCCCTGGGCTGCTCTGAAGGAATTCAGAGCAACGGCTTACTGCCATGCTCTGCCAGCTGCCACAAAGCAGCTCGCTGTGTGCCATGAAGTACTTCCCAGAGATAATCATTTTTTCCCCTAAACTGACCGTCCCTCTGAAGGCCACATCAGCTGTACTGTAATTATCCTTGTCTTAAGTAGGAGCTTTTCTCTTTTTCCTGCTTTTGTGGTATGGACAGCTTTTTTTCTTTGCTGCTGGCTAGGTGAGTGCCTACACCTGCAGGTATGTGCACTTGTTAAATCACAGCACATACCAAGTCTTTTGTCACCTTGGCTGCGCACCTGCTTGCTTCCAAAGAGAGCACTGATGGCTCTGTCTGCATCCAAACAGCTGCAGTCATGGCACGAGACCCCCACCTGGATGTCGTGTCTGGTTCTGGGCTCCCTGGTAGAAGAAAGATGGGGACCTGTTAGAGCAGGTCAACCATAATACAGCCATAAAGAAGGAAAGAAAGGAACACAGTTTTACTTGTTATGTACATAACTTTGCAACAGGATCATCACAAGGACAAAGGTTCATTAGCAAATATTTAAAACAGTCATCGAATGAATATACACATACCTTGCATGTGTTCATCAGCTATATATATAGTTTGGGTTTTGTTCAACCTTGCAGGACTAGTAAGATTTTTTGTTTGTTTGTTTGTTTTCAGATGTTTAAGTCAAATTTTTTGTAATTTAGATTTGCAGTAAAGTACTTCAAAATCATCTGAGCAGAGTGTGGCTTTACGCGATGCTGGGACGAATCTCCATTTTAAAAAGGAGGAACTCGCTTGGGTGGAAGGCGGCAAGCCAGCAGATACCCAAACCAAACAGGGAGTGACAGAAACAGCCACGGATACTGAGGCTTTTCAGCTGCATTTGCTTTGGATGGGAGCAGGGGTGAATAAAAAGGACCACAGAAGTGCCGGTCGGAAGGCACCTCTGGAGAGCCTCAGTCTGACTTCCCGCTCCTGTGGGCCGGTGGCCAGGCTGGCTTGGGCTGGCCACGGCTCTGGGCTGGCCACGGGTCCAGGCTGGCACGTCCTGTGGCAGTGTGCACTGCACAGTTGTGTTTGTTGGCCAAGAATTGTGCCATAATGGTAGAAATGCTCAAAGAGAAGGGGTCCACCCAAAAGACTTTGAAAAGAGGTATGGCTAAAGGGCTGCAGGACGGGTCATGAAGTTGTTGAGATTTTGGCGCGCATGTGGGAACACTGGTGGTGATGGTGCCGGTCTCCTGCAGGCCTCGAGGGACACCCGTGGCATTTTAACAGCAGGAGCGGTGCTGTGGCTGCACTCAGCTTCCCAATGTGTTCCTTGTCCTGGCTGCGGAGTAGTCCTGGAGCACTGACACGAGCTAGTGCTCTGCCCCAAAGTGCTTAGAGCTAGAGGGATTATTTAAATGAAAGGGAGTCTGTCCCAGAAGACAGTCGTCTTTCCGTTCCCAGGAAGCCAGTGGGGACGGGCCCTTTCCCTCAGGGAACTCTATTTGTGTCGCTGAAGACCAAGTCACTGGGGCAGAAAGAGGCAAACCCAGATCAGAGATTTTTTTTATTTATTTTTTATTTTTTATTTTTTTTTCCCCAAAGAAAATGCTTTTCAAATGCCAAATGTTGGTTTGACAGAATGGAAACACTTCAGGGGGAACTTGCTGGTGTGTTTATAATTATACAAAAAAAAAAAAAAAGGATAAAAATATTTTGTTTCCAAATAAAAAAAGGGGGGGGGGGGGTGGGTAATAAAAAGGCCAAGGGCTTGTATTGTACATAACACATTATATTCAAAATCAAAAAAATAAAAATGAACTGCTGTGAATAGGTCATTTCGATGTTTCCAGAACAGATTTTGGAAATATAATTTCTTGGAAATTTCCAACTGTGTGTTCCAATTTAAGACTGAAGGATTATTTTTTTTTAATGTTCAATTTCCCACATAAGAGCACCTGCCAATTTAAACAGGACCTACCAATTTAAACTAGCTCTAAAAATAACAAGAGAGGTTGAACAAATTGAGTAATATCTGGAATAAAAATGAGCTTAATTGGGAGCCTCATCTCACATGCGACGCTGATGCCATCGGTCTTCTTGCCCTGCTTTTAAATCCGATCCGTATCCCACCGGGGCTGTAAATGGCACTCACAGCAGGTTGGTGACGTGCTGTGTCGGTGTCCTCACCATCCCGTGGTGGAGGGCGCCGTGTGCTGGGGGGACAGCCCCCGTGCCCCCAGCCCAGCGGTCGGTACCCGTGGCCATGGTCAGTTCTGCTGGTGCTGGACCTCCTGCAGCGTCTCTTTGTAGCCTGCCAACACCAGATGGGGTGGTGGCCGAGGAACTGACACAACTGCACATAAGGTTTGCTTCAGTTTACTGAAACACCGTGGTTTGCTGGTTTAAAAGTATTTTTTTACTTCGTTGTGTTTCAGCTCAGGGTAATGGTGGTCACTGGAATTAGCGTCCCGAGTGGCTTCGTGTTTGAATTAACGCAGGAACATTTTGTTCGTGTTGTTTCCAAGATGAACCGTAGCCCAGTTCTGGTTTGCTGCCTCATGCAATTCAAGGTAAAAGCCAACACAGATGAGAAGTAGTGATGTGAAAGCATTTCAGGGCCAGTCAGTTTAAGGCATGCTGACCTAAGGCCACAAGCAGACTGGAAGGAGTGAGCATGATGCATGGGAATACAGCAGGAAATAATGGCTATACCTGTCCTGACAGAAGGGGACCAGGGACCGACCCCAGCTCCTGAGGTGAGGTGGTACCAGTAGGCCTGTGTTCATGCTGATTTGCACGTGTATTTCATCCCCTGAGGATGTTTCTTCTTGCAGCACACTAACTGGGACAGCCTAACACAGGGCCAGCAAGTAGCCGAGCAGTGCAGGTGATCATGGCCCAGGAGGTTTGCTGTTACAGGAGAAGGAAGCAGCAGCAGGGACATGCAGCCACCCATTGGTGACAGACAGGCCTTTGTCTCTGCTACCACTGCTGGGCACGGCACGTGATGCCTGCATCAAGCAGCATTCTGGGCATCTCCATCTTTCCTGTCCCCACAGACTGCTGCTGGGTTACAGAGGCCTCCTGGGCTGCCTTGACTGAAAATGAAGATCATAGTCATGGCCATCAAGAGCAATCCCTTCTGCACATAGCTCCCTAGCCAAAGCCAGCTCCATGATCCTAACTGTCTTGCCCTTGGCCCTGGTAATTAATGCAGTCACGACCTTGAAGCCTAATTACTCAAAATCACAGTAAAATGAAGGCCCATGAGCAGGGCTGGGGGGTGTCCTAGCACCATACTGCTCAGTGACTGTGGTGGCTGTGCGTCTATGGCCTGTACCCAATGGTCAGGTTCTACTAAATTAAGTCTATTTCAAAATCTACACAAGGTGAGAAACCTAGATGGAAGCTGCAAAACTGTAATTGCTTGCTGTGGAGATTGCTTAGAGGGATTTTTAACAGCTGGTTCAGTAATCAGCTGATTTTAATGAGTGGTTTTGCCAAAGCAGACTGAATTGCTTTCAGCACATTCCTGCTTTGGTTCCTGCTCCACCTCAGCTGTAAGACACCTTGAGGTGACCTGAGGTTGCCCAAAGCTGCCTGGTCTGAACTTAGCACAGACCCTGCCTTGAGCAGGAGCTTGGTCCAGAGACCGCTGGGGCCTCTTCCAGCCCAGGGGAGCCTGTGTCTCTGGGCCAAGGATGGCCAGGACCTGCTGCAACCCTCCCCGGGCAGAGGGTACAAGTCACATCAGCATGAAAACGATGGAAAATATTGTATCTGGAAGGAAAATCCCTCTTGTTTGGAAACAGAACTGATGGGGAAAGTGAAGGAGGATTGTGCCCATCAGGAGGAAGAACACAGCGATGGTCAGTGGGCTCAGGGCTGACTTTGTGGTTCCCTGCTGAGGAAGAGGCGTGGTGCGGTATGGACAGCCCCAGTGACAGCAGCTGAAGTCCACAGGACGTGGAGGGAACATCCCGAAGCACATTGCAGATCTATGGCTTTATTTCCTCTTGCCCAACACATTTACATTCATTTTGCAGATAAATGACTGACTTAAATTAAAAGATTATCAGCCTTACTATTGCACAAAGCTTCCTCATCCCCTTATTATGAATTTAAATGTTACTTTGCATTTTCTGAGTGTCAACATAATCAGGCTTGAGTTCCTTTTGAGAAATACCAATAAAATAACAGCTTATATTGTCAGGCTCTGGCAGTGTTCCCAGTTATTGAGCTACTTGAAACAACGTTTGTCATTGCTGAAAACCATTTTTCATTTTAACACATAATAGGCCATAGGAGTTCGACTGCTGCCCTCTTTAGGGTAGGATAATTACTGCTCACGTCTGTCAAGATAATACCACCAACAGCTTCCGAATTATCTCAGCTGGGGAGCACGATGATGGGATGGTTTTACACGCAGCATAATTTCCTATAATAACCCAAACCCCAAATGTTTTTTTTTTCTCTCTCTCTTTACAGTTCACAGTGGCTTGTCTATGGAGAACTTCAGTCACTGACAGTTTTCTGCCTCCCCGTTCTTCTGCAGTTCCTGTGGGCACTGAACAACTCCGCACCACAAGATGCTGTGGATCACAAACCCATACTGTCAGCACACGTTTTAATTGCTTACAGAACAGCAGGCAGAACGGCATAGGTTTATCCAGTTTCCCCAGCCCAATTTGCTTTCTCCTGCACTGGGAAGCCCAGAGTTGATATGTACTTTTATTAACATGAACACTTTATGCTTCTGTTAAGACTCTTTCCCCTGGTGTCTGGCTTTATTTTTAAATTGAGTAACTGCAGATAAGTGGTCACAGGGAGGATACCAGAACCTGGCAGAGCATTTAAAGGTAAATGTCCCAAGACAAGCAGTGGAAACACATAGGCAGAGGATGCTCAAAGCCCAGGGAAAAGACATTAAAGAATACCTATGCCTTTGCAAATCAGCTTCTAGTTTATTTTAAAATCCTGGGATATGAATCAAAGGTGAAGCATTTCCCTTTGAGTCCATGCATGGGGCAGCTAGGGCTGGTCAGCCCCAGTGAGAAGAAAGAAGAGGTGGCCAGTGTGGGGCCAGTGGAGATTTGGGGGGAAAATGCCCATCACTGGTGGCATGCTCTGATTCCTCTTTCACGCTTGCTGTCAGTGGACACAAAGTGACATGAGGAGAGACGCAGGGTCAGAAAGCACCTTGTTCTGTGATCCCTCCAGTCTGCCATTAACTTTGGCTTCATTTTTTTCTTCATGCCCAGAAGAAATGTGAAGGCTGGTCACTCGGACTACTTTCCTTCTCCACCACAACTCTCCCTAACACATGCTTGAGCAGTGGGTTGACAGATGGGTGTCATGTCGTATCTTTGAGCAGGAACTTCCTAAAAAGTGCTCACATGCATCTGAGTTATCGGTTGCCTCTTGCTATCATTTAGCCAGCTCTGGCAACTCTCAGGTTGCTGCACAGCCATCACAAAAGCCCCTACAAGTCCAAATCCCACAGGATCCTTGAATTCCTGGGACGAAGACATGCAAACACCAAACCCTGTTCCGCTCCTTACAAACTGCCAAGGGTCCTTCTTCAAGCTGATGCCAGGTTGACACAAAATGAAATTCCCAACCTAGACAAGGGAGTGAGTAGCTGACCAGCAGAGCCCACTTAGACATGTTCTCGATAGCTCTGAGACAAAGGGTGGATAACTGCAGTTTGCTCATTAGGGTACTGGAGTAGGATGTAGGGTGAGGTTTCTGCATCAGAGCAATAATTCTTGGTTTCGTTCCTCTATATCTGAATGCAAATGCTATTGTATAGTTTGTACTAATTTATATGTTTTTTTTTTGTTGTTGTTGTTGTTTTGTTTTGTTTTAAGTGGTTTCCCTTTCTGTGGGGGGAGGCTGAGAGAGCTGGGCTTGTTTAGCCGGGAAAAGAGAAGACTGAGGGGAGACCTCATCAATGTGTATAAATATCTGAGGGGAGGGTGTCAAGAGGATGGAGCCAGTCTCTTTTCAGGTGTGCCCAGCAACAGGACAAGAGGCAACAGGCACAAACTGAAGCACGGGAGGTTCTGGCTGAACATGAGGGAGCACTTCTGTACTGTGAGGTGACAGAGCACTGGGACAGGTTGCCTATAGAGGCTGTGGAGTCTCCTTCTCTGGAGGGATTCAAAACCCACCTGGATGCCATCCTGTGCACTGTGCTCTAGATGATCCTGCTTGGCAGCGGGGTTGGACTAGGTGATCATCAGACCTCGGCCAGTCTGTGCTTCTGTAAGAGAAACTTCTGGCTCCATAAGAGTCCCACCTTGCAGATGAGCCCTCCAGCCATGATTGTCCTGACCACCCTCGAGTAAAGCAGTTTCCTATTTGCTCACAGGCAAGAAAGACTGGTTTTGGATGTCTACTGTCCATGAACAGATGCCAATCTGTGGCCAGAGGAACCAAATTAGTGACATAAGTATTTTTCTCTCCATTTAATTTGGCTATCTATCTCAGGTGACTACCCAGATCAAAATATATACATATACACATACACATATTATTTATATTTATAAATATATATGTTTATGTACAATGTATAGATATGTAAATATGAAATATATGTGTGTATATATGTATATTCTAATAAATTGCCCACCTCACCCTAAGAATTAATTGTGGGACCTAGCTATGTAATTTAAGGCTCTAGAATACAAATGACACCACAAGTTCAGGCACTGAAGTCCCCTTTGTTAATCTGCCCTTGGCTATCTTTCTGGTTGAGGTCTGGATGTCTTCAGCAGCCACGGGTACTAATGAGAGCTGAGAGCACCCTGTGATCTCACTAGATTAAGTGCTAGCTGTTGATCTAACTGTTCTCACTCCGGCAGCCAAAGAGACAAAAAAATGTTCTGGAAACTTAATTTCATCTCCTGGGGTCAGTGTCCTGTGTGTGGCCTCTTCTCTCCACTAGACCCTGTGCTCCTGGACTGCCTCCTCACAGAACATCTCAGCCTTCACCTTTCTGAAATCTGTTGATAAGGGGCTCAGATTTCATCCTAAAACTGATTATTTTAGACATCATCTAGTCTTCACATAACCACAACAAAATAAGCTGTGCAAAGTATTTAAAATTGTGGATGCTGATAAACTCTTGAGCTGGGCGGAAAGTGCTTGGCACGTAGAATTAAACTACTGTGGAGCCAAAGGATGATTGCTTCAAAGAGGCTTGATAATTTTGGAAAGGCATTTCTCACAGGAACACTTAATGACAGTAATTCCTGGACTCATCAAAACATGGAAGGGAACAATCAGCGTCTTGGTGCTCAGCGATGCAGCCTTCACGCGTGTGAGCCGTGGTCGGTAGGGGCCATCTTGTGGTAAAACTTCTGCACGCTCATTTTAAACCAGCCTGTAAGTAGATGCTGTGGGATTTAAAAGAACAACCCAACCTTTTTGAATTACTGGCAGTGTTTTAGGTGCCTTAAAATGCAGAAAAGAGTGTAATAAGCGTTTACATAAATGCAAGACTGGGCAAGGGCCTGACAGCACGGCCGAGTAAGTCAGGTCCTGGTAACAAGCCTGGTGGGACTGAAAAGAAAAATTAATTTTATATTTTTCAGGTATATTTTACAAACTTTTCAGATTTTAATCTTAATTGCTTGATAATATTGATAGTGATCAATAATGCTTTTATAAAATAAAGATCACAGTTACAATGACTCCACATAAATGTTAAAAGAAAACTGTAATGGATTTGCAAAATTCAATTTGTTTTGACCCCACAAGACTACCACAGCCATGCCAGAGCACAGGGTCCCAGACTGTTGAACTGACATTCGAGGAAGTGAAACTGGTGGTGTCAGCCCTGAATGACCTTTGAAACTCTGATGGAGATCTTTCACTGCTGGGTATTTCAGCAAAAGAGGAAGGACACGTACAGCTCACCTTCCTCTGAACGAGAACCAAGACACCTGTCTCCTCAACAGAGGCTTAAAACAAAGATAAACTGTTCCGTAAGCAGAAGTAAACTATTTGTAATTCTGGAATTTTCCAAATGTTTAAAAGTTAAAAAAAAAGGAAAAAAGAAAGAAGAAAGAAAGAAAGTTCTTTTTAGTTTTAATTTCTTGAATTGTGCTAGTAGAGCCTTGAAGTTGAACTACATTCTACACTGTGTATTTTTCTAATACATTGTTCTTACTGTTGCACAGGCTGGATCATTCCTTACAGCTTAATTTATGTTGATGTCTAACAAGTGGCACATATATCTGTTCTTTTAATACTCAGTTTTCAGGCAACCATCCATCTGTGGAGCTGACTATAAGGTAATCCTCTTTTTCAAATAACTAGCAACTGCAAAATGTTCAAAAAACAGTTCAATTCCATTCAATTCAAAAAAAAAAAAAAAAAAAAAAAAAAAAAAAAAAAAAGACCTGGAAAGGGCATCTTCCTGCCACAGAAACTGGATGAATCACTGGCTTTCTCTAGGGACTGCTACTGCTACATGAATCAGCCCGATGCTGCTCTTTCCCAGTTTGGAGCACAGTTCTGAGGTGACTGTGCCCACGGTACTCCTTTTCCATCCATGGTCATAAAGTCCCAGAATCATGGAATGGTTTGGGTTGGAAAGGACCTTAAAGCCCACCCAGTTCCAACCCCCTGACATGGGCAGGGACACCCCCCACCAGATCAGGTTGCCCAAAGCCCCATCCAGCCTGGCCTTGAACACCTCCAGGGATGGGGCATCCACAGCTTCTCTGGGCAACCTATGCCAGGGCCTCACCACCCTCATAGCGAAGAATTTCCTCCTTATAACTAAGCTAAATTTCCTCTCTTTTAGTTTAAAAACATTTCCCCTTGTTCTATCAAAATGGTTGATAACCAGGCTTGATCAGTCCAGGATGCCACTGATCAGCAGGGAAGCTTGCATGACTCTACCTGTGAGGGAGGGTTTTGCTAAAACTGCCTCGTGAGTGTTAAGAAAGTGCACTTGAGCACCCTGGGATGTCACCTCTCTCTGAATCGTGTCATGGCAGTGTTTCATGAGAAGTAGCCTCCAGCAATGGCAGCTGTTGAATTAATTCTTTGTACTCCACCCTGCCTCCTCCTTCTTGCTCTTTCCATTTGCACGGTGTCATGCGGTTCACTTGCCTTCTCTCCAAATGTCCTCTCAACAGCAGCAGCCAGTCCCATTTCACTGACACCATCTTCACCTAAATAGTTGGGGTGGAGAAACTAGATGCGCTCCCTCTAAATAAAGGTGGATTTATTCGCAGGGTTGGGTGAAAAAAAAAATGCAATTGGCGGTTCTCAGACAAAAGTTAATGTAATTGCATTGTTGTTCCAATACTTCAATGACACTGAGTAAAGCTGACCAATATGTAGAGCTATGTTGGAGTTGGTACCTCAGCCTCCAGCACATTTCCTGCCGATTTGGTAATAACTACTTCCTGGCTAACAAACACAGCCTCAGAGTTTATTTGCCTTAATCACCTTGGCCTTCCGCTTAAGGGTTTATCCAGCCCAAAACAATGCTGTTGCATTTCTTTTTGTGTAGGCAGTTCTGTGTGTCAGAACGACAGCTAGCAAGGGGACAGGAGGGAGGACATCGCACCACTGGGGCCCAGAGAAAGGAGCTGCTGCTGGTGGCCCTGCTTCAGCTCTTGAAAGGTTCCTGTGCTGGATCCTACAGACCCGCTGTTTCCCATTTTTCAGCATATTAGCAATGATATGCTTTACCTTAGATTACTCTGAATGAGTTATTCCTAAACACAGCTGCTGATAATAAGTTATACCGACGGCAGCAAATAGACGCTGTTCATATGAACACCTTGCAAGAACAGAGTTGCCAAACAGCAGCACTACAGCAAACCAGGCTCGGTCATAATATGATTCCTACCACAGGTGTCCAAACATCCAAGTAGAAAACCTCCTTCAGCATTTTGTCCAGCACGTAAGTCCCTTAAATTCCCAACAGAAGCAAATCGAATCTGACTCAGCATGACACCTTGTTATACGTGCCATTTCCCCCTCCTTTACACATACCATGGGTTAGGATTTTGCCTTGATGATAGCATTTTCTCACTCTAACACAAGGTAAAGGACAAATTTCAGCCAGCATTTCTGTGCAGAAAATGGCACTGCCAAGCTTCAGAGATGTCTGGCTCCTCTGCCACCCTGAAACTTGTCCCCCTGTGCCCTCTCGAGCAATTAGTGCCTGAGGGAGACCCTCCTCTGAGAGCAGCAGCAGCAGCGCTATCGCTGAGGCTAGCCAAACTGTTTATTTCAATAGCTCCAGTCATTTAGGCAGACTGTTTACCCTGATGCTCACTTTCAAATGACACTTTGTGTAGAATTACTGAAAAATGTGCTGGCAGATGCTACAGCTAAGAATAACATGAAGCAGTCAGGTGATTTGCATATGAAAAATTTCTGCTTGTGAAGATGACTAATCCCACAGATTGTTTTTGTTTTCTTAAATTAAAATCCCAATTCGAATATTTTCCTGATGGTAAATTATTGATAGATTATCAATATCAACTTCGTTTTAAAATTACAAGTTTTAAAATAAGCTGTTAGAGCACTTACAAGTGATGTATAGAAACTGGTTATAAATTAGGATCACTGCCTTCTTTTCTCCAAAGCAGGAGCCTTACAGTTTTAGATTGCATAGGACAAATAATTTCACTGTCTAAATTTTATGTTGATTTTTTGCTCACAAAGGTTTTTAAATTAAGAATTAAGATAACTTTAAATTTGCTATTTTTTCATATACTGTGTCATCAAGCATGCTTCTAAGTGTAATGTCCCCAGAATCCCCAGACCAAACCCCATCTGACCCCAGATGAGTAACTGGGACACTCATGAGTACAGTCTAGACCATCATGAGTCCTCAATCCCCGTGTTAAGAGTTTTTCCTTTGGAACAGATCACATGCCGATTTCAGGTTATCAGCTCTCATCTCTGACCCTACCTTGTGCAGGGACTTCCTTGGGGATGACACCTGAAATAGGTCTCGAGGTTTAGCACACAAGACGAGCAGGTCACCAAGAAGAAAGTCTGGTTCTCAGATTCAATATTATGGATGTTGTCTTTATTTACAAAATGCTTGCAAGCAAACCACATTTTTAGCATGCTGGGTTCAGGAAGGTGTAATCCCAGCAAACTGACTTAATTATTTACTACAGATACTCCTTTGAGTAGTTTACTACAGATACTCCTTTGAGTAGGAGCTCATCTAAGAGACACGTTGCCTTATATCAAAATGTAATATTCCAGCGTATGACAGCCTAAGCAAATTGTTAAGTATTTGTTTTTCCGGTCAGTGCAAATGTAATCACAAAATAAAACACTTCTGTGATTAAATATATGTGGGCCTTTATCCAAAGAAACAAATAAACATAACTTATTTCATCTGAATTTATCTGAATAACCATGTGAATGTATCTTCTCTGACAACATCATACACGGACAACTAATAACAAATCATTGCTGAAATACTTTTAACATTCATTCCTTTAATACTCTAATTGGGAAAGAAAATAGGGAAGTCTATAAAACATGCATCTTTTCACTTAACAATTCTCTTTGCTTCTTTTTTTATTTGATTGAGCTTGCTAACATTTACCTAGCATACTTTCTGCACAAGACAATTGTGCTCCAGCAATCTCATAGTATTTCTTAAAAATCGTGATAAAAGAATGGAAAAGGGAGAAGGAATTTATATTTATTCAGACTTTCAAGAGACTGTTTTAAGAAATTAAGTGGTTCTGAAATGAGAATTCAAATAATCAAATGGAAAGGAACTAGTTAAAAATACAAAAACCTAAGAGAGATTTATGGTGTAACTGATAAAATTAAGAACAGGTGCCTCAAGGTTGTGTATTAATTGCATTATTGTTTAAGATAGTACCATCTGGAAAGGGAAATATTAGATAACAAATCTGTAGACTTTGCAATTAAATTAATTATCTTAAAAAACAGGAGCAGGCCACGGTACTCAAGGGAGATTTAATAAGAATATATGAATGGACAACCTGATATAAAATGAAAATTCAATAGTGACAATGCAATCAAACAAGCACTGAAGACAAAAATATATATATATAAATTATCTATGCACCTTCAAAGGGTCTAAATTAATTTGATCATCTCAAGAAGGGCACCTGAGCATGAACACAGACAGCTTATTGAAGCTCTGGTAAACATGCAGCATAGCCATGTAAGCATGTAAAAGGTTACAATGGTCAGAGAACATAGAACAAAATTAAACAAATCTGCAGAGCATCTTCACATGGCACCTTTCACCCAGCACCACATCTGCTCTCATTTTTTTAAATTTATTTTTGCTGGAGGTAAAAGAAGCAAAGTGAGGGGGGCATTTTGAAGGAGTGCCGTGGGGCCCCCACGCTGCACTGATGACTGGAGATGTCTTGGCAGACCCCGTACCACACAGCACAGCTGTGAGCAAGGTGGTGAGGACACAGATTTAAGGAAGAAAGAAAGAAAAAAAAAAGATTAACTCTGTATAAGAAAGAAATTAACTGTGTATAAGAAGTGTTCACAAGTGCTGTTGTATATTTCTACACCCAAAAGCTAACACTAAAAAGTCTTCTGCCTTTGGAAAGGGTAGTTTATTCCATGTCTAATTGATAAAGATGGGGATGGCATGCACTGAAGTCACATCAGTCCCCATCTGCAGCTGTTTATTTACGTCCCATTTCCTCCTGAGCATTTCATTCTCAGCAGCTCTAGATATAAGGCATAGTATTACATCTATGTAAGGTCTAATCCAAAATGGTAATGGCTATGTACCTATGCATTTATTCTGAAGAACCAAAAAACTACAGACTCAAAGCATTAATTTATTCCAGACTAAATTTTCTGAAGGTCAAAAATGATTGCTCTTTTGTCACACAGAAAATGATTACTTAAACTAGAGATGCTTAAGACTGTTAGAATGGACAGTGTCAGAGAAAAATGATCGTATTGGAAAGAAAAGGGAGCAGAGGTTCATCAGTCTTGACCAAATGCTTCTAGAGCCATAAAGATCAACCCACTAATACCTTTCCTCCCATTTTCTTGTCAGTGGCAGCTTTCAGCAGCCATAAAGTAGGTCGTGTCTCAGCAGCAGAGTAAGTGTACCCCAGCTAGGCTGACCAAAAGGGTGGGCAGCACCTGACACATACAGATGGGAGAAAAAGCAAGCAAGAAGTAGCAGCCAGCTGGGACTGCTTGGCAACTTGTGGGATAAAACACCTAACTGGTATATGGTGAGGTATCTATCGGAAGAACTGTCTTACAATACAATAATCTTACAATATAATAATCTTACAGCAACCACTTGGAAAAACAGAGAGACACTACAGACTTGTCCACTGGGCTCCCAGAATTGGAGCTCCAAGTCTGGTCAACCAAGGAAAATCCTAACAGAGGAAAAAACAGCTTGACAGATTTATCCCTTGGTTCCTCCATGCTGACAGACCAGAGGTAGAGTGGCAGTGGAAGGATTTGCAGACCACCTTCTTCGGCTAACATCACAGAGTTGGCTGTCAAGGTACCCACTGTGTCAGACCTCAGAGGAAGCAAGGTAGGGGCAAGGCTCTGAACTACCTGAGGGGCTGGCTGGAGGTCTCACAAAGCTCCCGCTAGGAAGGGCTGGGTAAATAAATGGGAGTTGGGTACTTAAATGGGAGCTTCAGAAAGGGTGGTTAATCTGAAATTTTTATAGAGCTGCTTGAGACGCCTGCAAGACGGAGATAAATGGAATTCCTGTCTGGAATTTATTAGAGGGAATAGGAACTTCTCTACAGCTGTTTACCTGAATTGCCCTGAGTAGGGCTGATTCTAACACTGAGGCACTCTGTGGTG
Organism: Oxyura jamaicensis; assembly: GCF_011077185.1. Classification (NCBI taxonomy): domain Eukaryota; kingdom Metazoa; phylum Chordata; class Aves; order Anseriformes; family Anatidae; genus Oxyura; species Oxyura jamaicensis. The sequence goes on from NC_048893.1 coordinate 186,160,256, forward strand.
AACTCCTTGAGGGTCTGCTGCTGAAAAGTAGAGATGGTATTTCTGCCACATAGACCTCATCACAAAGGGGCATGTCAAGGGGTGGAAAGACTAAAAATAGACCCACTTTTAATACTTTTACAAATGGCTTGAGAACAAAAAGTAGAGCATGATAATGAAATCTGCAAATAGTATTCAGGCACATTGAGTAAAAGATTACTGAAAGTACTGTAAAAGGAAAAACTAAATGACTTTGATGCATGGAATAATAGAAATGGAGTGAAGTTTCTTACTGTAAGACTTCTGGGATTAGCACCCTAAAATTCCTGCTGTAATGTACGTACGCTCATCAGGTGATTTTAAGAGTAATAAAGCACTAAAATGATGCAGACATGAAACCAGGGAAGGCAATTTTACAACCCTGGTCTGTGCATTTTTAACAGAGTTACAGGAAAAGCAACGTCCTTGTAAAGCTCAGCCTGGAGCATCACTTACCATTATGGTGGGCATCTTTTGAGACTGAGCAACTCACGTTAGAAGAGGAGAAGTGCTACTAGGATCAAAGAGACAGAACTTACTTCTGGGAAGGAACCTGTTCTAATTCTATATGAACTAGCAAAATGATGAATGAGGGCAACGTAACTTTCTAAATATAGTTGGAATAAACACCAAGAAGGAAGAAAATCTAATTAGGATAAGGAACAGTATCGACTCCTGTGTCAGCAAGCTGGCTGCAAATAGAGTGGAAGTAAATAAGCTGGAAGTCAGAAGAATTGCAACTCTCAGAAGTCACAGAACAGCTGTTCAATAATTGCTGTGAGGACAAGAAACTTGGGTTCTTGCTTTTTCTGCAGGACCAGTAAGAACCTGGCTGTGACTCGTAAGCTACTGAGAAAAAGGAAAAAACATCTCCTAAGGAAGTGGCCGTGGAAATAAACTGTTGGAGCAGGAAGCCCTTTACAGGTATCCTTAGAGCAGGGTCAGAACAGAATGATTGTGCAGAGGAGAGACTAAGTCATCAGTACTATAGCCTACAATAATCAAAAGGATGACTTAATCTTCAGTGAATGAAGATTAGCATGAAACAAGTCAGTGTCTAGAGACAGTAGCCTAAAATACTCTGGTGCTACATCGATCCTTTTTGGGTTGGCAAGCTTGCCTTCACAACAGTCGGGGACAAAAGAGGCAGTAAGCTGGCAATCTGAGTCAGCATTTTGTCTGCTTAAGCATAGATATCTGCTGCAGGAAGATTTTTAAGTGTTTGGTACACACAGATGAAACAGGCTAGCTTAAACTATCATCCTGGTATATAGTGTACCAGTAACGTGTTCCCAAATAGCACAGTAGAGTCAGCACGGAGGCTTTGCGAAGGAAAACGTACACATTTTCCAAATACTTACAGTTACTGCTGATAAACTTCCAAATGTGAGTTACACACAGCATATTTTAGTCAACTAGCCACAAATCCCAACGATAACTCTGAAGGTCAAAGCAGCTAAACTCAGCGACTGTTCCATTTTACCCTTGTTTTAAACAACACTTATGCTCTTGCTATTGTAGTTTTGAAGACAGGAGTAAGTGTCACAAGATGCCAATAGCAGACATCTAGCAACACTGCTGCCATCCAGCTATCTTACATGTTTTCCTTATACTGATGTTTTGACTCCTGGTGTCACACAGATTTAACCCTACATAACGCCTTGCTGATGAGAGGCCAGGTTAAGTGTGAAGCCTTCACTTAAATCCCTAATATTTCACCTATCTCAATCAATCTCACATAAAACACACCCCATCTGTAGCCAAACTCCATTCTTAGCAAAACCAAGAACTCCAAGGTTTGCTCATGACTATAATAACAAGCATGAAATGACTAATCTGGCCTCGCAGCATTATGTACTGTTGTTTTGTAAGAAATACACTGAGGAGCCAATGGTCTAATTCAGAGCACAAACAACTTGAATTAAGGGATCTCTTTTCTTCTTCAGATATGAAATAAATTTATTTTTAATTGCTCCCAATGAAGATCTTGTCTACTTGCAGTTGTGAATCTTCAGTGCTGCTACAAGCACACCCCAGAAACCAAGTCACCCCTGTGAAACAAAACAAACAGTAAAAATATGAAGTCTGGTTTAAGCCCCTCAGCAGAGCAATGCAAGAGCAGACAGGCAAAGACAGATGCTCTCCTAGAGCAAATTCCTAGAATTTGTTTCATCATTTTGATTCATCCTGCACTTCCTCAGCAAGGAAGGTAAGGTACCTCCTACAGACAAGCTGCTGTTATTACAGAGCTCTCATTTACAGCTGGAGCTTAATTTATTCACTAGAATTTGGGGGATAATGAGAAGTGCACTGTTCTCTGTGTCCTGAAAGGACGCAGGAGCAAGGGAGAAGTGGATGGTGATTACATGACTTCAGGCCACGAGATGAAGCTGTAAGGGGCCGGAGCCTGCTCTGGATGATGAGACACGCAGCCCAGGCACGTGTGAGAGCTGTGAGGGAGTGGATTGATCTGAGGTCTGCTGTGAACACCAAGATGAATTTTCATTCTTAGGCTCAATCTGAAGCCTACAATTGCTTTATCAGCTCAAATATGTATAAACATTCCCAGTTTATTAGTTCAAACATGGCCAAACACAAGTTGGTTATCAGGTATGGGAAGACACACTTTCCAATCAAAAGTTCTGCTTTCTCAAACTTTAAACCTATTTTCCAAATCAAGTGGCTACAAAAGCCTCAGTTCAATCTTTCAGCTTTATTCTTCTCTGTTGTCAGCAGTGGCTACCATACTTACCAAAGTATATATATATATACTTTATGCTACAACAGCTACCTTGCACAAAAACTATATTCCAAAAAATTTACTGAGGTCATTTTTATGGAAATCAACTAAGGTCATTTGTGTTGAAATCTAGCTAGGGTGCCAGAAGGAATTAGGCAGAATTGTTTGAAATGACCCCACCAAGCAGTTCGCGGTGGTGGGAGATCTCCTGTGTCATTGGAGCTGAGCATCTCTTGGGACAGCTGGAACAGGTAGCAGTGGCTGGAGCCAGCACTCTGAGCAGATTTCTGATAGTCACTGGTGAGAAGCCAGCAATAAGCCAGAAGATATTGCTGGAATTTACTGCAGAATGTATTTGCAACTTATTTACAGAATTTATTGCAGGACTTGTGGCAGTAATTTGACCAGTGAAGTTAGAGGAAGGTGCCTAGGAGAGCAAGCAAACGAGACATCCTGGCCAGAGAAATGAGGTCCATTGAAAAATAAGCACAGGCCATGAGAGAAGAGATCTCTTGAATACATTTGGGAAACAGGAATGAATCAGTCTTAGGAATACTATGGTATCAAGACCAGGAAATAAATTAAGATGGATATTCTGACAGGGGAGAATGGTTTCAAAAGCTTGAACCTAATCAGAAATGAAAGATAAATGCCTCCCAAGCTTGCCTCTTGCAAGCTTGCTATTGTTATTGCTCTTTCATACCAGTGATCCACCTCCCTACTGAGTTTTGCCTCTTTGTCTCATCCGATTTAGTGCTCAGTCACTTCTATTTCCTCACTGTATAATTTCTCAGATGGTCTCAAGTAAACAAATCTTATCTGTACAAAAGGGGAAATCTTATCAATGTCTGCAAAATATCTGAAGGGAGGATGCAGAGGATGGAGCCAGTTTCTTTTCAGTAGTGCCCAGTGCCAGGACAAGAGGCAGTGGCACAAACGGGCACGCTTCTGTGCTGGGCGGGTGACGGAGCCCTGGCACAGGCTGCCCAGAGAGGCTGTGGGGTCTCCTCCTTGGGGATCTCCAAAAGCCGCCTGGACGTGGTCCTGGGCAGCCTGCTCTGGGTGTCCCTGCTTGGGCAGGGCTGGCACCAGGGGCCTCCAGATGTCCAACCTCAGCCATCCTGTGATTCTGTGATCTTTTCTGGTGTTATCATGTGTGTACATATTTATGTCTGATTAACATATATTTTATAAGAATAATAAATGACTACTTCATTGGCTCATTTGTCTTAACATTTTAATCTTTGACCAAAACTAGAACAAGTTGGATGTTTTCAGCTATGAAAGAAAGCAAGACGCAGGACAAATTGCTAAAGCAAAAAGCACAGGCTCCATTACCAGCAACACCCTTTCTGGCCTGGCTGTGAGTCCAAAATCATTGAACTATTTTAAGAATATTAACACCACAAAAGAGGGAAGTGTTAAGGAAGAATTTGATGCATCTTTTTCAGCCAACAGCAGAAATAGCTTCAGCATTCCTTCTGACAAGATAAATGGACAATCAGCTTTTCTAAGACCAGCCAAGAGAACATCGAGATTGTAATGCAGCTGAGAGAAAATGTGGCCACTGGAACATGTTCATTTTTAATGCAGGTTACTCCACTCTGTCTTTCCACTGGAAATACAAGCAAAATGCACTTGATGACAATATAGTAAAACGCAAGGTTTTTTTCTGCACACATTGTATATATCTGTAAAAATAAATAAAATAAAATAAAATAAAATAAAATAAAATAAAATAAAATAAA
>NC_048893.1:186164771-186167395 GCF_011077185.1 Oxyura jamaicensis
AAATAAAATAAAATAAAATAAAATAAAATAAAATAAAATAAAATAAAATAAAATAAACGTGAGGATTTAATTAACATACTGGCTTTGAAGAATGCTCAGATAGAGGAAAAAAACTGCAGGAGAAGGGGAAGACACGAACGGACCAAACCACTATGCCTGTGCAAGGAACCAGTGGATGGGACCCTAAGATGCGAAGCAAAGTGCTCTACCTGAGGTGGAATAACCACTGTGGCAGTACATACTGGGGACTCACCAAAAGAGGGCTCTGAAGGGACTGGTGGACTGTACCATGGCCGAGAAGTGCAGAGATATTCCATGAGGGCAGCTCACCATAGGTACAGGCAGGGCAGTGCCTCAGGACTTGGGCAGGACTGAGCTGGTGATGCTGTTGTTGACAGTCCAAGTACAAGGTGAGAGGTCCAGGGTTCTGCCAGAAAGTCTAGTCAGGAACAGCAGAATACAGAGACAAGGTCCAAGCAGGAGAAAGGGCCAGAGACAAGGCTACATATTGCACAGGTCCACCTAGGAAGGCCAATTAATAAGCGAAGACGTGAGACAGGACTGGGCACAGGTAATCCTGCAGCACTGCACATGCTAAAGTCTCTGGTGAGGCTGTCAGGGCAACCAGTCAGAAGTCCTGGAGGGGAACCCAAGAGTACCTGAGTTTATCAAGAAGATGGAGCAAAACTCCTTACTGAGATGTATGGCAGCTGGATGAAAGGCAATAGTTATAAAGGGAGGTTCTGATTTAAGGGGAAAGAGCTTCATTGTGGCAACCATCAAGTACGGGTACAGACTGCCCAGATGGGGTGTGCACTCTGTTCTTAGAGGTTTTCAAGACTCATCTGGCAAAGCCCTAAGCAACGTGGTCTGTTGAGCAGAAGCTTGGTGTGGAGACTTTTTGAGTGTCCCCATCCTGAACAATCCAATGCTGTTTCTATTGATCCCATGGCTTTTTGAGTGTGCTGCTGAACACATGAGTCTACAGGAGAATGGAGGACCTTTAAGCAGGCTGCAGAAGTTACTGAAGAATCTCATTTTGGATACAAGTTACAAATACAGAAATACACAATTGAAGTAGTGCCTTACTGAACACAGAATTCCTTAAAACAGCTTTTCCAGTAATCAATTTTTTGATGTTACCGCTTTGTATGCACATTTCTAGTTCCTTAGCTCATTTTACCGTTCTTTAGGCTCATTGCATATTGCAGCTTGCCCAATAAACACGCTTTAGGAGTTAAGTGTGTTGTCACACTCTCACTACCTTTGACCTGTTCCATCTCTGCCTGTTGGTCCCATTTTCCTTATACCTCTCTCTCCCCTAGTGCAGCCCTGCTGATGTCCCCACACTCTTCAGCAGTGAAATTAGGATAGAACAGCCCCCTGCAATACATTTAACATTTTAGTGTGAATTACATTACATCCCAGGCAAACCACAAAATCGAGCTTTTAAATAATTTGACTGCTATTTCTGATCTTGTTGAGTAGTAAGCATTGCCGTGTCCTCTTGAGCCTTGAAAGCTGCTCTTCCTTGGGGAAAAATACTGACACCTTTTGTTCTATTCAATAAGTAAGTCATATTTCCCCGTCATGCTATTTCCTTGATGTTTTCTTCTTCCTTCCATTACTACACTGCATCGCTTGTGTGCAAATGCTGGACATTTATACTCCGCTCACACCACCAGGTCCCAGTGATACCTTCCAAACCCCACAAACTTCAGCAGAGCGGAGGCCGGCTCCAGCCTCCCCAGCGCTGGGAGGAGCAGGGCTGCAGACACCGCGCTGCGTCCTGAGCCAGGGAGAGTCTGCGTGCCGAACAGTGGGTGCTGCTACACGTCTGCCCCACCAAAGATCTACCCCAGGAGCTCTAGTTTGCCCTGTGCACTCAACACCCAGGGCAGGTCTTCCCATTGAAGTTCATCTGAAGGTATCAAAGTTTGCATGCTCCAAGGCTGCTCCAGCGTGCAATCTAGGTGCAGTGACAGTATTTCACAAACTGAAGCCCAGGAGGTTCTGGCTCAATACAAGGGGGCACTTTGTACTGTGAGGTGACAGAGCACTGGGACAGGCTGCCCAGAGAGGCTGCGGGGTCTCCTTCTCTGGAGATATCCAAAACCTGCCTGGATGTGCACTGTGCTTTAGGTGATCCTGCTCAGCAGGGGGTTGGACTGGATGATCTTCAGAGGTCCCTTCCAACCTCGGCCATTCTGTGACCCTGTATTTAAGGAGCAAGCTCCTACGCCAAAGATAAACACCAGCGCGGGCACTGGTGGCACACGTGGGCCCCCCTGCTCCTTATGTCTACCCATCAAGCACCCCTCCAGCACGCCCCTCATCCCCACGCCGCTCCCCAACACACCTGCCACACCCGAACCAACCCTGTCCGGACCCCTCCCGCCTTTCCCCTCCCTTTCCAACCCCACCTCCTGCCCTAACCGTGCAGCGGCGGGGGGCAGCCTCGAACCCGCGGCCCCGCCACCACCGGCAGCACCATCAGCGGCAGCGGCGGCTCCTCCCCGGCTCCCCCGCGGGGCCCGCCCCGGAGGCGGGCGCGCAGGGCCGGGCGGTGGGCGGCGGGCGGTGGGCGCTGCGTGCGGCGGGGCCGCTCGGTGCCCGGTGGCGGC